>NC_044203.1:1595576-1918646 GCF_900880675.1 Sparus aurata | reverse complement strand
GAGAGAGAGAGAGAGAGAGAGAGAGGAGTAGAGAGATAGAGAGAGACGCGAGAGATGGAAGACAGGAGGAGAGGGAGCGATAGAGATATATATATATAAATATATATATATATATATATATATGATTTTATTATTGGGGTTTACATTTATAATGAGCTAGGGTGACCAATAGTGACAGATCTGCCAACCAATCACCAGTGATTTTGCTTGTTTATAAGTAGTGGTTTCATCCAATACTGAGTGAGGATATTCAAGCCAGCCCACACATTCTCTGGCCAGGCGTGGTTTCGCTGCTATTCATATGCAAATTGGAGCTGTTCGCACCTCTGGGAGCTCCACATACTTCATGGTTCGTTTCCGTCAGTATGTGGCACAGACGAACGCGACGTTCGCAGGCTGTAAACTGTTGTTAACTGCCGAAAATTAGGGAGATTTCCAGGCATTAACGGGGACGAAAATCCCACTTTTCATGCAGTGGTAGTCACCTTACCCCTGAGGAATGGAACCGGCGCTTCAAGGAAAAGCTTTGCATCTACTGTGGGGAACCCAACCATCAACTGGCATCCTGTCCCCATCGGTTAAACGCCCAGCCTCACCAGTCTCAGACAGGGTTCTGGTGAGTCGTTCTGTGCTTCCAGCTATCCCCCGTATGAGAGTTAATTTTGCTATTCTGTGCTTAAATGGTAGTGACCTGGCTGTCAAGGCCTTAGTCAATTCAGGGACTGATTCTAACTTCATATACACAGAACTGGTTAGGCAGAACCAGATTTCTACCATCCCCCTTGAAACACCCCTAGTGGTCAATGCACTAATGGTGAAGTTCTAACTCACATTTCCCATGAAACTGGTCCCATTCCCCTGTTGTTAGCTGGTAACCATCATGAGCTACTTGGTTTCCACATCATGCCCTCTACTAATGCCCCAGTGGTACTTGGTCTCCCGTGGCTCCACGGCCACAACCCAGTTATTGATTGGGTAGCAGGGAGAATAATTAGCTGGAGCAGTCACTGTCATTCCTCGTGTCTCAGATCAGCTCAGATTAGATGCACCAGTGTCCCCAGTTCTCTCTCCCCAGAACCTCCAGACTTGTCCTCTGTGCCTCCCGCCTATTATGACCTGGCTGAGGTGTTCAGTAAGGAGATGGTCCTATCCTTACCACCTCATCGACCTTACGACTGCCAGATTGACCAGTTGCCTGGAGCCCCATGTCCAACCAGCAGGCTTTATAATCTATTGGAACTGGAACGTGAGTCTATGGAACAGTATATAGGTGACTCCCTCAAGTCAGGTATTATCCGTCCACCCTCTTCTCCCCTGGGTGCTGGTTTTTTCTTTTTGGCAAAGAAAGTTAAGACCCTGAGGCCTTTTATTGACTATCGTGGGCTGAATAACATTACTGTGAAGAATAAATACCCTCTGCCTTTAATCAACTCTGCTTTTGAGCCCCTACATGGCTTGAACAGGACTCGACCGTGCCTCCAACGGAGGAGCAGGGATAGGCGCCGTCCGGACCGCCGACTGAGGACCACTGGCAGGTGTCAACCAGGCCGGCGACTGAAGACCACTTGCAGGTGTCGACCGGGCTGCCGACTGAGGACCACTGGCAGGTGTCGACTGGGCTGCCGACTGAAGCTGGGACTGAAGCTAAGGCATGGGCTGGTAGCTGGGCTGTGGCTGAGGCATGGGCTGAGGCATGGGCATAGGCTGGAGCTGAGGCTGAGATGTGGGTTTGGGCTGGAACACTGGGAGCTAACTGGGGGTTGCTGCTGTTTAGTTGGACAAGCAAGGTTCTCCTGAGGTCAGCAACTTCAGTATTAACTCCACAGCACATGGAACTGCCCACAACCAAGGCTTATCAAACATGTTCCTGTTGAACTCAGCTATTACATGTAGCATTTCCCTCACATCTGTCTTGACCCCCACAATTTTTCCTCAATGTCCAAAAGCTGTTTGGTGTGGTCTGCTTGGTCCATTTTACTAGGTCCGGCCATTCTGTCACGGTGGGGTTAAAGGGAGAACTAAGGAAATGGGAGATGGACCCAAATGCAGTTATTCGAGGGACAAGGATATGGGGAAAAACAAAAGCGAGCTTTATTTAAAGCTGAATACAAAAACCAAGAGAGCCAGGTACAAAAGACAAAAAGGGACAAAAGTCAAAGTAGCAACGAAAAAACAGCCAGACAAAGTAGCAACAAAAACAGCAAGACAAAGTACAACCGAAAAAGGCAAAGTACAAATCAAAACCAAAGTACAAATCAAACAAATGCAAAATACCAAAACTCAAAGTCCAAAAACACATACCAATGGAAGACTGGAGACAAAAGGAGCTCTGGGAGGACATGACGCAGACAGGAGCATGAGCAGGAACATGAACATGAGGCAGGATCTGAGGCTGACAGATACAATGACCGGACAAGGAGTGCAGGGGAGACACAGACTAAATACACAGACACTGATGACCAGACGAGGAACAGGTGAGAGGAGAGAGGAGGGAGGAGGCCAGGTGTGGTAACGAGGGGGAGGAGCACAGGGGAAAACATGGAGGGAACAAAACTACAGACAGAGGGAGACAGAGGGAAGAACATAAGAGACACTTAAAGGACACACGAGGGCATGGAAAATCAAAACATAAGACACAACAAGACATGATACAAAGACATGGAAATCAAATACAAGAAACCACAAGACAAAAGCAGACACAAGAACACGATACAAGACATGAATCCAGAGTCATGACAAAAACGGCCTTCAACACACCTCTTGGCCATTTCGAATACCTCATCATGCCTTTTGGTCTCACTAATGCTCCTGCGGTTTTCCAGGCTATGGTAAACGACGTCCTCAGAGATCTACTTAACCGGTCAGTGTTTGTTTACCTCGACGACATCCTCCTCTTTCCAAGAATATTGATGAACACATTATCCACGTTCGCCAGGTCCTCCAAAGATTAATGGAGAACAAGTTGTACGTGAAAGCTGAGAAGTGTGACTTTCACGCCTCGTCTGTAACTTTTCTGGGCTACATAGTAGAGAGCTGGCAGGTAAAGGCAGACCCTGCGAAGGTACAAGCAGTAACGCCATGGCCTACACCCTAAACCAGGAAACAGCTATAACGCTTTTTGGGTTTCGCTAATTTTTACTGCCGTTTTGTCTATAGCCAGGTTGTGGCTCCCATGACAAAGTTAACATCTCCCTCTGTACCATTTGTGTGGTCCCCAGCTGCTGAGAAGGCCCTCTTGGTCCTGAAAGGACGCTTTTCCTCTGCTCCAGTGCTCATCCAACCAGATTCCTCCAGCAAGTTTATCATCGAGGTGGATGCCTCGGACGTCGGAGTGGGAGCGGTGCTCTCACAGCGCTCAGCAGGTGATAAAAAATTACATCCCTGTGCTTTCTTCCCCAGAAAACTATCACCTGCTGAGAGAAACTATGATGTTGGTAACCGGGAACTGCTTGCTGTGAAGCTGGCATCGGAGGAATTGAGACACTGGCTGGAGGGAGCAGAGATACCTTTTGTGGTTTGGACTGATCACAAGAACCTTGCCTACACCCAGACAGCTAAGCGTCTGGACTCCTGTCGGGCCCGGTGGGCCTTGTTCTTTGGCTGTTTCAACTTCACCCTCACCTACCGTCCGGGCAGCAAGAGCATCAAGCCAGACGCTCTCTCCAGACAGTTTGGTCCTGTGGAGGAGGAGCCGACCGCACCTTACACTATCCTACCCACTTCCTGTTTGGTGGCATCTCTGACCTGGGAGATCGAGGCAATGGTAAGACAAGCACTCATCACTAACCCTGAACCCGGTGGTGGTCCACCGGGGTGCTTGTTTGTCCCCGATTGTGCTCGCTCTCAGTTTCTTCAGTAGGGCCACACCTCTCAAGTCTCGTGCCACCCAGGCATCGCCAGGACACTGTTTTTTTTATGCAGGTGCTTCTGGTGGCCTACCATGCTGGTGGACACCCAAGAATATGTCCAGGCTTGCACCGTCTGTGCCAGCAGTAAGGCTTCTCATCGTCCTCCGACTGGTCTCCTCCGCCCTCTCCCAGTGCCCAGTCGGCCTTGGTCCCACATCGCCCTGGATTTTGTCACCGGTCTACCTCGCTCTGAAGGTAACAACACCATTATGACTGTTATGGACAGTTTCTCTAAAATGGCTCATTTTATCCCCCTTCCCAAGCTGCCATCAGCCACGGAGACGGCCAAGCTCATCGTGGATAACATCTTCCGCATCCATGGGATACCAATGGACATTGTGTCGGACCGGGGTCCGCAGTTCACATCCCAAGTTTGGAAGGCGTTTTGCCGGGCACTGGGGGCCACTGTGAGTTTGTCCTTGGGTTACCACCCGCAATCTAATGGGCAGACGGAGAGAGCCAACCAGGACTTGGAGACAGCCCTTTGCTGTGTACTCGCTCAGAACCCCTCGTCTTGGGGCTCTCAACTGACCTGGTTAGAATATGCGCACAATTCCCTCACCTGCTCGGCAACAGGTATGTCGCCATTCGAGGCCTTGCTAGGCTACTCACCCCCCCTCTTCCCTGCCCAGGAGTCAGAGATAGCTGTTCCTTCTATTCAACATCACCTTCAGAGGATGCGTAGGATCTGGAGGGAGACCCGTTGGGCGCTTCTCAGGACCCAAGAACAAAACAAGAAGATGGCGGATTGCCGCCGCACTCCAGCACCTGACTACAAGCCTGGCCAACAGGTTTGGTTAAACTCTAAGGACATTCCTCTCAATGTTTCTTCTAGAAAACTCACCCCTCGCTTCATTGGCCCTTATGAAGTCGAGGCAGTGATCAACCCCTGTGCCGTACATCTCAAGCTCCCTCCAGCCCTCAGGATACACCCCACTTTCCACGTTTCCCAACAGAAACCGGTGATTTCCGGCAGTCCGTGCCCAACTACCGTCGCCCCACCATCCCCCCGATTTGTGGACAGCCATCCGGCCTTTAAGGTCACAGAGATTTTGGATATGTGGCGCCGAGGACATGATTTTCAGTATCTGGTGGATTGGGAGGGGTTTGGTCCTGAGGAGAAGAGCTGGATCTCCTGTGCCCTGATCATCGACCAGTCTCTCATCAGGGACTTTTACCGCAGACCGCCTGGAGGCGCTCATTGGTGGTGGCGGGGGGTACTGTCATATTGGCATCATGGCAGCCCTCCTCTTCCCTCTTGTGTCATTGTCTTTTTTCCCCTGTGTGTGATCCTGCATGTTTTTTCCCCTGCTCTGTGTCTGTCTCTCTGTGAGTTGGTGGGCGTGGCTATCTCCCTGCAGGTTGCAGCCAGGTGAAAATCTTCAGCACTGATCATCCACCTCCCCCCAGTATAAGTAGACCGGCTTGAGATTCAGAGTGGTACAATTGTTTCATTCCTTTTCTTAATGTTACGGAATGAGATGATACGTGGGGGCTTTGTTGAAGAGAGAGTGAGTTGGACATTGAGCGACAAAAGCAAATGATTTTATTAGCACAGATGCAAACACACCACAACTATGTACAAAGCATAATCTGCCCACACAACAAACGGGAAGCTCACGAGAAGCCCAAAATCCTACAGCACTGCGAAGTGTCTGTTTTTGCAGACGTCTGTGGTGCGCTGCCCTGTACTTCGGAATCGCCTCTCATGTGACTGCAGCATGGCACAGAGCTCGGTGAGCTCCCGGCTGCGAAAGGACGGAGGTCGCACAGTCCATCCAGACACCCGCCATCTTGTGCCGTCTTCCTCCTCAGACATCAGGTCCATGGCGGCGCACTTCCAAAGGTCCACCTCATCCTCAGCTAGCACTCTGGCTCGCTTCCAGCAGCTGTAAAAACAATCAATAAAGACGATCAGTATTGCGCGATGCACTGCGTATGGACACATCACATCTATTAATGCACCTGAAAAAAAGTCACATTGACCAAAAATGGATCTAATCTAATAAGTCTTACCCTCTTTGTTCTCGATCGACTCCGAGCTGAACTCCTCACAGCTTCCGCCTGCGATGCAAGATCTGGTTGTTTGTTGTCCTGCGTACTGTCTTACAGACAGCTGGAAAACAATAAAAAGAGAGTGGTATGAATAAAGAAACGTAAGTCACAGTAAAATTAAACGAGGGAGAAAACAGTTAAAGTTACTTACATATACGTCTGACAACAGCTCACAGTCTGACGACACACACAGTCCACTGTCAGCTGCGCAACGCCATTAACTCTCCACTCCTTCCTCGTCACTAACGCTCCGGTCTACCTGGAAGTGTAAAAACTCTTAAAGGTCATGAACTCTCACACGTAATAAGAATTACTTTTCAACTTCTTTTAAAACATTCAGAACCCATAAAATTATAGAAATACTTATACATTTTAATATCGTAGTTATCTCAAAATATTTCATGCAAATTTTAACTTCTCAACAACTGGCGTTTTATCTTTAACTTGTTCCCAGGAGAGAGAGAGAGAGAGAGAGAGAGAGAGAGAGAGAGAAAAGAATAAATAAACTTTTTTACATAACATTGGCCATTGCTAATGATATACACAGTAATTAATCTAGAATACTTTCATTAAATAAATCAATTCAAGCTAAAATATAAGGGTCTATAATTAGGCTATACTGAGCCTCATCTATTTATACCATAGATTTTCTTAAAATGAAGTGAACACCTTTTAGAAAAAGGTCACCTGGGGTAAAACTCCCCCTGCTACCCTGATTTGCATTTGTATAGCTCACAGCATTTTCATTTACATGTTAAAGCCTCCCCTAGAATCAGGGGGAGGGGGGTCATGGGCCAAGCAAGGCCCACGTGAATTTCCGACAATTCACAGCAGTTTTCGGTGTTGCCTGCAAATTGCCGCGTGCAGTCACAAACCTGAAATTCCACGTCAATCTACAGTGCAGCATACTGACGAAAATCCCACTTTTCATGCAGTGTATTATAAAATATCAAAGTTATTTTAGTATGATGACTTGCTAGGTTGTTTTCTTTCAGCTCAGCTTTCCAAGGTAATTTTAATTACAATGTAAAGTAAAATGTCAAAGTTCACCGAAGATGAAGTGAATAGAAAGATTTACACAGATTTGCATCATACTAGTACAACAAGATGTAAACCAAACATAATGATGCCGTGAAGTGAGATAATTGTGAGCTGAGGTTCTAACAGTTTCTCCGTTCAATAAGCATAAACAAGCAAACACTACATTACATTTGATACTAAGAAGGATTTCATGATTAGACCCTGCTTCGTTTCCATGCACCACTAGAGAAGTACAGATATAGCCTTTTGCTATATGGACAAGCATAAACATAGTGCTTGTAGACACAGCTGTGCTTTCATGCCTAGCTGTTTAAAGTTATTACTTTGTCATGGTGTCTGGTGGAATGGAATGTTTTTTAGATGACAGCGAAACTGATTTGTAGAGCTTTCATACTTTGGTTAGGCATAATTATTTAGCATTTGCCTAATTTGCAGTGGCCTATACAACCTGAAACTTATTAACCGCTTATGTGTGCTCTACTGAGAGCAGGCTGTTTTCCGTGCCTGCACCTTTAAATGCTAATGAGCTCCGTCTGTCAATGCATGCCTTGCCTGTTACACGCCCCTCTCAGGGTGAGGATGCCGCTTACGTAAGCGATAGCATGTGCTAATGTTTACAGTGGATGTATCGGTATGGCTTGCCGAGATGCTGTCATTCAACCATACCAGTTTGACCCAGAATCGGACCCAGAAGCAGAGGCTCCTGAACAAATTCAGATTCTGCGGCTGCAGCAGGATGTTTCAGAATGGTTAGTGTGTATGAATATGTTACTTAGTTTGTCTGTATGTGTTGTTACATTTATTACCGTGTAGCTAATGGCTAACAGCTAGCAAAAGCTGTGGTTGTCTCCAACACAGTCTCCAAACTCTTGGACACTGTTCACATCGTCTCTGTCTCCAGTCTGCACATGTTTCCAGACTTTTTACTGTGACAACCAAGCTCCCTCATAATATTATTAACTTTAAACTCACTTCAAACACCACTGTATAGTAGAGATGCACCGATCGATCGGCCCCTATCGGTTTTGATCGGAGTTCTCAAAATCGATCACATCAGGCCGATCAGATGACGTTTAAGTATAAAGACAGTGCATTAACTGCATGCAGGGAGGGAATTTCATGGCCGCCATTGCCCCGCGCCACAGTGGCCTCTGTGCCCCTGGCCCGGTCAGCGTAGCGAGCGTGCCTTTAATTACAGCCACCTGAGTGCACAGTAGTCACTCACAGTAACTTCAGTGAGTTCGCGGCTCGCGCAGGTGGAGTCTCATCATCACGATGATCTCACGTGAAAGCCTCTCAAACAGCAGCAGCGTCTCAAAACAGAAGAACGAAACTTACAGCACAGCGAGCGAGCGCAGCGTAACGATTACACGTAACTAACTTATGTGGTAGGATTTAGTCCGGTAAAGTTGGAAATATATTCACAGATTCGAACTTCCCGGATCAATAACTCATAAGTGCAACCTTGTTAAAACACAAACGACGGCTCTTTCCTACCGTACTACGATAGACAACGAGCTACAACCGTATTTTCATCTAAACGAGCGTCTGGACATTAACTCTGGTCTGTATGGTCAGCCAGCTGTGAGACGAGGGCGCAGGGACCGTCTACAAAGTCCAACACCGAAAAGAGATACTACAAAAAATTCAATAATTTCACTTTTATTCAGAGTGTAGTGTCACCAAAATCACTCCACACATCAGTGGTCTCCTGCTGGTTATTCTACAATTTTTTGTTTGGAAAAAATGTGCTTTGCCATAATTTTGGGGAATTTCTGTTGGGAGAAATATTCAATAACACTAATATTCAGTGAGGTGTCACAAAAATCACCTCACCCTAACCCTACTTAACAAAAACTACTTTCTAATGTAACTTTAACTTGATTTTGGTATTAAAAAAAAATTTTTAATACATAATCCATGTCTTATTATAAATTAGGATGTTATGGTATCAGTCTGAAAGGTAAATCAACACATTTTACTCAGTGGCCTTGGTGCCCCTGAAAAAAAAAGTGAAGGCCAAATGGACTTGCCCCTAAAATGAAAAAATTCCCATCCTGACTGCATGCATTCCCACTAGTAATCTACAGTTACTCTATGTAAGCTGAGTCCAAGTTGTCTCTAAGAGTCTCTAGAGTGTGAAATATTGCACATTGCCTCAGCCTGCAATAAAACGGTGGTCAATTCATGATACTTTCTCATCTCCTAATTTTTATACTTAATAATACAATGTCAATGTTGTGTAAAAAGAATCATTAATTAAATATATGAAAGTTACACAAGACAACAATATAGAAAAATGTATGGATTTGACGCTGTGATCGGTGATCAGCAATATCGGGATCGGCAGATACTGCTTTTGGTGATCGGTGATCGGCCCCAAAAATCCTGATCGGTGCATCTCTACTGTATAGCGGACCGAAGCAGAGCTAACTAGTTAGCAAATTTCAAGCTGACTTCACCATACTTGTAGGCAACTGTAAATACTATCAAAACATGGCGACACTTACCTGTGGCACACGTGCAGTTGCTGGGTTTCGGGACTGATCCTTTAATGATGGTCAGTGTCGAGGCAAAGCCAGCTTTCTAATGACCCTCGATACTGAAGCAGTCCGACGTGAATTGGTTAGCACACACATACAAACGAATTACCAGTGGGTGGGCTGCAGAGACAGTGCAGGACTCGTTTGCTTTCCTCATTCTGGGAGATGGTAGGCTCAGGGAGGACCAGTTTATATATGTAGACACCAGAGAAAACATCTTTTTCATAATATATGACCTTTAACACATCATCTTGTCCATGGCCCTTTGCGCCTCAGTCACTTAAAATTTTTATCAGCAATGGTTTGTTGTTTAATGGTGTGTTCCCCACCAGTTAAGCACATTTTCACCAAGTGTTGCTTACATTAGTGTTAATTCACCCCAGCAGACCCTTTACATTAGCCATAAGCAATGTGTCTGTTTGAATTCAGGTCAACCTCTCACTAAACTCAGCACTCAGCGGCGAGAGCAGTTTTCTTTTTTCTTTTCCCCTTTCATCCTTGTATAAACAGCCAAGGTTGGAGGTCACCTTTGCAGTCAGGTTGAAAAAGTGAGTGAGAGTGAACATAAGTCCACTTTGAAACATTAAAAAGTCATCTCGGTTGGTAAACAGATCAGGGCAGAATCTGATATGACTGCAATCAGAATTCATCAGGCAGATTATCAAAACAATTTCACAATGACATGAATATGCAATCTAAAACTGTACATTCTCCAGATAATGTCATT
Source organism: Sparus aurata (assembly GCF_900880675.1). Classification (NCBI taxonomy): domain Eukaryota; kingdom Metazoa; phylum Chordata; class Actinopteri; order Spariformes; family Sparidae; genus Sparus; species Sparus aurata. Next base: position 1,908,372 of record NC_044203.1, on the reverse strand, counting down.
GGATCAAGGGCCACAATTTCTTGTTGGCTCAATTCCTCTGCATTGTCATTTGAGTAGGATAGAGGAGCTGACAGACAGAGCAATATGGAACATCCTAGGACAGGACCACATTCAGATACGATCTCATGGATTTCATGGATATCATCTTATGGGACAGTTGTAATGGTAATAAAAAGATTGCGCTGTGCTATGGACATCAAAATCACCCTAGATTTCCCAGTATGATAAATCTAATCCCCTAGTAGGTCTGCATAATGTATATAAATACGAGGATAACATTGTCCTCGAGCCTGCATTAGTTACTTGTCATGGCAACCAACCGCACTGAGACTATCAATGTAAAAAATATGACTACCACTACGATCTGTTGCCAAGGAGACTGTTAGGTATTAGGTTAATAATATAGTGGGCTCTCTTAAAAAAAAAAGTATCGACTGTTAAAGTCTATGGTAAAATGTTCATAAAGTCAAGTGAGGATAGGGGCAGGTATGGCGCATGAGCACTCGGTTTCCATAGCAACCTGCATGGCAGAGTCTGCTAACTGAGCCTCTTGTCATTGGCACTGTTCAAGATTTTCCAAAGACCAGACTAGTGTTGTAGTACTCGAGTCCGGTCTTGGACTCGAGACCGGTCTCGAGACCATTTTTTGCTTACTCGGTCTCGTCTCGGACTCCAAAGCAAAAATACTCGGTCTCGTCTCGGACTCCAAAGCAAAAATACTCGGTCTTGACTCGGTCTCGTCCTTCATTGGAAGGAGGGGGACTCGTAATTTTAGACCGAGACCAAAATCTGAAAGGACGCACTAAACTCACTATCCATGCGTCCCGGGGACGCACCTCATTTTTCCCATTAAAAACGATACATTGTGAACATTAAACAACTCGTGTTTAATCACAGTTACTGGCAAAAGAAACCTTGTTGTTAGCAGACGCTAAGCGCTGTTTCAACCCTCTGCGCATCTACTCGGCGCAGACGTGATCCCCTGTACAAAGTATCGCGACATGCTAATTTAGCCGCTACCAAAACAACTAGCCCGTCACCGCTGATTTCCTTTCAACCAGGGGCGTCGCACCCGCGGGGGATGTGTGTGTTTCAACACCAACACTTTTTCCTGCATTTTTGCACAAACGCCTTACTGCGGCCGGAGTCACTTTCTCCGGCCGCTCTGTGTCTGCGCTCGCTGCAGCTGCCTCCTCTCTCCTGGTACTGCTTCAAACATGACACCGGATTTGGGACTGACCGGCTGATGATTGGCTGTTCTGCCTTAAGTCCCGCCTCTCTTGCTGTGTTAGATTTATTGTTCAGCTCGTGCTGATGAGGCGGGATCTGCCGTAAAATACCAAATAATACCCGGGCATGTATTTGTTTCAACCACATAACAGACCAGGCGCTTATTTGGGACAGGCGTTTAATTCCCTCCTCACAAAAATCCAGGATGAAAATGTCACATACTTCTGATACGTTCAGTATACAGGTGGACACCAAACCACGTGATGTGTTTTATAATGTTTTTATGTGTTTACAGCTGCTGATGTATGTAACACTGTTACTGTGATGACATATGACAGTTAAATATTTAATCTGTCTATAATAACCACATCCTGACATGTAACTGTGATTTTTGATAATCTAAGTACTAATAATAACAATCATGAAAAAAAATTAACAAAGACTGCAGATCAAGATAAGCTGCAACTGGCAGTGAGCAGCTCTCTTTTCTGTTAGCAGTGAAGTGACATTGTCCATGACAGAACATCATAAAATATGATTATGTATAAAATAACATTTAATGGTAAAAAAAAAGTACAGTTGCAGTACGCTTCTATTATAAATATTATATTATATTTTAATTAAATGAATCAAGACAGATGTGATTATTATAGATTATTATAGACACAGATTTAAGTGTCATTTATCATCACCCCCCGACCCAAAATTGTTCATTGTTCTTTTGCTCATTCGTGTCGATTACATTTTAACGTTTAGGGGACATGCTGTAATAAATAAAACATAATCTGGTGGTGGTGATGAAAACTACATTGAATGGCAGCCACCATTTTAAGTAAGACCTTAGGAGTAAGCAGGAAGGAGAACGCAAAATGCCACCAAATAAAAAGATAAAACCTATTGCAGGTCAGCAGACTATTTGAATTTTAGTAATTTATTTTGGTGCTATTTATGTTGCTACAAAAATGCTGTTTGATTTGAATGTCATATGTCATGCCACTGTGACAGTTGTTTTACAATAAACTTTTCAGATTTGGAATTTTATTTGTTTAATTTCAGATACATTTTGAACATACATGAATATATCAGTTTATTATAACCATATCATACCACCATCAAATGAGTTTAACACTCAATAAAATTGAAGAAATAGAATAATATAAGAAAGAAATACATTTTTTTAACTGGGGAGTCGGGACCCTCAACTCAACTCACCACCTGTGGGTCCCGGGGGACTCACTACATTGAAAGTATCACACATAACATATATATATATATATATATACATATATATATACATACATATATATATATATATATATATATATATATATATATATATATATATATATATATATATTCGTATTTGCAGTATTTACGCAGCAACGATTTTGAAAGATATTGATACAATGTTTGCCCAAACGTCACACACGCACACACTGCACACAGCAGTTAATGTTATTCTTCTGGAGTGGGTTGAACAGTGAACTAGCAAAGAAAAACAAATCTGCTCTTTTTTATCGGTCTCGATGCGGTCTCGACTCCCTAAAGACTCGGTCTCGACTTGGTCTTGCCACCTCAAAGACTCGGTCTTGACTCGGTCTCGGCTGCATTTAAAAATCTATGGTCTCGGTCTCGACTCGGTCTTGACCCTTTAAAGACTCGGTCTTGACTAGGTCTCGGCTGCATTTAAAAACTTATGGTCTTGGTCTCGACTCGGTCTTGACCCTTTAAAGACTCGGTCTTGACTCGAACTCGACATATGCGGTCTCGTTCCCATCACTAGACCAGACTGTGTTGAACTGATCTTAATAACAATATATATATATATATATATATATATATATATATATATATATATATATATATATATATATATATATGTTAGGCATGCACGATATGAGTAAAATTTGCGATGTGCGATAACATTGTTCAATATTGCGATGACAATATCACTTGCGATAAATAAACAAATATTGAAGTTTGCAATTATAAACTATACAGTTAATGATGGCTAACGTTAGTTTTGAATTGTTCGTGTAGGTCTTTATGGTTGTATTGCAGGTAGTGATGGAGGTTGGTTGTATTTCCTCTAGAAGTTGCAACAACTGCTCGCCATGTTTTACACAGTACCTGTGTGTGTAACACATTCCCAGCTAGCAATTTATTGTTCCAAAAATGTTGAGAATGTTACCGAGAATTTTCTTGTAATGTTTTCAACGGGAAGTTTTCGTTAAGTTCCCAGAATGTTCAAGGATAACGTTCTCTAAAAACATTCCAAAAATGTTTTGTGATAACCTCCTTAAAATGTTCAGTGACAACATTACTTGAACGTTAGGCCCTAATGTTCTTGAAAATGTTCTCAGCGTAAAGTTTTCGTTAAGTTCCCAGAGTATTCGAGGATAACGTTCTCTAAAAACCTTCCAAAAATGTTTTGTGAAAACCTCCTTAAAATGTTCACTGACGACATTGTTGGAATGTTATGCCTTAATATTCTTGAAAATGTTATCAGCAGGACATTTTCTTTAAACGGACTTGCATTCCAGTACTCAAAGCAATTTACAGAACTTGCCACATTCACCCATTCACACACACATTCATACACTGATGGCGGAAGCTGCCATGCAAGGTGCCAACTGCACATCAAGAGCAATTTGGGGTTCAGTATCTTGCTCAAGGACACTTCAACACGCAGCTCAACCCAGCCCGGGGGATTCGAACCAGCAACCAGACGACCTGCTCTACTTGCTGGCTGAGCTACAGCCGCCCCAAATATCTTGTTCTAAGTTCCCAGAATGTTCGGGGATAACGTTCTCAAAAAACATTAGAAAAATGTTTTGTGATAACCTCCTTAAAATGTTCAGTGACAACATTGCTTGAACGTTATGCCCTAATGTTCTTGAAAAGGTTCTCAGCGGGAAGTTTTCTTTAAGTTCCCAGCATGTTCGAGGATAACGTTCTCTAAAAACATTACAAAATTGTTTAGTGATAACCTTAAAATGTTTACTAAAAGCCCTGTTAGAACATTATGCCCAAATGTTCTTAAAACATTTTTAAATGAAAGTTTTTTAATGTTCCTGGAAAGATACTATTTTAGAGTTGGATAACATGCTTTGAAACAAATCTATAAATGTTTTGCAGTAACTTTTCATTAAAATATTTAAACATTAAAACATTATGACAACGTTCCTACTTCATCTTAAGACAAAAATGTCCTTACTTGGATCACTGATAATTTCTTTAACTATTTGAATTGGACTATTAACACATGTAAAAGTTTGATAACATCAATATTCAAAAGTCTTTCAACAGAGTTATTCATTTTTATTCTTTTAGTTAATTTAGTTAAAACAGGGGTTAGGGTTACGTTTTTTCAATTGCACTTTCCCCAATAGACATTCTGCTAGAACCAAAAAGACAAAAAAATCTACAAAAACTGTCAAATCCCCCAGACATGTGCACTTTACACCTATACTTTAAACTTAACTTTTTGGCAATAACAATGTAAAACGTACTGTAAAACACTTGTGTTGATCTGACATTGTCATCCTCCTGAATTTATCTTTAACTTTGTCACCCAGATTGTCCATACTGGCATTTTACATGCATTTTACATGCATATTACATGCATATCCGTTTTTCCACACCACCACCTGCTGTTTGCCCTGGCCACAGTCCCGGTAATCTTGGGAAAACTTCCTGGGCTGCTGCAGTCACTCCCCTCGTCCATAACCCGCATAGTGGTGCATGTAGCGACCAACGACCTGGCTCGGGGTGCCACCGAACTAACCAAAAGTGCTTTTAACTCCCTCTTTGAATTCCTACGTACTTGTGGAAAGTCCGTTTTTATTTCTGGTCCCATTCCCACACTTGGTCGCGGAGATGCGCGCTTCTCCAGGCTGCTCCTGTTGAACACCTGGCTCAAACCTGCCTGCAGCGCTCTGGGTTTTAACTTCGTGGACAATTTTAATCTTTTTTGGAACCGCCCCTCTTTCTTCAAGTCCAATGGCATTCACCCAACCACCACTGGAAGTCGCATGTTGCAGCCAATATTCAGCACACTGTACATTCTGCTCCACGTGACTGACTATTTACACCACACACCCCCTCCGCAGCCACTCTTCTTCACCCCGTGCAAACAGCAGAACAGGGCACACCTCCGCTCAGCAGCACCCCCGTCCAACCCAATCAGTCATTAACCCTCCCACCTGAGACTTTCCCCATACAGTCCATCACATCACACAGACGACCTCGCCCATGCTGTACATCCAAGGCTGTAGATATCAAAAACCTGTGCCCCATTTTCTGCACTCCTGCCACTCGCCACTCTACTCCAACCCCTAAACACCTGAAACTTGCCCTATTCAACACCCGCTCACTCAACTAACAAAAGTGCCATCCTACATGAACTCATCATTGACAATAAACTGGACTTTCTCTGCCTCACTGAAACCTGGCACAGACCTCTGGACTATTTCTCCCTGAACCAAACCACACCCACTGGCTACACCTACATCGACAAACCCCGTGAGTTGCTGCCATTTTCAGGAAAAACTTAAAAGTCTCCACACTCTCCATCCCTCCTGCTCAGTCCTTCGAACATGTTGCCCTCAAACTGCCTGGTCCCACTTCCCTGGTCATCACCATCATCTACCGTCCTCCCAAACCAAACCACTCCTTTTTTTTCTGACCTCGCCGTCTTCCTCACCCAGCTATCCGCCATATCCCCCTCAATTCTCCTGCTCGGCGACTTCAACATCCATATTGATAATCCAAACCGCAAAAGTGCAATAGACCTCCTGGAACTGCTTCACTGTCTTCACTTCACCCAGCATGTCAACATCCCCACCCACTGTCGCAGCCACATTCTGGAACTAGTCTCTCCACCAACTCTCCAGTCTCAACCTCCACATCTCGGACTATCTGGCCATCACCATGGACTTTATCAACCCCGTCCCTCCCCCAAAGCTCAAACGCAACATAACCTTCCGTAACATCAAGTCCATCAACCCCTCAGCTTTCTCTGACTTGCTGGCCAATACTCTGTCCGCATCCACCCCCCCTCCAACTATATGCCCCTCTGACCTGGTCTCATACTACAACAACACATTGTCCCTCTGTCATTGATAAACTGGCTCCCCTAAAAACTAAAACTGTCTCATTCACTCACACAGCTTCCTGGTACACTCCCGAACTCCGTCAAATGAAAACCCGTAAACGTCAGCTTGAGCGACAATACAAGAAAACCACTCTCACCTTTCAGACGACAAAAATGCCCTCAATTCTGCCCGGTCCAGCTACTACTCACAGCTCATCCAATCTGGCTCCAACAACCCTAAGACTCTTTTTTCCACCGTCAACAAACTCCTCAAACCCTGCGACAACACCCTCTCCTCCATCACAGTTGATAAATGCAACTCCTTCCTGTCATTCTTTCAGTCCAAAATCGACACCATCTACAGTCAACTCAGCAACCCCCCCGCCACCTCTGACTCTCAACCTCCTGCCCCCCCCCGCCCACTCCACCCCTTTCACAGTTCACTCTCGTCTCCCCCCTGGAACTCCTCCCCATCATCACTAACATGAAAAGCTCCACATCCGTCCTGGACCCCATACCATCCTCCATCATCAAACTCTGTCTCCAAGCAATCTCCCCCCTCATCGTTACCATCATCAACTCCTCCCTCACTTCTGGCTATGTCCCCCAAACCCTGAAACTGGCTGCTGTCACCCCCATCCTCAAAAAACCCGGCCTGGATCCTGACACCATCTCAAACTTTCGTCCCATCTCAAACCTCCCTTTTTTGTCAAAAATTCTTGAACGCGTTGTCGCCGCGCAAATCAAAACCCACCTCCGCTCTCATGAACTGTATGAACCATTCCAATCTGGATTCCACCCACAACACAGCACCGAAACCGCTCTCCTGAAAATCACAAACGATCTCCTCCTCTCTGCAGACTCTGGGCACCTCAACATACTGATCTTTCTTGACCTCACTGCAGCCTTCGACACCATCAACCACTCCATTCTCCTGTCCCGCCTACAAACACTCAACATCACTGGCTCTGCTCTTTCCTGGCTTAAATCATACCTCACCGACAGACATCAGTTCATCCACATTAACATCTGCACCTCCTCCACTGTCCCCCTCCCTCAAGGCGTCCCCCAAGGCTCGGTGCTTGGTCCTCTCCTCTTCATCCTCTACCTACTCCCCATTGGTTCCATCATCCGCCGTCATGGTCTCCGCTTCCACTGCTACGCTGACGACATCCAAATCTACATTTCTACAAAATCCATCACCCCTGTCACCCACTCCACCCTCACCAACTGTCTGACAGAACTAAAATCATGGCTGCAAACTAACTTCCTTCAACTGAACTGTGACAAATCTTCGTCTTCGTCCATTACTCTCCTTCTCTGCCGCCGAAACTCTCATCCATGCATTCATCACCTCACGACTCGACTACTGCAATAGCATCTTCTATGGCTCATCATCCAAGGTTCTCAACAAACTTCAGTACATTCAAAACTCGGCTGCCTGCCTCCTCACCCACACCCGCTCCCTCACCCACACCCGCTCCCACGAACACATCACCCCTGTTCTGCAAAACTTACACTGGCTCCCTGTCCCACATCGAATCAACTTCAAGCTCCTCCTCCTCACCCACAAAGCCCTCCATAATCAGGCCCCTTCCTACCTCACATACTTGCTCTTCCACCACACTCCCTCCCGCAACCTCCGATCATCCGATGCAAACCTCCTCTCACACCTGCTCAGGACCATGCTCCGCACCTGGGGCGACAGAGCCTTCTCCATAGCCGCCCCCTCCCTCTGGAACGCCCTCCCCAAACACATCCGTGACTGTTCTAACCCATCCACCTTCAAATCATTACTCAAGACCCACCTTTTTAAATCTGCTTTTAACCTGCAACAATAGCTTTCTTTGTCTGTGCCCCACATCAGTTTTTCGTAATCAGAAAAACCCAGTTATTTGCACATTGTTTGTTTGTCCTTCTATGTACTTTTCATTTATTTCTCTTTCTTCCTCTTTGCACTGAGCACTTATGTATTTTCCCTCTGTATTTGGTTTCATGTAAAGCGTCTTTGAGAGCTGTAAAAGCGCTGTATAAATAAAATGTATTATTATTATTATTATTATTATTATTATTATTATTGTTATTGTTATATTACATGTCTTTCAATCCCAGAAGAGAGATCCGACTCTGATCTTCCTGAGGTTTCCTCCATTGCTGACCCTGTAGGAAATCCGTCCCATGTAGCCTGTGCTGTAGAATACATGTTGAAAAACCCCTTGGGGTAATTTTGTGATTTGTAATATTGGGCTATAAAATGATTTGTTTGATTTGACCTGAATATCATTGAATCATTGATTGTGATTGCTTCTGATAAGGTAAGCCTACTAAGCCTATGTGTAAGAATCAGAATGACACTGATGGCCACTAGGGCAACTGCAGACAGCGACCTTGCACAGGAGCAAGTAGCCAGTGGCCAGACAGCATGGATCTTGCTTTAGTTGCTTTCTAACTGATAAAGTTATTTGCAAACGGCAACCTAGCAAATTTATCAGCCCTGGGACGGCTGTCTGGATGGATTAGCGACTTCATTGTGGTGTGTTTGGTCGTGTCTTGGCTTGCATTGGCTTTCTGAGGTAACTTAGCCTGCTTCCCTGGAGCTGGCATGGGTTTATGACATTTAAAAAAAAAAGTTCTGTTATCCGAGGCCTTAAAAACATCCCCAAAACATTTTCCAAATGTTGCTTTGTGAATGTTCTTTCTTTGTTAACATATCACATTACATAAACGTTTTATAAAAAAAAAACATTTTGTAATCTGAAACCTGAATAACATCCTGAAAAGATTTTCTGAACGTGATAACATTATTCCTTTGTGAACATGTAATGTTGTGGTAATTATTTATAAAACAATTACCCCCAAACATCCTTAGGATGTTGCAGTGAGAATGTCATTCCTTTGTGAACATATCACAATACAGAAACATTTTATAAAAAAAAAAGTTCTGTAATCTGAGGCCTTAACAACATCCCCAAAAACTCCCAAGAATGTTACAACTAAAACATCCTTCCTTTGTTAACATATCACATTTCAGGAACATTTTAGAATGTTCTTTTCTGTGATCTGAGGTATCAAAGCATTTTTCTTGTGTAGCTTTGAGAATGTTTTTCCTTTGTTATCACATAACATTGTGGGAATAAAAAAACGTGCTGAAATCTGAGGCTTTAATAACATCCTGAAAACACTTTCCGCATGTTGCTTTGACAATGTTCTTCCGTTGATATTGTGTAACATTGTGGGAATGTTTTATTAAAAAACTTTATGTAATTGGATGCCTTAAAGACATGCCGAACTTTGAAAACAGAGTGTTGCTTTGAGAATATTTTTCCTTTGTTATCATCTAACATTGTGGGAATGTTTTAAAGAAGAACATTCTATGATCTGTTAACTGAACAACATCAGCAAAACATTCTCAGAATGTTGCAGACAAAATGTTCTACCTTTGTCAACATATCACATTACAGGAATGTTGTAGAACAAATGTTTTGTGAACTGAGGCCTTCATAACACCCTGAAAAAATTTTCCAAGTGTTGCTTACAGAATGTGCTTCCTTTGTTATCATATAACATTGGGGGAATGTTTTAAAGAAGAACATTTAATATATGTTAACTCAACAACATCACCAAAACATTTTTTAGAATGTTGCAGACAAAGTGTTCCACCTTTGTTAACATAACACATTACAGGAATGCTGTAGAAAAAATGTTTTGTGAACTGAGGCCTTCATAACATCCCAAAAAAGTTTTCCAAATGTTGCTTAAAGAACGTTTTTCCTTTGTTATCATATAACATTGTTGAAATGTTTTATAACAAACATGATATAATCTGAGGCCCTAATAACATCCTGAAAACATTTTCTAAATGTTGCTTTCGGAATGTTCTTCCTTTGTTTTCATGTAACATTCTCAGAATGTTTTATAGAAGAACATTCTATTATATGTTACCTCACCGACATCCCCAAAACATCCCGAGAATGTTACAGCCTAAACTTCCTTCCTTTGTTAACATATCATATTATAGGAACGTTTTAGAAAAATGTTTTGGGATTGTAGGCCTTAATAATATTCTGAAAACATTTTCTTCATGTTTCTTTTACAGTGTTCTTCCTTTGTTATCATTTAACATTGTGGGAAAATTTTATAAAAAACGTTCTGTAATTGGAGGCCTTAAAAACATGCCAAAAACATTTTCTAAATGTTGCCTTAAGAATGTTCTTCCTTCGCTATTTTGTAACATTATGGGAATGTTTTATGGAAGAACAATCTATAATCTGTTACTTCAACAACATCACCAAAACATCTTCAGAATGTGGCACCTAAAACATTCTTCCTTTCTTAACATTTAACATTATAGGAACATTATTTGAAATGATAAACATCCTTAAAATGTTCTCTGAACATTAGATAAAAAACATTTTTTTAAAAAATATAATAAGAACTTGTAGGGAATGTTAGCCAATGTTGTGGGAACATTCCCTGCTAGCTGGGTTGTCTCTCCTGAATCCAAAATAAGTGCATATAGCAGAAGTGCTGTTTCTCTTCACTACAAGGTCTTCGTCAACCATATTTTCATTGCTTTTCTCTTCTCCCTCAGCCATCATAACCTGGCAACCACCACTGAACTGATGCCGATTAATTTTGTTAGGGTAGCTAACGGCTAGCTGGGGCTTCATCTGATTGGCCTTTGTATCCAGGGCTCTGTCTGATAAATAAATGTTGGCATGCTCAAGCTGCATGCATGGCGCATGTAAAAAAAAAGATTTTTTGTATTCATCGCGTGTCAGGCAGTCTTTAGCGATGTGTTTATTGCACATGTTCATATCACGATGACGATAAAAATTCGATTTATCGGGCAGCCCTTTTCATATATATACATATATACATATATATATATATATATATATATATATATATATATTTATATACATACATATATATATATATATATATATATATATATATATATATATACACTGGTGCACAGTCATGTTGGAACAGGAAGGGGCCATCCCAAAACTGTTCCCACAAAGCATTCAGAGTTCCTTTCACTGGAACTAAGGGGCCAAGCCCAGCTCCTGAAAAACAACCCAACACCATAATGCTCCCTCCACCAAACTTTACAATTGGCACAATGCGATAGACTCTGCAGAAAGTTGGCAACTTCTGCGCACTATGCGCCTCAGCATCCGCTGACCCTATTTTACGCAGCCTACCGCTTCGTGGCTGAGTTGCTGTCGTTCCCAATCGCTTCCACTTTGTTATAATACCACTGACAGTTGACTATTTAGGAGCAAGGAAATTTCACGACTGGACTTGTTGCACAGGTGGCATCCTATCACAGTAGCATGCTGGAATTCACTGAGCTCCTGAGAGCCACCCATTCTTTCCCAAATGTTTATAGAAACAGTCTGCATGCCTAGGGGCTTGCTTTTATAAACCTGTGGCCATGGAAGTGATTGGAACACCTGATTTCTATTATTTGGATGGGTGAGTGAATACTTTTGGCAATATAGTGTATATATGAAACAGATCTTGATAGTTGTTTTTCATAACTTCATAATTTGTAAAAAAGAGGCCACATAAGACTAGAGATGCACCGATCAGGATTTTTGGGGCCGATCACCGATCACCGAAAGCAGTATCTGCCGATCCCGATATTGCCGAGCAATATTTCACACTCTAGAGACTCTCTTAGAGACAACTTGGACTCAGCTTACATAGAGTAACTGTAGCTTACTAGTGGGAATGCATGCAGTCAGGGTGGGAATTTTGTCATTTTAGGGGCAAGTCCATTTGGCCTTCAGTTTTTTTTTCAGGGGCACCAAGGCCTGCATGACAGGGCACAAAGGCCACTGAGTAAAATGTGCTGATTTACCTTTCAGACTGATACCATAACATCCTAATTTATAATAAGACATGGATTGTGTATTAAAACATTTTTTTATACCAAAATCAAGTTAAAGTTACATTAGAAAGTAGTTTTTGTTAAGTAGGGTTAGGGTGAGGTGAGTTTTGTGACACCACACTGAATATTAGTGTTATTGAATATTTCTCCCAATAGTAATTCCCCAAAATTATGGCAAAGCACATTTTTTCCAAACAAAAAATTGTAGAATAACCAGCAGGAGACCACTCATGTGTGGAGTGATTTTGGTGACACTACACTCTGAATAATAGTGAAGTTATTGAATTTTTTGTAGTTTCTCTTTTCGGTGTTGCACTTTGTAGACGGTCCCTGTGCCCTCGTCTTACAGCTGGCTGACCATACAGACCAGAGTTAATGTCCAGACGCTCATTTTGATTAACATACGGTTGTAGCTCGTTGTCTACCTTACTACGGTAGAAAAGAGCCGTCGTTTGTGTTTTAACAAGGTTTCACTTATGAGTTATTGATCCGGGAAGTTCGAATCTGTGAATATATTTCCAACTTTACCGGACTAAATCCTACCACATAAGTCAGTTACGTATCATGTCAAAACCGGCTGCGCTCGCTTTCGCACCTGTGCTGTAAGTTTCATACTTCTGTTTTGAGACGCTGCTGCTGTTTGAGAGGCTTTCACGTGAGATCATCGTGATGATGAGACTCCACCTGCGCGAGCCGCGGACTCACTGAAGTTACTGTGAGTGACTGCTGTGCACTCAGGTGGCTGTAATTATAGGCAAGCCCGCTACGCTGACCGGGCCAGGGGCACAGAGGCTGCTGTGGCCGTATGATGAGTTTTTTTTTCACGGGGCATCAAGGCCAAAGTGCGGGGCAACGGCGGCCATGAAATTCCCTCCCTGCATGCAGTCAATGCACTGTCTTTATACTTAAACGTCATCTGATCGGCCTGATGTGATCTATTTTGAGAACTCCAATCAAAACCGATAGGGGCATTATCGGCCGATTGCGATCGGTTGCCGATCGATCGGTGCATCTCTACATAAGACGTTAATTTAGAAAACTTCAGTGTTCGCTGAGGGGTTATTTTGTAGGAAAGGACGTGAACTCATCAAAAACATATTGAATAGATATAAACAAAAATAGCCCCGGATCATCTGTAGTAGCCATCATCATTGTCGTCAAGTCCAGGCAGACAAAAAAAATTGCATGTCAACAAATGTCATAAATAACAGATAGTATACTGCACATCACCTTTGAATCCATTTGTTTCACATCCCTGGGTCCATATATGGACACAGACCCCTGAAGCATACATGTCTTGTTGAATGGTAAATGGTCTGCATTTTTTTAGCGCTTTTCCAGTCTAACGACAGCTCAAAGCGCTGTACAACACTTGCCACATTCACCCATTCACACACACATTCATACACTGATGACGGAGGCTGCCATGCAAGGCGCCAACTGCTCATCAGGAGCAATTTGGGGTTCAGTATCTTGCTCAAGGACACTTCGACATGCAACTAGGGGGAGCCGGGATTCGAACTGATGACCTTCCAATCACTAGACGACCTGCTCTACCCACTGAGCCACAGCCGCCGAATGAGAGTATTGCCAGGGACTAAATGGGTTTGTATCTTGGTTGGTTCTGATTTTTTGGTATCTACACCTTTGACCAGAGGAGAGAGGCTGGAACTGGACTAGTCATTTTCAAGTTCATCATTTTATTTTGGGTTACTACTAGAATAGGTTTCCAAGCATTCATGTAAAAAAACAACCAGTTTTCTCATACTGTGTTCGAGAGGTGTGAATTTTCACTGCCCTCACCATTCGATTCGATTTTGATCCAGCTGTCAACAATTCAATGCAAAATAATTCAGTGTATGGCATCCTCAATGATCTACAAAATAAAAGTTGCATCTTTTCAAAATATAAACATTACAAAACATGTATCCATCTGCAGTGCCTTTCACAATAATATTGTTTTCACATGGCAGCTTTAAGATAAGGCATCTACTGACTCTGCTGCACACACCTCTCTCAGAGTTGGACGGTAACGTTGACAGCACCTCCTCAGATCTTGGCTGAAAAGCTGGATGTGCTGTTACAGTTATTATTTATGGCTTATTTTGATGTTATCTCTCTTGCCCAGGGAGTAAAGGTGTAAACATAGAGCTAACTCTGGTACAGTTCAGAAACTGTCAAATAAACAAATAAAATACATAAAATATATAAAATATTCATCAGTGCAAAGATCAACTCACCACACTGACTGTACCAAAGGCTCATTAAATTATGCTACCAAAGTGCACTTCCTTCAGAGCCATCTGTATCTTTCCCTCTGCATTCCCCTGAGGCCTCTGGGTTAGCAATCATGGAATGATAATTAGAAAAGACTGAAGAGCAACATTCTCAAATTTAGACTCATGATACAGAAATTTCTATGAAATGACTGCGTTCGTGTCTCATCATATTGTTACCAATGTTACTAGCTTTGCTTGGCTGTAATGTGCAGTCTGTTAATTGGCTTAAGCATAACAATCCCTAGCCTGCACAAGGGCTCACAGACCAGCAATAAAACACAGCAGGCTTCCAGCCACTTCGTTCTGTTCTAGCCTTCAGAGAGCAGACAGGGTGTATGTGTGGCGTTCCACATATTCAGGATTAGCATTATATCCCCATGACCCCATAACCCCAGATGGATTGAGATGAGGTAATCATGTTGAAACTATGCAGTAAGAAAGGGTGATCTGTATCAAATACTGTGAATTACATGCAATGTTAAAAAAAGTTAGGAAACCTCCTGAAGCCTGATTTATAGTAGAGCCCTGTCATGAGTGCATAATACACTTTGTGTGTATTTGTAAATGTCAGCCAAACTTTTAACTTGTTATGAATCCGTCTCGATTTACTACTGATGCCTACATATGAAAATGAGCCTGTGTGCAAAACATGGGCTCTTTCTATAAAGTTAATCAGGTAAGTAATTAATACTAAGTAATTTTATACTATTTTTTACATGGGGCGGAGTGCTGAGGATGAATGGAGGGGTCTCACAGCCTGAAGAAAAAAGTAGTAGCCTGTAGCCTGGTACTGCCGCTTTTGTCCACAGGGGCTGACAGAATCAACAAAAAATTAAAGTTCCTTGTAAAACCTTTGATTTCTGTCAAGCGCCTCGTCTGACCACAATAGGTAAAATTGATCTAAGGACAATTTTACTAAAAAACTCAACCTAAGGGCTTGACGACACGTACGTAAACGATCTTTTTTTCCTCCGTCTTCCTCGGCATCATTTCAAGAATATTTGCATCCATACGGATCCACTGAAAACGACCGAAAAAGCTGTAGTTCATATTCCAGGCCTATAGGTGGCGCTTGAAAATCACCAAGTACGGAGAAGAATAAACGGAGCATGTGCATAAAGCTTTCCCGCTGTAAACAAACAGACAGTAGACGGAGAAACCGAACACAACAAGAAGAAAACGAAAATGGCTAGATTAACCAGAATCGTTTGTGTGGACCGTTAATGAGGCCAAACTGCTGCTGCAACTCACGCTCAACTACAAGGCGAAGTTGCAAGAAAGGCTCAATATCTTCTGTGGCACGAACAAAAGCATGTAGTTCGCAATTATTGTTGTTGTTGTTGTTGTTCATTTGAGACATCGCAGGGTTCAGAGGTCGGAGGCAAGAGGTAGAGGGGTGGGGCGATGCTGTCATCATTTCGGAAAGTGTGCGGATTCGCTGTCCACACGGAAATGGGAGGGCTGTGTTTTCAGATTTTTCCACCCTGAGACCCATTTTCATAAAAGTGCATATTCAGGCGCTGCGTTTTCAGGATCCGTGTGGACGGTCGGCCAAAACGATGCAAAACGTGCGTTTTCGCAAAAGAGCGTTTTCGTCTGGACGGCCTCTAACCCCCAATTTCCACTGGATACGTCTCCGCTGCGTTGCGTCTCCGCCACGCCAGCGGAGCAGATATGTTTCACTTTAGTCAATGTGTCAATCCTCACCAGGTCCGCTGCGCTGCGTATCAGCTCCGTCCCAGCTCCGGCAGTCCGGAGCCCTCCGGCAAAAATACACAGGACTCCTATATCTGCCGGATGCCGGAGCACGACGCAGCAATTCAGCTGAATTTAGCACCGAGCAGACAGGAAGTCAAGCGCTAAAATAACAAACAGCATCCGGTTACCTTTCAAAATAAAACACTCCGTGTTGACACCAGCACACAAATCTCAAAAAACAGACAAACACAAGCTCTTCAGCTGATCCCTCGGTCGGGAACACTTCGTGTTATTGTTCTTAATAACACAGACCTATAACTGCGGTCGTGAGTGATTATGTGATTATCGGGGGAACTCCTCTGCCTCGTGAGCCAGCTGTCTACCGTACTGCGCCGCAGCGGACTCAAACCGCAACCGGTGGTGATTGCAGGACGGCGGACGGCGGACGGCGGAGCAAAACCGGATCGGAGCTGCAATGCAGCGGACACGTATCCAGTGGAAATTGGGGGTAAGTTTTACCACTAAGGTTTATCCAGAGCTTTAAACCAGTTGACAGGCCGAGTGTTTGCACTTAGTTCCTTATAGTTGTTGTTTGATGACCTTAGTGAAGGCCATTGGTCATTACTGTTGCCAAATTTCTGCTTGCTCCTTACCAGTAAGTAAATCTATCCCTAAATTCCAGCTTCAGTTAATCACCAAGTGAAGATCTGTCTCAGTTAATGGAAGAAAAATATCAAAGACCGTTTCATACTGAGTCTGTCTGAGCTAAAACCTTAGTTTGATTGCCTCTGCCAGGAAATGTAGCTACTACAAGCTATAGGTAGGCTTGTAGCTGCTTGGTTTACTCAAATTATAGTAATGTTTTAAAATGAATATAACTTGATATTATTTGTAACAATTTGCTCTGTTAGGCAGGACTGTAATACACTTACTCAAAGCATTTTCTGGCAAAATCCTTCAAACCCAAACTATTTCTACCATTTAGATGATTTAAATGACTGAATGTGAAAGTCTTTGAGCACAGTTTCAGAGCAAACTAAAGAGTGCAGTAGTGAAGAAACCACTGAATATAACTTTTCTTATGAAACTTTAGTCTTCAGACATGCAGCTGAAACAGATATGAGTTAGTGGCCTCAGCACATCCAGTTGAAGCAACTCTCTTTTGACACAACTGAAAAGGAAAAGACAAGGAAATGGCAATATGATATGCTGACTCTCCAGCCTAGTAATCTCAGATGACTGCATCCCTTAGGGTGTTTCTCCTGTCTTCTGACAGTCACTTTCAGTTCTGGCTTTGTGTTATTTTGGACCTTCAGGGTTGCAACACCAACCAACCCTGGCTGGCACTGAGAATGAGGTTGAGCTTGAATCTGTTTTGACTCTGCAATGCATAGCCTAAGTTGCTCCGTGCCATAAACATAAGCAAGATGTATTTTAGTCAGCTACTTCAGCAAGGTGTGAAACATTTGATCTCCTCTCCACCCATATGAATAAAAGTTGCTTTCATAAAGCATGAACTACAAGGAAATTATTCATTTTATTCATACAAAACTCAAATCCTGTCACAGGGCTAGTATTTGGGCTCTATTTTAGCAGCTCAAATTGTTCATTTTGTAGGCTGACAATTGAAGTACAAGAGGAACATTTAATTAGTTGCTCAACTGGGGCTCTAGGCCATTACTAACTCATGTTGGTCCCACACACAGAACTTGCTGAGCCAGCAGTAAACTGAGCACAGGATACCCTAAACTGGATAGTTAAAACCCAGAAAGAAATCAATAGATGATAGATGTGGCCCATGTGAGCTTGCTGTGATTGATAAATATAGTATGAGTATTACAAGGTGTACCCAGTTTCAGCCCAGGGCAAATCCATAGCCAGTGTGAATGACTTAGTGGAATTGAGTGTTATGGTTACAGATCGCAACCAATCAATTACCTCTTGTCTCACTCCCAGTTACAAAGTTCAGTTGTCTCTGTACTGTTTTCAGTTATGTTTGTCACAAAGGATTAGCAATTTATCACATTCTGTGTTATATATTTTAGCCACGTCCAACATTTTTGAGTCAAGGGTGAAAATGCAGTACACGATAGAATACAACAGAGTGAGAAATAGGTTTGCAGTTGCAACCCATGTGAATTACAGCATGTGATGAGGTGCAGCAAGCCTGGAAGGTCTCAGGAAAATAAGTAGACACCTAGATGTAGAAACAGATGGGGTCTTCTCTGTCTGTCTGTCTGTCTGTCTCTCTCTCTCTCTCTCTCTCTCTCTCTCTCTCTCACAGACACACACTCTCACACACACACACACACATACACACACAAACACACACACAGATACAGATGTTTCTCTAAAGATGCAGCTTTAATCCCTTAAAGATCATGAACTCATGATTTCCCTCTCCACAGGCTGACTACAGCCGGACCTTCGTCTCCCAGCTAATCGTGAACAGATGTGACACTCAGAGGCAAAAACCCAACGCTAGATAAAATATGATGTTTGCTTAATCATACAGCAATCTTCATGCAGCAATTGAAGACCAAATATTCTATTGTTTATGTAATTTACATGTTTGCATATGGGAGAGGCCAGGGGAGGAATTCATTTTATTGGAAAATATATATTTAACTACTCAAAGAGAATGGTGTCACACATGTATCATCTTTTCATAAATCTCCTTTTATTATTGAGATAAATTTGGACATCATGATATGTGTGCGTGACCCGATTATGTGATCTCACAAATCCTTATTGCCAAGCTCTAACTATGCTCTTGTTGCCTAACCTTAGTGATTTGGACCAATCAGAGTCCTCACTGCTGGCAGCTATAGGCATGGTTAAAGGGATAGTTGGTGTTTTTTGAAGTGGGGTCATATAAAGTACATATCTATAGTCGATCTGTTTCCTACCGTAATCACCGATCAGCGCAGCGTCAGTTTGGAGAAGTAGAGAGCCGCTCCAGCCCAGACACTCAGCTTTGTACTGCAGTGAACGGGGCCCAGAGAAAAAGCCAAATTTAACCACCTAAAACAAGGCTCACCTAAAAAAATCTATAACAGTTCAAGTGTACGTTCACAGCGCTTTACATCACCGTCAGACCACCCTTTCTTTTGGCACTACATTTTCTCAACCGTAGAACCCCCGTATCCCTACGCATTAGTGCAACTGGGCAACAGGTGATCTGCGACCGCCTAAATACAGCGCGAGGCCCAGCTGCTGGACGAGAGGTTTACTTTCAATAAAAACGAAACTTAACAGACCGTAGAAACTCTATATCCTTCCACATTAGCGCAACTGCGTAGGGATACCGAGGTTCTATGGTTGAGAAAATGTAGTGCCAAAAGAAAGGGCGGTCTGACGGCGATGTATAGCGGTGTGAATTTTCTCTAAACAACGTACACTTGAACTGTTATAAATATTTTTAGGTGAGCCTTGTTTTAGGTGGTTAAATTAGCTTTTTCTCTGGACCCCGTTCACTGCAGTACAAAGCTGAGCGTCTGGGCTGGAGCGGCTCTCTACTTCTCCAAACTGAGGTTGCACTGATCGGTGATTACAGTAGGAAACAGATCGACTATAGTTATGTACTTTATATGACCCCACTTCAAAAAACACAAACTATCCCTTTAAGATGACTGCAAACAGCAATGGCCACTCTTCAAAGGTTAGCATTTACATCATCAGTTATAACTGGAGATTATATGTATTTGAAAGAAAAGCAAAGAACGGCACAGTTTCCACATTTCACTTGACTGGCTCCACTAAGAGTTTGATTTACTAACTGGCTCCGCTGGTAGCTGGTGCACTCCGACGTTGACCTGATTGGTTGAAGTTAGTCCATGATGGACAGATGGTTTGTCAAGTCATAAGCCAAGTACTTCCAAATAGTTTTTCCAAAAAGTTTCTAAGTTGACTTCCCAGATTGTTCTGTGTAATAAACAATCTGGCATGTCAGGTTAGCATGCTAATTGTTAAAAACCATGAAGGGTTGCAGTCATTTGAGAGACCATTATCTTCACACATTGTTCATAAGCATATACAGATAGTCATAGATAGACAGATACAAACTGTGTTACACTATTAACAATCTTAATGTTAGCAGCATCACTGCTAAAAGACCCTGACATTCTTGAACTGGTTTGGACACACAATAGGGCATGAGTAAAAAGATGCAGAATGGGTGAGCAGCTGCTCACATTGTAACAGCAAGTTACAGCTGCACTGGAGCCTCTGGCCATAACAACTGTCAACATTAATTGTGCCATGAGCTTCGCTTGCCTTTGCACTTGCTCCTAGTTTCATTAAAACAGAGCCCCAAGTTTGAATTCCACTCAGTGCTTTTTTTCCAGTCTTTTGTTCCAGCTTTCTCTTTCTAGGTCAGTTTGACGGTGCCTACGGGAAATAGTGTGTAAATAGGAGCAGTTGTCTGTTTTGATATTGACCTGCGGTCCCCTGAGAGCTTCTCTTTCTGTTCTTTACTGAGATCCCAGGTGACTCAATCATTTCTCTCCTCACTGGAGCTGTAGGGTCTGTTCTTGTTGTTCAGTTGGAGATGAAGATGCTGGGTATGAAGCGCTGCTTCTGACCCTTGAGCATAGCTGTATGTTGAAAGGGACCACCCTGCTGCTTTGGGTTCTTCCCATGTGGCCACACCTCCATCTCCAACATCCAGAGCAATGTAAAGCCAAGTGCCACTGAGGTGCCACAAAAAAAATATACATTGTAGCACTGCAGAGTGGCTAGGCTGATGAGGGGAAAACAATGAGTGTGCAATGCGCATATGATAGCTCAACCAAGCCCATATTTATTCCCTTTCAGCAGAAGCTCACCCAACTTTGAGATGTCCAGTAAACAACACAAAGGACGGCTTACCCTCTGGTTTTATCCACGAGTTTCCTTTTGAGGTCACTGGGGAGGTTACTGGCAAAGATTATGGGTGAGATTTGTGTAAAGTTAGGTAACACAGGATCATAATAACTGACAGACTGGCGGCACTGCCAAGGCTTGTGAAGTGTTGGCTAAGTAGGCTAAGCAATAACACTGTAAGATGTATTCACTTGATAAAATTGCTATGAATGAATGAATGGTACATCCTATCAACTGCTCTAAGAACGAGGGTCAGTTTACTTTTTTGTTTGTCTGTTTTCACCTTCCCGAGGACAAAAATTAACTTTCAAGCTTAGCTAAATTGACATTGTATATATGATTAGTAGTTGGTGGAAGATGTATTTTTGTTCATGTGCAGAACACATTTGTTCCATCAGACCTGTGCTCTGTGCACCTCATGTTGTAGAGGTTTGGTGCAGCATTGATTAATTCATCTTAAATTAGATTGTTAATTTTCCTGCTAAACCAATCAGCAGTTTAGATTTACTGAAGTCAGGCTTTTCATAGTAAGTCCAGTTTTTCTTAACCTCCTTTCTGGAGCACTTTCCAGGTCTCCAGCCAGCCCATTTAGTCAGAATATGAACAGCTAAAAACCTTTCTCCGTCCTTCAGGAAGAGCGGCAGAGGCGAGGCGGTAGAGAGGATTCTGACTATCTCTGTGCCTGTCCTCATTAGTGCAGAGCTGGTCTGTTTCTTCTCTTGCTCTTCCTTTTTCTCTCTCTCTCTCTATTTCTCTCACTCTCTCTCTCACACACACACACACATCACACACAGAGTAATCTCCAGCTCTAAACAGGCTGACAGTTTGAAGATAGGCCCACTGTGCCGAGCAGAGCAGAGCAGAGCAGAGGGCTGAGAGATGAGAAAGCCCCTGAGTAAAGGAAAATGCAGGCGAACGCTTGTAATTGGGCCCTGAGTATCAGCTGCCAAATATCTCCTGTTAGTTCTCTGCACTTTTTTTTTTGCTGTTACTATGCTAAAACTATGCCATCCATGCATGCAAATGAGATGGGGCACACTTGGCAGAGTTCCTGCCCTCTGCTGGTCTCTGTCACAGGGAAAGTAATGCTGACTTTCCTCCCACTGATCACTGACACAAAAATACACATGCTGTACATACGTTACACTGCCCTTAACAGATGTTATCATTTCATCCATAATACTAATGCATTGCCCGTAGGAAGCATGTATTCCTATAGAAAAGTGGGAGGTTAAGTAGCTTTTTCATGGATGGCCAAATGAGGTTGTGTTTGAAGGTGGGACGTCAGGGATATAATTGGCCATTTTTGATTTTACCATTATATTTCACCTTAAAAACTATTTACCTTGCCTTGTTTGGTGTCATTATTTTCAGCACAACCTCACATGTGCGACTGTACAGTTATTTTTTCATTTTAAGGTACTATATTAACACTATGGACCTAAAATCACAAAATAACATAAAATCAGAGTAGAAAAAGTTAGTTTTTTTACTGTGAAAACCACAAATATGTTTAACGAACCATTTTTATTATTTATAATGCAAATATAAATTGTTGTTTGCTAAATTTGTGCATAAGTGTTTGAAATTTACAAAGTTATATTAACTATTTACATTTAAATGCAGGCAATGCCTCAGGGCTCTCTCAGCTCCTCCCTGCCTGTTCCACATTCAGCCGTCTCCTCATTGTTTTGACTCACAACACAAAAAAACGATTACACTACACGATAAACACACTACACCAAACACTACATTCCACACTAACTATACACTCCGAACACAATAAATGTAACAAATCTCTCAACTCTCAAAACTCGCAATCTCTATTGCAGACACTTTCGTGACAAAAGCCAGTTTTTACCGTTTCTTCCTGCACCAGACACAACGCAAACATGACGGCAATGTTCACGAAAAAGCGTGGCGGACATTATTTACCGTAAGTCCGATTTGGACATGCCGTCGCGTCCCTCGACTCAAGAGGTGGGCCGTGGGGGTGGGCTAGCAGCTAACGTTAGCTACACATGAACATCGACAGATTCCTATTCCAGTTTGTTGGAATCTCCTTAGACCCGAACTGACTTGGTCCGGACTCGTTCAGTCTCATTAATCCATTAACAGTCAGTTTAGATGCATAGAAATCCCGGTCCAGCTCGCGCTGCTGCAGGTAGAAATCCGCTTGTTTCTTAAGGTGTGTCCTGGAGTCGGGCTCTGCAGTGATTGGCTCTGGTTCGCACGTGACTATTGTGGCTATGGTTAGCAATGCTAGCGGAATTTGTAAAGCATTTCTGAAATAATTTATTAACGGTATCATTGTAGTCCAAACAAATGCAACGTTGCACACCCTTGAACCAAGTAGCAGCCATGTGGAAACTCTCAGGTCAGTCTGATCCTGATCTGCAGTACAGAAGTGATTTACAGTGGCTCTGACCAGGACTGTGACTCAAGGGACGAGAAGACACAGCAGACATGGACAGGAGAGGCATGAAACATGAGATAGAGTCACGCAACAGTCACAAGGTGCACGGTTGCATTTTTCTGTTTAGTAAGGCAAAGAGATGTTTGAATATATTTTGTGAGTTTATTTCGTTAATTTACTATACTTAAAACTAAGAGAGCTTGTTAAAGGTAGCAAACTATCAGACTATTAGTCTACTGGAAACCCCTATATGGCCCATACCAAACCCAGAAATGTTGTTTCCTATAAACTTTTATTATTAAAATGTCATCTATAGGTTTAGGTAACGGGCGTGCATTGTCTTTAGCAGTTTATATCAAATTAATTGCACATCCATTAACCCTTGTATGTTCTGCGTTGTGTTCTATGTTGAGCTGAATGAAGGAAGGACCCAGACCACGACCAGCTGCTGGTTGCTCTTTTAATGAAGGCAGGGTGGTGGATTTGTCTGTACAAATCAACAGAAAAACACATAAGGCTCTGTAACATGCAGTCTCCTCCACACAGCACACAGGTCTTAAGCTCCTCCTCTCAGCTAGCTTGGCACGGACTGCACATACATACATGACTGACTCAACCTTTAGTTTTAACAACAAAAATACTTTGAAATAAAAATGTGAAAATGAATTAAATAAATAATCAAATGCTCAATGTATTTGATAACATTGATTTCCTGTACATGCTTAATGCAACCAGTGTAAACACATGTAAACACTATGCCAGATGAATTATGATGAAAATAATGCACATACTTGTAAATATCAACAGAAAAACACATAAGGCTCTGTAACATGCAGTCTCCTCCACACAGCACACAGGTCTCAAGCTCTATGTGTTAGCGGATACACATACAGAAAACTCTGTAGACTAATATGTGGAAACTTCTCTACTTTAAAGCTTGCAAAATGTCAGTTTACAAGGTTAATATTCTATTGACACATTAACTGCATGTTCACAACTTAAGGACTAACATTTATACAGGAATTAAACAAGGTTTGCATTGTCCAAAACCCGAAATAATTGTTCAGAAATGACGAGCAAAATAATATATTACCTCCTCTCAGCTAGCTTGGTGCAGACTGAGAGAAGCACCGGAACAACGGCACCAAGGCCTGCGACCTCTTAAAGTGACAGTACAGGTATTAACACTTGGTCAGAATACAACTTTCAGGCATAAATATGGGCAATAAAACAGATCTTAAACATACAGAAAACAATATTCATCAGGATTTGGTGACATTTCAAACGTAAAAATAAAGATATAATTTCAACCCGGTTACATTCACCCCTCCTGAAATTCACCAACATCCTGATGATGGGAAATCTCAGGACTGCAAGGAGCATAAAATGTCTACTACTGACACGATCTGGCACAAATGAAACAAAAGACCTAGTCCACAGTCAACTTAAACATTACCTTACATACAAGGTTCAGGGAAGAAAGAGGTTGATCAGGTCTCTGAATCCCCTTAGCTTAATGCGACACCTGATACGCCACACAACACTTGACCCAGAAAACTTGTCCCACAGACTTTTACATGTAACAATGCTCATAACTCAGTCTAAAAAAACAAAAAAAACAACAACAAAAAAATTTCCTAATAACATTACCAACATATCAAGGCTCATTTCTGCAAAGCAAGGAGAGACTGGGAACAGCTCCCACATAAACTGTTTGAACCCCTCAGAAACGGTTTCTGAACCATGGATTCTATCAGATTCAGATTCAGATTCATGATTTATTGTCCCCGAGGGGATATTCATTTTCACAGTTCTGTTCCCGACAAAGACACCAGCACACGTGCAGCACCAGAAAAAATACATACATACAATCAGTCTGTTCACTGACTTCACTACTCTCCCTGCACGTGTTCTAACATGACCATCAGCTGCAGTGTGTGCGTGTGGGTCAGTGTGAACCAATGTGTCAGCATGTGGCGAGTGTGAATTATCTGTGTGTGGTGCAGGTGAGATGGATGGGCAGTCAGCAATGGCACCAGCAGGACTGTGCACTGGACTAGACTGGACCAACTCTTCTGAGTCAGCCGACTCAGAGTCAGGTGAGACTTCAGGTGACAGAACTGAAAGCTTCTCTCCATCTCTGGAATCTGACAGGTTCTGTGCACTGTCATCTTGAATTACTAACTCAGATGCTGAGGCTGTATCATCACCACCGTTACAGTCATCCCAATCGGAACCCTGGCTGGTCAAAGACCGATCACTTGCATGGCCATCCTGGCTCTCATCCATCCCGGAGAGTGGCAAGAAGTTGACTTCCAGCAAAAGATTCCTTTGCACAACTCGTGTGTGTCCCTCTGCATCCTGTATCTTGTAGACATTGATATTGGAATTTGCACAAACAACTGTATACACTCCACCCTCCCATTTGTCGGCCAACTTCCTCTTCCCTCGTTCTCCCTTATTCGCTACCAAAATACGATCTCCCACAGACAGGTAGGTACCTTTAACACGTCTGTTATATTGCCGGGCCTGGTACTGCTGCTCAGTGGAAGAATGTTTCTGGGCGATTTCCATAGCACTTTTGAGGCAGGAAAGCAGGGACTTGGCATATGAGTCATAGCCAACAACTCCTGGGTCATTCAAAACCTGCTTAAACATAATATCCACTGGCAATCTAGGCACATGCCCAAACATCAAGAAGAAGGGCGCATAATCTGTAGTCTCACGAACTGTAGCGTTATAGGCAAACGTGAGGGTCTGGATTTGTTGCGGCTACTGGTGTTTTTCCTTAAGGGGAAGGGTACAGAGCATGCTGCCCAAAGTGCGATTGAATTGCTCTGTTCCGCCATTGCCCATGGGGTGGTAGGCTGTCGTGTGGGATTTTGCAACACCGGCCAGAAAAAGGAGCTCTGCAATCAAGTTGCTCTCGAAATTGGTGCCCTGATCGGAATGTATCCTCTCAGGGAAACCGTAAACACAGAAAACATTGTCCCAGAGCTTTTTGGCGACTTGCTTTGCCGTTTGATTGGCACAAGGGAATGCATGGGCAAGTTTGGTGAAATGGTCGGTGACCACTAGGACATCCACAGACCACTGCTTGCTGTCCTCCGCCGACCTAAAATCCATGCACACTAACTCCATCGGAGCAGAGCTCTTGATGCTTTCTAGGGGCGCACGAGCAGCAGGTTCCGGCGACTTTCCAAACACACATCGCTGACAGCATCTGACATGTGCCCTTACATCCCTCTCCATATCAGGCCAATAAATCTTCTCTGCTTGGACACGGGATCTCTCGTCACCCGGTACAGCATCCCGTCACAGACTTCCAACTTGTGCCATTGCTTGAACAACCTGAGGACCTTCGAGTCAGCGCCATGCCTTTCACGCCTAGATGGTCGCTTCCTGGCTGCAACGAAGGGCAACACCTTAGAGATGCTGGGGTCTTGCTCTTGACTCATCTGCAGCTCCTGGGTGGAGAACATGGGTGAAACATCCTGACCACTCGACTGCTGTTGGACGTGCTGGGCCAGACAGAGTGCTCTGGACTCTGCTGCTTCAATCCAGTCACAGTGTGCCTGACAGAGAGCTCTGATCTCGGCTGAATCACATGTCACCTTGGGTGTTGGATTGTTCCTTAAAAAGCTTTGAGTCTGGCAGCTGACCCTGTAAGCTTACGATAGGCACCAGGAGGCTTCTTATCCTTAGCTGTCCATCCCCATCTCCTCTGTCCAGCCGTAAGAGCGAACAAGGGCTTCGCAATGGAGGAACAGTTTGGGATGAAATGCTGGTAATAAAATACCATGCCAAGGAATGATTTGATTCTTCGGACAGAAGGCGTGCACTCATCGTCCTCCATGAGGTCTTGTACTGTCATATTGGTGATGACCTCCACTTTGGCAGGATCGACGGCCACTCTCTCACCATTAATGACATGGCCAAGGAATCCGACTTGTTTTTGAAGCAGATGGCACTTCTTAGGGGCCAGTTTCAAATTGTTCTCTCGTAACCTCTGAAACACTGTGTGCAGTCTGGACAGGGCCTCATCCTCTGATGGTGCAAGGACAAGAAGATCGTCAAGATAACACAGGAGTTTTGTGAAGTTCATGTCCCCAAAGATCCCAATCATCATCCTCATGAAGGACGCTGGACTGTTACACAGTCCCTGTGGCATGCGATTATTTTCATGCAGTCCAAGGGGGGTTGTGAAAGCGGTGTACCTCTTGTCGTCTTCATGCATTGGGATATTAAAGAAGCCAGAAGTGAGGTCCATTGTGCTAAAGAGGCAATTGCCACCAAGAGCAGCCGGACAGTCAGACTAGTGCGGCAAGGGATGGGCGTCCTTTAAGGTTCGGGCATTCAGCCACCTGAAATCAGTGCAGATCCGTAACCCACCGTCTTTCTTCCACACCATCACCAGTGGCGAAGCATACTCACTTGAGGACTTCCTGATAATCCCTTTTTCCTCCATATCAGTGAGAACCTGCCTCAAATTCTGATAGTGGGCGGGAGGGACTCTCCTGTAAGGCAAGCAAAAAGGGCAATCATCGGTGAGATGAATGCGGTGTGTGTATCCCTCAACCTTACCACAATCCAATGGGTGCTTGGAGAAGATGTCTTGATATTCAATTAGTAGCTGTGTGAGCCGAGACTTACAGTCTTCACTGACCTGACATGAGTCTATGTCAATGTCACTTAGGCCCAACTCTGACAGGCTCCCAGATGACCGATCAGCAAGGCAGGCACTGGGTGGGGTGTCGGGCTGCTGTCCCAGTGTATCAGGTACTTGTTTCTCTGTATGAGATCGCTGTATCTCAATGTCAGGTTGTTTGTTGTCTGAGTCTGGTTGTTTCTCTGAGGCCACATGTAGGCCTTGAAAAGCAGCTAGATCCTCAATTGCCAAGCATGGAAACACATCAGCCAATTTGCAATTTCTCTTCAGTGTGATAGCTTTGCCAGATGGGTTCACAACTGTCATCGGCACCCATCTATCACCCCAGAGAGGTGTGACAAGACGACCCACTAGAACACCTTGTGGCATGGCTTTAGAGTTGGTTGGCTCTACAACGGCGGTGCTTCCAGGTGACATTGGCACGTTAGCAGGGAGTCTGCCCCAATATAAATGTTCATGCCTGGGTAGGAGCGTCACTGCTTGGGTGAGCTTGACAGTGCCTATTTTGTCAGGAACCTCACTCCCTCTCCAGCGCTCAACATTGGTGAACATCAACAAGAAATGTTCAACTTCGGGGTCAGACTGATGCTCAGGTCTGTATGCCATGTTCCAATAGTCATTATCACCCTTCAGGACACGAATCACTTGTTTGATGATATCTGAACCCAAGATGAGATCGTCGCGCTGACCAGGCACAACTATGGTTGGTACAACACAGCGAACACCATAAAGCTGCATCACCAAGTCATAAAAACCCTCAGGTCGAGTCTGCAGACCACCACAGCCAATCAAAACAATATTTTCTTCAGGATACTGCCGCTCAGGCAAAACACCAGCAGAGTTGAGTTTCTCTACTGCAAGTTCGCTGATGCTACATGCCATGGAGCCAGAGTCCAACATGCCTTTAAGCTGAACACTGTGATTGACAAGGACAGGAGCATAAAACAACTCACTGAAAGCTTCGATTTTCTGTGTGGCTTGAATGACTATTCGGGTCCCCTTAGGTGCTTTGGCACAGCAGTCCTCAAATAAACGAGCTGGGTCATGTGCATCAGAGAGGGATTCATCCACAGTACCCACACCGACCCTCCTCAGGTGTGGGTTTTCTAGTTTAACTGTTGTTTCTGTCCACCAGCGCTGTTGGCAGGCTGAGGGCAGCGCTGGTTGGTCTGATCAGGGCAGTCCTTCTTCCAGTGACCAGGCGATAAGCACTTTAAACACCTGTTCTCTCGCCTGCAGTGAGACAATGTGGAATGATCAGAAGCCCCACAAACCCTGCACAACTTTTGAGAAGAGCGAGGCACTGTGGCTTGAGCCCTGAGGTTGGCTGGCACTTGTGTATGCTGTGTAACCAGTCAGTCCAACAAGTTCACCAAACTTCTAATTCAGTCATTGTCAACACTCGCAGTAGGCACGGGTACCGGGGATGGCACCGACGGCGCGGTAGTGTTCGGGACTGGTGTATTATCAGCTATAGGCACATGACACGGGGAATGGACTTTGTGCTCTGTTGTACTCGGCTTAAGTGACAGCTGCAGCTTGAATTTTCTTTCCCTGCATGTATGTACCATTTATCTGCAGACTTGAACTTGAAAACACTTGGAAGAGACTGGTCTCCACGACCAGCTGCTGGTTGCTCTTTTAATGAAGGCAGGGTGGTGGATTTGTCTGTACAAATCAACAGAAAAACACATAAGGCTCTGTAACATGCAGTCTCCTCCACACAGCACACAGGTCTCAAGCTCCTCCTCTCAGCTAGCTTGGCGCGGACTGCACATACATACATGACTGACTCAACCTTTAGTTTTAACAACAAAAATACTTTTAAATAAAAATGTGAAAATGAATGAAATAAATAATAAAATGCTCAATGTATTTGATAACATTGATTTCCTGTACATGCTTAATGCAACCAGTGTAAGCACATGTAAACACTATGCCAGATGAATTATGATGAAAATAATGCACATACTTGTACAAATCAACAGAAAAACACATAAGGCTCTGTAACATGCAGTCTCCTCCACACAGCACACAGGTCTCAAGCTCTATGTGTTAGCGGATACACATACAGAAAACTCTGTAGACTAACATGTGGAAACTTGTCTACTTTAAAGCTTGCAAAAAGTCAGTTTACAAGGTTTATATTCAATTGACACATTAACTGCATGTTCACAACTTAAGGACTAACATTTATACAGGAATTAAACAAGGTTTGCATTGTCCAAAACCCGAAATAATTGTTCAGAAATGACGAGCAAAATAATACATTACCTCCTCCCAGCTAGCTTGGCGCAGACTGAGAGAAGCACCGGAACAACGGCACCAAGGCCTGCGACCTCTTAAAGTGACAGTACAGGTATTAACACTTGGTCAGAATACAACTTTCAGGCATAAATATGGGCAATAAAACACATCTTAAACATACAGAAAACAATATTCATCAGGATTTGGTGACATTTCAAATGTAAAAATAAGATATAATTTCAAGCCAGTTACATTTAGCAAATGAGATTAAGCCTGGTTGCTAAAAGTTACATGTTGGGCAATTTGCATAATTGGCATAATGAGCTAATTAAGGGGAGACACTACAGGTGAACAATAGGGACATTTTTTAACTAATATATATGACCATGAAACTTCCCCAGTTGATTACTTACATTAAGACAATTTTTTTTTATATTATGAGTTTTCTGAAATTGTATGTTTGAATATGCAAATAATTCATTATTTAATTAAATATGCGCCAAATTGCATACATTTCCAGAACATCAATCTAAACATTGGATAAAGCCAGGTTCAAAATTCTTGTTTCATTTTGTTGACATATTATAGCCAAAGGTTTTTATAGAGGGAATTTTGGATATCTCTCTTTATCACTCCATAAATCAGAAATTACTGTCAGCAGCCATAAAAAAACAATTTTCTCTCTGTTTTTTGGAATAAAATGTTATATAAATCAGGCTATGAATGATATATGAACAAACCCCTCTGTCAATATCTTCATAATATAGATAGGAATAAAACTGGAAAGTTTGGTGTATATAAGTGCTACTGAAGTGGATATTTTTGGCTCAGAGTATGAGAAAAAACGCATTTTGAGAAAAAGTTGAATTTCATCCACTAGGCCTATAGATTACATTTCAATCATAAAAGTTTATAGGAAACAAGATTTCTGGGTCCAAGAAATTTCCAGTAGACTATATGGCCTTTTGAGGTACAAAAAGAATTGGCATCACAAGACGGGATGTGCTGGGGTTAGCTTGTTAGCATGCTAACAAGCTAGCTAGTAGTCAACACCTATGGAACACAGTGCATAGACGTCTTTGACTTAACATTAACACTGCTGTTTCTCAACATTTTGTTGATAATTTTAGTTCAGTTTTCGAACGTTTCTTATTTAATAAACAATAGCTTTTAACTAAACTAGATTCAGATAAGACACATGAATCCTTCTATCCAGACAGCCACATGGCATATGTAGAAATGTGATCAGTTGTTCAGAATCATTGTTGTGCATTGTTAACATGGCCACAGGGTGCTGTGTCACAAAAGCTCATTGTTCCTCTTCCTAAGTATAATGGTTCTTTAAAAACAGGAGTGTAGTTTCCAATACCATCTCTGGTGTTACATTGTACCTGTATACATCCTGAGGATGAACAAGCAGTTTTCCCACCTCCAGTGTGTGTGTGTGTGTGTGTGTGTGTGTGTGTGTGTGTCTGTCTGTCTGTCTGTCTGTCTGTCTGTCTGTCTGTCTGTCTGCAGCACTCTTTATGACATGATGTGTTGACAGACCAAACAAAGGTTAAGAGATGTTCCCATGGTGTAGGATGCCTGGCCTCCAGGCTGAGCGAACCACACACTGTGTGTTCCCATATAGACGAGCCACAGCTAATTGTAAATTAGCCAAGTTAGGATTAGGTACATGAATGTAAATGTGATTCACTTTTGCTCAGTAATGAAGTTCATCCTGTCTGTCATTTGCTAATGTAGCAGTTAAAAGCCTTGACCTGAAAGTCAGGAAAAAAAAATAAGACACCAGAGATGTGGCTGCTCTCTTCCAGGTCGTCTGGCGTTATTTATTGGACATTATTCACCATATTTCTCAACCAGTGCATCTGTAATATCTTTTTATAACTTGTATAATCATATTCAATGCCCCATTTTCACAGAAATACATATTGTCAGGTCGGGGTTTTAAGGAAAGACTATGGATAAGGGAAGGTGGACCCAAATGCAGTTAAGCACGGGAGGCAAGGATACGGGGAAACAAAAGGCGAGCTTTATTTCAAAGCTGAACACGAACAAACAAACAGGAGGGTGGAGGCGAGGACTGGAGCCCACTGGAGCCCGGGGACGTGGACTGGGACCCACTTGAGGCCGGGTACGTGGACTGGGACCCACTTGAGGCCGGGGACGAGGCTGGCGACAAAGGCGAAGGCGTTCTGGAGGCCGGCGACGAAGACGAAGGCGAAGGCGTTCTGGAGGCCGGCGACGAAGACATTCTGGAGGCCGGCGACGAAGACGTAGGCGTTCTGGAGGCCGGCGACGAAGGCGAAGGCGTGGGCTGGGACCCACTGGAGGCCGGCGAAGAAGGCGAAGGCGTGGGCTGGGACCCACTGGAGGCCGGCAACGAAGGCGAAGGCGTGGGCTGGGACCCACTGGAGGCCGGCAACGAAGGCGAAGGCGTGGGCTGGGACCCACTGGAGGCCGGCGAAGAAGGCGAAGGCGTGGGCTGGGACCCACTGGAGGCCGGCGAAGAAGGCGAAGGCGTGGGCTGGGACCCACTGGAGGCCGGCAACAAAGGCGAAGGCGTGGGCTGGGACCCACTGGAGGCCGGCAACAAAGGCGAAGGCGTGGGCTGGGACCCACTGGAGGCCGGCGGCAAAGACGTGGGCTGGGACTCACTGGGGGCCGGCGGCGAAGGCGAAGGCTGACGCCCTCTTGAGGCCGGATCGCTGACTGGGATACCCTACTGGGTCTTGGCCGGACCACCAACAGAGGTTCGCAAGGAGCTGGTGGCCTGTGAGCCAATGAAGGGTCGCTGGCAGCAGACGACCTCAGCTGGGCCTCCAACCAAGGAGCTGGCACTGGACTTGGCACGGGACTTGGTACTGGCCTCGGCCGGTCCTCCGACCGAGGAGCAGGCGCTGGGCTTGGCGTGGGACTCGGTCAGGCCTCCGACCGATGAGCAGGCGCTGGGCTTGGCGTGGGACTCGGCCAGGCCTCCGACCGAGGAGCAGGCGCTGGGCTTGGCGTGTCCTCCGACCGAGGTGCTGCTACTGGACTCGGAACAGGAGCTGGCCTCGGCCGGGCCTCCGACCGAGGAGCAGGCACATGACTTGGCGTGGGCCTCGGCCGGTCCTCCGACCGAGGAGCAGGGACAGGCCTCGGCCGGGCCTCCGACCGAGGTGCAGGGACAGGCCTCAGCGTGGGACTCGGCCGGACCTCCGACCGAAGACTTGGCACTGGACTCGGAGCAGGAGCAGTCCTCGGCCGGGCCTCCGACCGAGGAGCAGGCACAGGACTTGGCACGGGCCTCGGCCGGTCCTCCGACCGAGGAGCAGGGACGGGCCTCAGCCGGTCCTCCGACCGAGGTGCTGGGACAGGACTTGGCATGGGCCTCGGCCGGTCCTCCGACCGAGGTGCAGGGACAGGACTTGGCATGCGCCTCGGCCGGTCCTCCGACCGAGGTGCAGGGACAGGACTTGGCATGCGCCTCGGCCGGTCCTCCGACCGTGGTGCCGGGACAGGACTTGGCGTGGGCCTCGGCCGGGCCTCCGACCGAGGTGCAGGGACAGGCCTCAGCGTGGGACTTGGCCAGTCCTCCGACCGAGGAGCAGGGACAGGCGCCATCAGGTCCGCCGACTGAAGGCCACAGGCAGGAACAGGCGCCATCAGGTCCGCCGACTGAAGGCCACAGGCAGGAACAGGCGCCATCAGGGCCGCCGACTGAAGGCCACAGGCAGGAACAGGTGTTGACCGGGCCGCCGACTGAAGGCCACTGGCAGGTGTCGACCGGGCCGCCGACTGAAGGCCACTGGCAGGTGTCGACCGGTCCGCCGACTGAAGGCCACTGGCAGGTGTGGGGGTCAGCCACACCTTTAGCGGTGCAAACCCGGCAAGCGCTGGCTGGGCAGTTGACAATGGAGTTGGGGCTCCATTGCCAGACTTCAAGGAGCCAGGACGCTGCCGAGAACGTTGCTTTCTTGGTGGAGGTATTTTGTAGGCCAGGCGGGTTCCACAAAAAGGGGACATTTTAGCTGAGGCATGGGCTGAGGCATGTGCTGAGGCTGGACCTGAGGCATGGGCTTGGGCTGGTAGCTTAGCTTTGGCTGAGGCATGGGCTGGTAGCTTAGCTTTGGCTGAGGCATGGGCTGGTAGCTTAGCTTTGGCTGAGGCATGGGCTGGTAGCTTAGCTTTGGCTGAGGCTGAGGCATGGGCTGAAACACTGGGAGCTTGCTGGGAGTTGCTGCTGCTTAGCTTGACCAGCAAGGTTCTCCTGAGGTCAGCAACTTCGGCAATTAACTCCACAGCACATGGAACTGCCCACAACCAAGGCTTATCAAATATTGTCCTGTTAAATTCAGCTATTATCTGTAGCATTTCCCTTTCGTCCGTCTTGACATCAAGATCCCCCCACAATTTCTCCTCAATGTCAAGGAGCTGTTTTCTGTAGTCTGCTGGGTCCATTTTACTGGGTCTGGTCATTCTGTCAGGTCGGGGTTTTAAGGAAAGACTATGGATAAGGGAAGGTGGACCCAAATGCAGTTAAGCACGGGAGGCAAGGATACGGGGAAACAAAAGGCGAGCTTTATTTCAAAGCTGAACACGAAAATAGCCGCAGACAAAACAGGGGCAAGAGGCAAAGTAGCAACAAAAACTGTAAGGCAAAGTAGCAACTAAAAGGCAAGACAAAGTACAAAGAAAAAGGCAAAGTTCAAATCAAACATGGAACAATACAAAACTCAAATCCAAAAAACACATACCGTGGGGGAACAAGGAACAGACTGGAGCATGGACAAAGACGGACGCTGACAAGAACAATGACCAGACCAGGAGTGAAGGGAACACAGAGACTAAATACACAGACACTGATGACAAGACGAGGAACAGGTGAGGTGGACCAACAGGTGAGACAACGAAGGGGAGGAGCACATGAGAACATGAAGGGAACAACGCCATAGACAGAGGGAGCCAGAGGGAACATAGGAAAATACACAGGAGAACTTAAAGGACACATGAGGGCATGGAAAAACGAAAGACACAAGACAAGATACAGAGACATGGAAATCAAATACAAGAAAACACAAGACAAAACCAGACAACATAACAAACAGATCTACAGTCATGACACATATCATCTTATGTTGTCAACATGTAAACACATATACCAAATAAACAGCTTTTCCTTCAGTAGTTTCATCTGGACATATCACACTTTAAGCACTAACTTGATTACTGAGAATACTCTTCTGATCTAACCCTGCTGGTTATTATTAACAGACACTGGAAAGAAAGTGAACTAAACACCATTAACCTTACACAATTTAACAGATACACAGAACCAAAATAATTCTGCTTGTTCACACATTCAAACAATGGATTATAACATGACCTAATGCAATGATGGAGCCAGGTAAGCCAAAATAAATATAACAAAGTAGCATATACCGGGGTTTACAGAGCTACTATTAGCTGCCGGTCAGTTCTCCGCTGCCTTCAACCAGCTCTGTGTCCCCTCTGACTTAACATCTGCAAACACGGAGGTGCTCAGCTCCTGGTTTCACTCCTCCTGCCGAAACATACTGGACTCTGTGGCTCCATTTAAAACGGTGCAGCCCAAAGCTAAACCTGAGCCCTGGTTCAATGGGAGAACTCGCGCAGCCAGACAAGAGTGCCGCAAAGCTGAACGCAGGTGGAAAAAGGACAAGCTGCATGTGTCTCACCAAATCCTAAAAGACTGCTGGCGCTGCTACCAGAGCACTGTTAAAGAGGCCAGAAGAGAGCACCTGTCAAACATTATTGAATCAAATTCTCACAACCCGCGTGTGTTATTTAAAACCATAGAATCTGTTCTTGGCTCACCTCAGCCTGCGTGCACGGAGGAGTCCCCCGAAATGTGCAATAGCTTCCTGCAATTCTTCATTGATAAGGTTGCTACTGCAAGAGCTCTCATTACCACACCTGCATCTGACCCCTCTGACCATGTTCTCTGCTCAGCTGTGTTTGATTTGTTTGAGCCTGTGTCTCTGATGGCTTTAGAAGATGTGGTTGGCCAGATTAAGCCATCAGGCTCTCCCTGTGACACTGTCCCGCCTCACTTTTTTAAAGAGGTATTCCCTTGTATAGGGCAGTCAGTACTGACCATTATTAACAGCAGTTTATCTTCTGGTGTTGTCCCCCAAAGTTTTAAACATGCTGTGGTGCAACCCCTGCTTAAGAAACCTGGCCTTGATCGTGGTATGCTAGCTAATTATAGACCTATCTCCAAGCTGCCTTTTATCTCTAAAATCCTGGAAAAAGTCGTCCATGCTCAGTTAAAGGCTTTCCTGGATGAGCATGACATCCTGGAAGTTTTCCAATCTGGTTTTAAAACAAGGCATAGTACGGAGTCAGCCTTATTAAGAGTCTTCAACGACATCCTCCTGGCTACTGACTCTGGAGAATACGTGATCCTTGTCCTGCTGGACCTAACAGCAGCCTTTGATACTGTGGACCACAATATTTTAGTGTCCCGCTTGCAGCACCTAGTGGGCATTAGTGGCAGCGCCCTGAATTGGTTCAGATCATATCTTGAGGGAAGATCTATGTGTGTACGCCTTGGTGGCTCTGAGTCCCGCTCTGCTCCGCTGTCATATGGGGTTCCACAGGGCTCAATCTTAGGGCCTCTGCTTTTCTCTTTGTATCTGCTTCCCCTGGGTTCCATCCTGAGAAAACATGGCATCTGCTTTCATTTTTACGCTGACGACAGTCAGATTTATGTGCCGCTGAAAAAGAAAAACGCCTGTCTGAAACCACTTCTTTTATGTCTTGAAGACATTAAAGCATGGATGTTGCTGAACTTTTTAAAATTTAATGAAAAAAAGACAGAAGTGATGATTTTTGGTCCGAGCGGCTCTAGTGAACCCCCCCCCCTGTTGACTTGGGCCCTTTGGCACACTATATGAAGCCAACAGTCTCAAACTTGGGTTTTAAAATGGACAGTGATTTTAAACTGGACCGGCAAATTGGTGCAATAGTAAAGTCCAGCTTCTTTCACCTGAGGCAGCTGGCAAAGGTGAAGCCTATTCTTGCACAAAAGCACTTTGAAACAGTAATCCATGCCTTCATTACATCTCGGTTGGATTACTGTAATGCACTTTATTTTGGAGTCAGCCAGTCCTCCCTCACACGTCTCCAGTTAGTCCAGAACGCTGCTGCTCGCCTCCTAACTGGAGCACGTAAGAGGGAGCACATTACTCCCATTCTGGCCTCCCTCCACTGGCTGCCTGTGCATTTTAGAGTTCATTTTAAGATTCTTTTATTTGTTTTTAAATCTTTAAATGGTCTCGCCCCGCCTTACCTCTCTGAGCTGCTCCATCACTACGCTCCTGCCCGGTGCCTCAGGTCAGCTGACCAGCTGCTCCTGGAGGTACCGAGGTCTAAGCGGAAGCTCAGAGGGGAAAGAGCCTTTTCTATCGCCGGTCCCAAACTTTGGAACGCCCTCCCGCTCCATGTCAGACAAGCCCCCTCACTGTCCATTTTTAAAACGTATCTTAAAATCCATTTTTATTCCTTGGCCTTCAACCCAGCTTGAGACTTTGCTGTTGTTTAGTGTTTTAATGTCTTATTGTTTTTATTGTTTTAACATTTTTATTATTTTATTGTTTTTTTTTTTTTATTTATTTTATTCTATTTGTTGTTTCCTATGTTTTATGTACAGCACTTTGTCCCAGCTGCGGCTGCTTGAAGCGCTTTATAAATAAAGTTGAGTTGAGTTGAGTTGAGCTAACAGCTTAGCATTGCCACCATTACACACGGCTCATATAAGGTAAACAAACCTTCTCCTTTCGATTAACGGCTTTTACCACTACTAAAAGATGGGTGTGCTTGATGACACATAACTTACATTATTTACAGTAAGTCTGGCACCTTACTAACCTGAAAGTCAGGAAAACAAAATAAGACACCGGAGACGTGGCTGCTCTCTTCCAGGTGGTCTGCCGTCATGAGAGGAAAACGGAGCTACTCACAATCGGCCACCGTCCCTGGCCAAGCCACAGCCCCACAGCGCCACCCACTGTTCTAAGGTGCACATAACAAGTGTAAATCCTTTTCTTACAAAAAACTATTTTAGGGTACAGGCAGCTATAAATCATGTCAATAATCTCATACAAACAAACAATTAACAAAATACCCTGTGACAACACAAAGTGAGTGTCGCATGACTGTAATGAATCATACTGCATTTTATTGTTTTCTGCAGACAACAATTGCATGTATTTTGGATTAATTTCTTGATTCAAAATATTTGGACTAACAGCTTTGCTTCAGTAAGTCAGCAGGTTTGGTCTCTTCATAGTGATTTAAAATGTGACAAAAGTGACATTCCTTCCAATCAGTCTTCTAAGCTGAATGGGTTTGGTATTTTTTTCATGTTGGACCAAACCATAATTTGAAGACATCACTTTTGCCTTTTGGAATTTGTGATGAACATATTTTTCAACCAAACAGTTAAAGATATAATATGGAACATTTATGCATTTAATTGCTAGATCTTTGTTATGTATTTTCTTGAGTTGTGTATGAAATTATCCCCAACGTTTCCAACAATGTTCACACCCACAGGTGAATTTCATTTTAGTTTAGTTCCAGACTTTTTTTTACCCTCCCCTACTTTCTGCAGAATATGTTCAGATGGTAAAAGGATAAGAGACACACTCATGCCAAAGGTTCATAAATTAATGTTGAATCTTGTTATGGTCTGTCTGATTTGTTGAGGCTAGTGAACAATGGGGAAAGTTAAAGAAAAACAGAATTTGCCATCTCATGACACTTTCCAATATCTGTGAATGAGACACCATGAATATGAATGCATGTCAGAAAAATGTCATAGTTGTGTTACCTCAGTTACATTCTACACGTCTCTGATTCTGTTTCTATTAAATTTGTGTAATTATGTTTGAAGTCACACTGAAAATGAATTAGATGTTTTTCTCCCAGATCGACAGGGTGAAGACTAACTGCTTGTAAATTAGCAGCAGAAATATCTTTACAATCTGTTTCCATGCCCCTGTAGAGTTTTGATCTTTCTAGCTCAACTGTCAAATACTTAAATAATTTTGTCTTAGCTCAAATAGAATAACTGTATTTATACATAAAGAATTCAGAAAATCGGGTCAATAATTATAATTTCAGTGGGTTTTAAAATTGTCCAGTATTTCACGGGAAACAGTATAGTTTTTAAAGAATGCTTCATCACTAAAGAAAATAAGTCTCTGCTGTAATATCTGAGGCTCAGTGACCTTCAGAAAGTTTATGGTGCAACACAGTAGCAATAAATGAAAACATGCTGCGGTGTAAGAATAAGACAAAGAAACACATAATGCATGTCACTGAAACAGACTTTTGTCAGGTCTGATCAACATTTAGAAATATTTAAATGATTAAACAACTTAAACTAAAATTTAAACAACAGGGCCACTTTCAAATATCCATTGTTGTCTGTGTGACAACCCAAAGAACAGAATATTCCATCAGTAAACTTCAGAAAAGGTTTATGACTTAAATGTTTTGTGTGTGTGTTAGGGGTGTAAAGATTCACCGATATGAATCGGTAACTGGTTTTGACGTTAGGATGCGACTACATTGATACGCGGACCCCTGTATTGATTTACTGTAAGTTTACCGAAATGCAACCTAGGCTTTTTTTGTGAATGTACATGAGCCAAACCTTCGTGCAAAAGTATAATAAATAAAAGAGGCACTTTTAAGATTTACCGTAGTTTCGTTTTCGCACAAGCTCATTTTCAATGGAGTCTTGGGGCACTCTTACACTAGCATAAAAATTGCTATTTTTAAAACACTAAGAAGGCTCGACACAACATGAAACTGTGCTCATACTATCACCAGGGTCTCTACACATGAACACAAGCATTGAGAACATTGTTATACTATTATGTTATACTACTATTGATGATACTATGAGCTATGTTTCATGTTGTGTCAAGCCTTCTTAGTGTTTTAAAAATAGCGATTTTGACGCTAGCGTACAAGTGCCCCCGCACTCCATTGAAAATTAGCTTGCCCAAAAACAAAACTACGGTAAATCTTAAAAGTGCCACTTTCGTCATTATTATGCTTTTACACAAAGGTTTGGGCGAAGAGGAATCTGTGGATGCTAATGTTACTAACGTTACAGCTAGCACAAGCAAGAACAAGCAAGACAATGACATGGCTATAAAAGACAGTGTTTAAAGGAACTTAGGGCAGGATTTGTGAAAAAATAAACATACATTTTAAGTCTTTTAATGCTAATGGGTGATGAAGCATTCAAAACCAAAAAGAATGAGCCCACACACATATCTCCCCATTGCCTTGAACAGGCTGTGTGCTGCATGATGTACTGCAATTTGTGGTCCGAATTTCCCACGCAGACCTGTGGACGTGACGTCAAATGACGCTGAATGCACGTCCTCAACGGTTTGGAGACCGGATGAAGACAAGCACGGTGGACCTGAACTACTGTTTAGGTAGTCATGGACTCTGCTATGGCCAGAAAACGACCCAAAGTGGACACAAAGTCCGCTAAAAAGTAGAAAAGGTTTTATCAGCAGCAAGTCATGAGTCGAAACGAAGTTAAGACCAAAGCCGGGCTGGCACCCGAATAAACATTGGATATGTGTTCGACTCATAGAGGCCGCTTCAACTTGAACTGGGACTGAAAACAGATGCTGACGTAGCTAATTTCCTAGTAACCAGGTAAGAATACATTACAGGTCATGTTTAGAGCTTGATTTGAAAATCTTATGAGATCTGTAGCGTTAGACATCTCTGCAGCAGTCTATCGTTTGTCAGTCAACAAAGTGGTTAGCTAGCACCTTCTCATGTGCTAATATTCACGGGAGAAAAATGACAGACCTCCATCATCTCTTTGGCCTGGGAACTCACTCACTGACCGTTTATTCTGCGCATGCTCACAAAAGGCATTCCAGTGCACATAGGCACACACGCTGAAATATGACACCACTGAGCAGGCGACTTCACGTGGCTTTGCTACTCCTTATTCTCATGTATGCTTAACAAGA
Source organism: Sparus aurata (assembly GCF_900880675.1). Classification (NCBI taxonomy): domain Eukaryota; kingdom Metazoa; phylum Chordata; class Actinopteri; order Spariformes; family Sparidae; genus Sparus; species Sparus aurata. The sequence goes on along the minus strand of NC_044203.1, from coordinate 1,866,931 downwards.
TCACCGAGGACTCTGAGTGAGCTAAAGTGCAAAGTAGAGTTAGCTGGTAACATAGCGTTAGCAGCTAACGTGCAATGTGGCGTTAGCTGCTAACATGTAACTTAGTCCACTGCTGTGTAACACTGAATAGTTACAGACTGCGCATTTTCCACGGTCCTTTAGTCTGAAACCTAATAGTTAGGAATATGCCCCTTTATATATGGGAGGGAGAGCCCAACTGTTATCTGGGAGGTGACTTTAGCAGCTGGCTTTAGCAACAGGCTGACGGTTTGTTTGGGTCTGTGTAGTCATATTAGCCGCTAGCTACACACAGTGAGCCGGCTTCCCGGCTGCCTTGGAATGTAGGGGATAAGGCTATATCATACACACAGCACCGGCTCCCGTCCCTGGGAAATACAGTATTTAGGGGGTACAGTAACGGTATTTACAGGCTGTGTGTTAGGGGCTATTGTGTTGACGAGTTGATGATACTGTTGCGATGTAGCTGAATAAAAGGCAGTTCAGAGCTAACCGTGAAGTGCACAATCGCATGTAAACAAGCTCAGGTGGTGCTATATAAATTGATACTATGCGTGTCTACCAGTCTGATAAAGTTATTTTTATTTATTTTTTTAGAATTTTTTTCAGGCATAGATACCTTTTTTTCATTTTTGACAGTGGATAGATTAGAAATGGGGGAGAGAGAGGGGGTGTGATATGCAGCAAAGGTCCTCCAGCCGGGATTTGAATCGGGGTCCGTCGTGTATGTGGCCTGCACCTCCACTCGACTACCTGTGCGCCCGACAAAGTTATTATTATTGTTATTACGACCCTGCTTGTTAAACACGTCTGTGTGGTTGAGTCCTTTGGGGTGTGGGTGGGTGAAAAGAGTGGTCTCAACTCATCGATAGAGCTTTTAGCATTTATTTTTCTAAATTTGACTTGTGTTGTACACTCTACACACGTGACTATGGTGGCTATGGTTAGCAATGCTAGCGGAATTGGTCAGTCATTTATGAAATCATTTATTAATGGTATCATTGTAGTCCAAACAAATGCGACATTGCACACCCTTGAACCACGCAGCAGCCATGTTGAAACTCTCAGGTCAGTCTGATCCTGATCTGCAGAGATATTTGAGGCACACACACACACAGACAGAAAGAGATTCCTTGCTTTTATATTATAGAGAGATGTATTTAGCCACACTTCACAACTACACACACACACCACTGATTACACTGGTGTCATTATCTTGACAGGGAAGATAATCTAATGGCTGGAGTTGAAGCAGTGGCAGAGGACCAAGCTTTGGATCCTTTAGAAGAAAGGTAAATGTGTTCATGACAAATGGTATAGTACATTTATATTATAAAATGTATAATCCTGTTTGTAATGGCAGGGCAGATTTGTGGTATTAATAGATGCATGGAATTGCTGAGTGATTTTAGGGGAGATGGATTTTGCTCCATATTTGCTTTGTAGTAGATGTACTAGTACTAGTGTTTACGTATAATAAACGTACTTGTGTTGTCTGTAGCTTCAAATCCATGGATCTTGCGATGGATGCTGTTATAGTATCAGAATCAGAAATACTTTAATAATTCCAAGGGGAAATTATTTTTCTTACACACTCCAGATATACAAACACCATATATTATACAAGCAACATATATTAAGAACCACATTTTATATATATATATATATATATATATATATATATATATATATATATATACACATATATATATATATATATATATATATATATATATATATACATGACCAGGGCAATGGTTGAAATGGCTGCCAGACAGCAAACTGTTTGTTTTTATGTACATGTTCGAGCCGGAGTCCGACCCAGAACAAGAAGAGGCTCCAGAAGAAAGTAAGCAGCCAAGAATGAACATTGATGTTTCTCAGTGGTTAGTAGTTAAGTTTTTTTACCTCGACATTACTTTTATGTTACTGCAGACTAACAAAAGTTTTATGGGCTTACTGGCCCGTCTGCCCCGCGTTGTTACAGATAACAGCCCCCTTCTCCTGCCTCGAGTGTTTACATCATGAAGCTTAGCCAAACCTCGGCTGGTGTTTACTGCTGTTCAGTTGCATCAATGCGGATGCAAATTAGCACTTGCCCATACTAGAGAAAAGCGTAACCCCATATCATTTATTTATTTTAATTTACCTTTATGTAGCCAGGTAAGTCAATTGGGAACCTCTTCTTATTTGCAGTGACGACCTGTAATTAGTGCCAGCAATTTTCAACAACTGTAGTTTTCAATAAGCCACAGTTGCCTCCCATCACCTCTCTAGCAGCAGTATTGTTTTTTAACCAGTTACAACAGTGTATAAACTTTAAATTAATACTACAAAAGAAACAAAGCAATGTTATTGCTTAGCTATCATAGTTTCCAATGAATAATACAAATTCTGCATAAAAACAGGTGTTCCTGTGGCAATTGCTAACAAATGCCTGGAGAACCTGAGAATATCTGCTGGATGGAAATGCAACAAGTGTGAACACTGGGAAAACATGGTTGTCATTTTGCAGTCTCTCTTTCTCTTATCTATTGTCACTCACTTACCTCTCATAATTTCTAGGTTACACAAAGACTACATCAGCTTCCTGAGCCACCATCATGCATGGTATCTAGCTGGCATGGATGTGAACATTCAGTGCGACTTTACATTGAATTGTGTTCAGCCAATATAGCCTACAGAAGCTTTGTAAGCTGGTGCTGGGGCTTTCTGGGGCAGAGAGTGAGAGTTGTGCTGCCCGTCTGCATGGTGCTGAGGATTCGGGCAGAGTTCCCTGACGCAGAAGGACAGTATGTTGGGTTCAGACCTGTCCTTGGTTGAACCCTGACACATAACTGGCTATAATGTCCAGCTTGTCGGGTCTATCATACAGAGCCGAGAGGTCTTCAGGGATTATGAGTTTCAACACCTCATTCACATATAGGGCAGGGTCCTGGAAAACCTTTTCTAAGATCAGGTCCAACAGTGCATCACTGTAGTCTGCAGTGCAATAAACAAAAAATAATGTTTACAGGAAAATTGAACTAGAACCAAAAAGCCTTGTGCTGCAGTGTTGTAAAGTTTCTCTTCTTATTTCTCCTAATTACTTCTTATTTATACATTTTGAAAACCTTCTAAAAATAATTCAGATTTTATTTGTTTGTGTTCATTTTCAACCTTTTGTCTCATGCCTGTGTGTCCATGTTTATTTTAAATTGTGGGGTTTAAATAAAAGATTGTAAAAGTTGCATAATGTTTGACTTGACAAATGATTTGGGGAAGTTGACTCTGTACAGCAGCTCTGCACTTGTAGATGTTGACTGATTTCTGTGTGCCTTTGATAGATGAAAACAGATTTTCCATTAGCCAATAAATATTCATAACAGAGTCAAACAAAAATTACATTTTAGAGAAACATAGTGACTAACATCACACAACATGCTTTTGTTCAACCAACAGTTCTCATGGAAAGCTGCGTGCCAACTGTGCATGCCACTGGTTGGTCTGTCTGGCAGGCAACATGATGCACCACAGGCTGCTGTACATATGTGCCTGGCTAAACACAAAAGGAAGTGATAAGTTATGTGTCCGCTTTCTCATGTTGCATGAAACAAAGCTATGTAGACAGAAATGATGATTAAAAAATCAATTTGATAAGGAAAATTCTGGCAAAGCATAATCCGAGCAAACCCATGCAAATCCCTCATCTCACATTAGATTTAGTAAGTGAGCAATACACATTTGCAAGCAACTTTTCTGTGTCTGTGCCTGCATATAACTAACGTTAATCGTAGCACAGCAGACATGTGACAGGTAAACCCTGTCTCCGGCTCCAAAACAAAGTAGTGATTGCTTTACTGCAGATAACGTTCTGGTACTCTCAGGTCGGGTCTCTCATGCCAGCAGCTAACACTACACACGTAGTTACATGTATACTAACACAAAGGAAGTCGTTCGACTGCCAAGGTCCTCCTGGGCACCTAACACACTGTCCTTTAGCACAACATGCTAATTAATTGACGTAGCTCACTGGCCGTGAATAACAGGCCATTTCATATCGTCTTCTCTGCGTTTTCATGGAGGAACAATAGCTCACCTTCCGTGAACAACTGAGAACATTTCATACCGTCTGCTCGGCCGTGAGCATGTGGAGGAGACGGTCTCTCATGCGTGTTCACGGCAGAACAGTAGCAGTAACAACTGAGAAGTTGTTTGCGGCAGTGAGCTAGCTAGCTAGTTAAGAACAATCTGTTGCCAGTCCAGCGTTATACTGACCCTGGTTGCTGAAACAGTCTGACATTAAGTGATTGGCACAGACAAAAACTCTTGTGCTCACTGAAGCTGGGACGTTTCCCTGATAAATAAAATTTAGCTACTTTGCTCTGATAGGGAGGCGATGTATAGAACCACGCTTAAGGGATGGGAAGGCACTCCAGAAACTCAAATATACTGACTAAAGCAACAAAAAAGTGAATTTTGCATAATATGTCTCCTTTAAATTCAGTCTCGGTAGCTGACTTACCCGACCTGGAAGTAGCAACGGCAGACGAATGATGAAAGATGAAACAAACCATTACCTTGAGTTAACTTGTGTATATTTCTGGATTTGAAAGTACATAATTAAACAAAATATGTAACAAATGTCTATTCATGTATACACATTTTAATGCAGAACAAATACATACTTTAATTACCATACATAATATGATATACTTAAGGAAATATTGTTTTCAGGCTGACTCCCCGCATTAGCTTTACCAGATATTAAGAATACACTTATTGCAGAAATGAGGACTGCAGATTTTGTCCGCCTTTTTTTGACGTTGTTTGAACTCTTTCAATGTGTGTATGGTACATGAGTGCTCAGATTATATCAAGCACAAGTCAGCTTTACCCTGACCTGTGTTCATGCCATAATGATCTTTTCTGAGCAGGAAAACCTACAATATTCATATTTATTCACATTTACACAATGTTACTAAACAGATCTGCAACGAAATAATAAGAATGTGACTTTAGTGTTTTATTTAGACAATATTAATTACTGACCTGGTTCATTTGTGACAAAAGTCTGCAAAGTCTTTGTATGACTATAGAAACACTGTGGAGAAGGACCAGAAATGGGTGAAAATCTGTGCAGGTGTCCATTTCTTTTTTTCTCAGTCACATAAAAGATGTTTCCACAGCCAAATAAGAGCAGAGTGGTGGATTGGGGGACTGCTCTGATATCTGGCTCATTTGAAGTGTTGATAGGCGAACCACCACAAAAAGCGGAGTTAATAAGCAATTTAGAGCTTTAAACCCAGTCTATGATGAAAGTTTAATGATATCAACATAAAATTTGCTGTCACATAATCTCCCCTTTTAATCATTTCCCACTGTCAGCACAGGGGCTAGCAGAAAAACAAGCCTAATCCACCTGATAGACATATCCCACTAAATCAGCTGGGAGAATGACTGAAAAATATGTCAGGCAATTAATTAAGTGCTTTTTTCTTCTTTTCAAGTTTTTGTCTGGAATGCAGAGTGGGGTATAGTCAGAACACATGGAGGCGGTGTTGGTGTATTACTGAGGTCAGTCAATGGTCACTTGTGTAATCGGATAATATGTGCCTGTTGACTGGAGTTACACAAGGTTGGAATTCACATCAACCCTACGACCAGACAAGCACACGCAGATGTTAGTGTAAGCTGTGTTTTCTTTTTATCTGATATTAAAGGATTGTGAGTTATATTTCTGGTATTCAGCAGCACTTCAGTAGCCTACATATAACTAAAGGATTTGTGGGTTTCCCTGTGTATAGCTGACATTACAGCGTGACATGCTGACCGAACTGCAATGATTGCTTTCTTGTTTTAACCAAAAATGCCTTCATGCTACATACAGTCACCTCTAGAACTGCGTAATTAAAACAAACACAAACAGATATCAGGGCTAGTTCTTCATATGTGGGTAACCAAGTTATCCAGAACACAATGCTGCAGATCAGAAGGGAGTCTGGATATTCTGATTCTTTGAAGCTGCATTAAGTTCAAAATGAACTGTTGTCATAATAACAAGTCCTTAAGCCTAAAGTCTGATTTATGGTAACGTGGTATGGTAACATTTTTAATGAGTGCTGCTTGACGGAAATTACAGATCTGTGCAACACTTCAATTTATGCACCAACAACAAGTTTCAACTGTCTCCAAACTCCTGTAACCAGCTTGTTTACTTACATTATCATCCCAATCAGTATTTAGCCATTAAGTTTATAATCCTGAAACCTTGTCATTACTAGGGCAACAGCCAGGATTTGAGAAATATTGTATATCCCAGCCCTGTTACAAAGATCCAGGAACATGTACTTCCACTCCCCACCTGATGCAATCCCTTATTCATCATCATGAACCCTGTGCAAACCTGGCAGGGGAAATGTTTTGGAGTAGGTGATAACAAACAGCATGGCTGCAGCAGGTAGGTTGATTGGTTATTCAAAGCTTCTCTTATTATATTGTATTTCTTAATGTTAATATTTTTGCCACTGAAAATGTTAATAGTTTGTGAGCTCAGATCATAAACAAAGTTACCACTAATGTAAATGTAATGTAAATGTAATGTAAATGTTGCCCCCATGCACCAAAACAGTCTAAATGAAAGGATCGCACTGTACATGTGCAACTCCTCACTTACCGTAATGTCACATTATGTAACGAGTGACACATGAAGAACTCAACAACTGAATAGTTTAGTTTTATTTCAACATTTTGTAAAATATATACAGAATATTAAAACACTTTAAAAACAAATCCACAGGACATGACCTTAATGAAAGATACAGGCCCAGTTCCCTAATCACACTATGTGACAAAATATGATGGTGTCTGCATCTTTAAACGTCTTTCGCACATCCATCAACATCACCCATCACCCAACTTCACTCATGTTGTCTTAATTTCAAAATAAGAGTATATTGTTATTCAAGATATCTTAATTCAAGTTTAACACACCAACCCTAAATCTGTTTTCAAGGAACCAGATAACCTGCATTAGTACAAACAGGATCATATCAGCCTGTTCACAGCATGTGAGCCCGAATCAGTTCATCCACACTGACTTCACCTGACTTTGGAATGGGGGGGATTTGATGATGACTGAATCCTTTTTTTTAATGAATTTTTCCTCAAATGATAATGAGTTGAGTTTGTTGTGTAGTATTATGTACTGACATAAAGGATCCATCTAAATTATTATTTATTTCACACAGTTATATTTTATCAATACTCTATATTAAGATAATACTGAGACTTTGGAGCTCCATAAACATGTACTGACAGTTTCACGAGAGGTGAACAATAAATATTTTAGGTTGATGTGACTGTTTTCTGACCCATCTGTGACAAGAAAGTTGTCAGGATCTCAGCTGTTATTACTCCACAGAACATGCAGACCCGGAACATAAGGGCCACTGCCCAAGTTGTAACTACACTCCAACTCATCTTTGTCCTTGCTCTCTATTTGCAGAGAAGGTGAATTCTTGTAGAATGTACCGTGTCTGGTTTGTTGCACTACAACAGTAAAACTACAGTACAATAAAGTACAATAAAAACAAGGACAGTACTTCCATTTGACTATTAATATTGCCACACAGAGAGGTTATTCCCCATTACTCAGTGCGTATACATGTGTTCATCCGAACAGTTGGAGCCATGAACACTTTCAAGAACACTCTCAAAATATATGTGTGACGGAAAATCACAACACAGCACAGAAGCAAAACAAGCAAATCTGATCTCCTCATTCATCCCATTCACAATGAGGCTGTCGAGGAGGTGTAATCCATACATTGATTCTGCCTCCATGTCCGTGTGATATGATGTCTTTCACTCAGACTGTGGTCAGGACTATCGAAGTACCTTGCCACAGATGATTCATCGTCAATATTATGCATAGAAACTTATTTGAGTAATTAACTCACAAAATAAAATATATTAGTAGATTGTATAATTTATTTCCCATTACATATTTCATTTTTCCATTAATCTTTGTATCTTGCAATAACGTAAATCACAACAATGATTGTAATAAAGTAAGATTAATGAAGGAAGTATGGTGCAGCCTGCCATCTAGTATTTTTATATTGTGTATGATTCGAGCTTTAATTCTTATGTTGAGTGATATCCATGTTATTATACACAGGAACACTATCAATTAAAGGACCATTCTGGACCGGTGTGTTAAGTACAGCTGATAGCAGTTTTCTTGGTCATTGACATGACCTCTAATGTTGTTTTGGGTGTGTTGACAGGAAAAGCCTTTTCTCCTGAAGTCTGAGCTGATATTCTTAAAGCAACACTACCACCCAGTGGGCTGTGGGAGTAGGACAGGTGCATTTGCTCTCAGTGGGCATGGCCTTGGGGAAACAGTACAACATCATAACAGTAACTGGGTGTACCATTGATGAGTTACATCCAGGTGTGCTCTGCTGTCTGTGGTATTATCTGTGTGATTATTGACTTCTTGAATGGTGTTTGTTTCCATCCACATCCATCCACACTGCTGGCTGGAGTCCAGAGCAGGAGTGTGCTAAATTGCGTCTGATGAAACAGTATTCAGATCACGATACACGTACAGAATGTTTTCCATGCTAGTGACTAACCGGTCCCAAGTCATAAAAATGCATAAAGATTCATTTGTTTTCAAGTTACAATCTTTTCTGTGGCCCCAATTTGTTGAGAGCAAAAAGATGTGAAGCAGTGCCTCTAAATATATTAAACTTGTTTCAAAAATGTTTCAGGTTTGCACTTTCCAACCACAGTGCTTAAATTCCACTATGTCATAGCAAAAAAAGATCAAGTTCCCATCTTCCCAAAAAAAAATCCCAGGTTGTATTCATAAGAATAGAAATAGAAGAACTTGTTCACAAAGCATATTTGTCCTTTAGAGAGCTGCTATAGTGAGGAGTAGTTAGGAGTTAGGATAAGGGAGGAGAACTGTAAGAGCCTTAAGCAGAGGACGAAACATTCTCCAAACACTGAATGACAGTGAGTTTATAAAAACACTTCAGTTTAGATCATGTAGGGATAATGTTTGTGGTCAAATCAAAAGAGATCTGCTCACATCGTTGGCCAACCGAACAATGATATAACATCAGAAATGACAGGGATCACGAGGCAGACAGAGAGACTGAATGGGAGACATTTCCCTTTGACAATGTTTAAAATAAAAAGCGTAACAATGGCCTCTGTTGTAACTTTGTAAGGTGTTCACACAAACACATACATCATATTAATATTTTATTAGTGATTCTGCTGTCCTGACTTTGGTTGGGAGTTCATTCCACCATTGAGGTGCCAAAACAGAGAAGAGTCGCGACTTTGCTGAGTGGGTTTTGGTTGCTCTCAGCGATGGGGGTACCAGTCAGCCAGCTGATGTAGATGAGCAAAGTGCTCTCACTGGGGTGTGTGGTCTGAACAGTGTTTAGAGGGAGACGGGTTCAGTTCCGTTGACGGCCTTAAAGGCCAGCACCATTGTCTTGAATCTGATGCAGGCATCGCAAACCTTCTCATATTTTGCGAGGAAAGACCAGATCCTGCTGATGTTGTAGAGGGAAAATCTGCAGGATCGAGCCACAGCAGTGATGTTTGGGGCGCAGGATAGTCCGTCATCGAGGATTACGCCCAGGTTCCTCGCCAATGGCGATACTGTGATATCCCCGACAGTGACTGACAGGAGTTCAGTTTTACTTACACTGAGTTTTAGGTGATGACACTGTCCAAGCTGAAATGTCTGCCAAACATTCCGAGATGCACGTTGCAACGTGGGTGTTGGAGGATGATGGGAGAAATAAGTTGGGTGTCGTCAACAGTGGTAGGAGAATCAATGTGATGTGATTGCAGAACCAAGTGATCTAGTGTATAGTGGAAACAGAAGTGGTCCTAATACTGAGCCTCGAGGGACACCCGTTTCCAGAAAGCAGGGTTTGGGCAAGGAGCCATTCCATGTGAACTGAAAAGTGCGATTTGTCAGGTATGTTTGAACCAGGTTACAGCAGAGTCAGTAATGCCAAGTTCAGCCAGAGTGGAGAGGAGGATTTGGTGCTTGACTCTGATCCACAGAGGATAAAACGAGGAGAATGAGGACAAGGCCCTTGTGGCACCGAGCAACTCAGTCACTGTGAGGAGGGCCGTCTCAGTCAAGTGACCAGTCCTGAAGCCTGACTGATTAGGGTCAAGGTGGTCATTTTCTGAAAGATAGGAGGACAGTTGGTTGTAGACTGCACGTTCCAGGGTTTTAGAGAGGAATGAAAGAAGAGATACAGGTCTGTAGTTTTGGATGTCAGCTGAGTCAATGGTGGGTTTCTTTAGGAGTGGTTTTACTGTGGCTGTCTTGAAAGGAGCTGGAATAATGCCTAAAGAGAGGGAGGAGTTGATCAGAGTGGTGAGGAATGGCAGAATCTCATGAGAGATGTCTTGGAGAAAGGAGGAGGGAATCGGGTCAAGGGAACAGGTGGTGGTTCGGTTAGACATCACTAGTGTGAGAACATCTTCAGAGGAGAGAGGGCTGATGAAGATAAGGCCATCGCAGGTGATGGTCGGGGAAGGTGCTTTCTGGATGGGTATGGGAGTAAATGAGGAGCTGATATCTCTTACTTTCTTTGTAAAGTAAGTTGTAAAGTCATCAGCAGTGAGGGAGGAAGGAGGGGGAGGGGGAGGAGGTGTAAGGAGAGAAGAGAATAAGGATAATAGTTTCTTGGGGTTGGAGGCAGAGGAGTCGATCTTTGACAGGTAGAAGGCAGATTTGGCTGCTGATACCGTTGAGGCGAAGTCAGAGAGGAGGTGGTGGTAGTGAGCAAGGTCATCAAGATGATGTGATTTTCTACATTTTCTCTCTGTTGGCCGTCGCACTGATCTATTGGTTCACAGAGATTCAGACAGCCAGGGATGGGGCGGAGAAGATCATGCAGGTTGGGAGGTGAGTGGACAGAGAGCGTCTAAAGAGGAGGAGAGGGAGGATAGCAGAGTGGACGAGGCTTCCTCAGTAGACATTAGAGCAAATTGGTCTGTGGATGGTAGTGAGGAAAGAACAGTAGAGGAGAGAGCAGAGGGTGAGAGGGATTTCAGATTGCGGCGGGTTGTGACTGTGTGAGGTCTGGGGGCGAGGGAGGTCAAATGTGGAGAAAATGCCGATGAATTTAGGTGAGTGCAGCTTGGGGACGGGACCTGTTTGTGTCAGGAACCGTGAAAAGGAGTAGGCAGATGAGAGGGCAACTGGAGTGGCAGTGTTTTCTGGGGTGATCCAGGTCTTGGTAAGGGCCAGGAAGTGAAGAGTTTGCAGGGAGGCATAGGCTAAAATGGTGTCTGCCTTCTTGACCGCAGACTGGCAGTTCCATAGTCTCCCACAGCAGAGATTGGCTAGGTAACAGCCTTGAGCAATGTGTCTCCGGTGAAATCTTCTCCAGTTTGATGTCCTGACTGGGATTGGGTAAAGTTCATGGCTACAATCGGCGGTGGTCAGCGAGTTACTTTGACTCCCGCAGAAAGACTGGTAAGGTTAAGGCACAAGAAACACTTGGTCAGGGTTTGGAAAAGAGATCATATTTTGGCTTACCTGGTTCTTGTGCCACAAACATGCCGTGAAAATTTACCAACGTAAAGATATCCAGTGGTTTCATGCTTACAAGAAGTGTTCTGCTAGTTTTCACTTCACAAGTTCACAGCCAAAAAATGAAGTTCAAGCTCATTTCAAATATGTCCTTCTGTATTTCGTTGAGCAACAAGCACTTTAAAGCATCACTAACAAGATCTCGGTCTGTTCTCTGGTTTATTACATTGACAGTGTCATCTAACACGTTACCACCCAATCTCATTGTTGGGAGTCCACAATGTCATATACATGGTCAGAGTAAGTTGTATAGGACATACTAAGCTTCTCTGGAAAGCTGCATGTTGGTGACTTACTTTACTTTTTGCCCAGAAGGATACCATTGTGCTCATGATACTCTGGCGCGATCACAGCCCTTTGAGCAGCTTTGTAATCCAGCCTTGAACTTCTGTGTCTTTTTGAAGACTTGTAAAATAAGTCTACAATGACAAATCCAATAATTAATATTTTATATGATTATTTGACCGTTATTGTCTATTGAAAACAATTTTTGTTGTTGTTCGCATAATTGTTAGCTGTCCAAAGGCAATCCCACAATGCCTTGGGTTGCGACTGTCAACCAAATAGAGCCTTGTTGAACAATCAGAGATGGAGTAGGTCAGGTCTGTTAGGGGCCTACTGACAGCTGGACCCCGAAGCAGAGAAAGGCAGGTGTGGTAGGTGCAAAAATGTTTATACCAACAAAAGGCTCCACAAGTAAAAAGTGTCCGGCGAGACAGGCGGGGAAACTCAACAGCAAGAAGACGCTCAGGCACGGGGCAAACTCAGGAACTCAGGCAACGAGGCAGCATGGGGCAAACTAAGACTGCAGCAAAAATCTCACTATGAACAGGGTCGGCTCTACTGACAAGACGTAATTATCTGGCAGGGGAGAAGGGCCAAGACCAGGTGTATATATAGAGGTAGTAACGATTGAATGGCCGCAGGTGTGCCTCGTCAGCCCCGTCAGCCAAGCCCTTCTGAGGGGGAGGAACAAAGAGTCAGGGAAAAACAGGCAGGGCAAAAACACACCAAACACAGAACCCTCACAAGGTCTTTTCAACAAAAATCTATAATAACGCTGCTATGTATAAAACATTACCCTCTTCTATTTACAGCTGGGTTCCTTAGAACAGTGTATATGGGGCGCCGATTGTAAAGTTGTGCATGCTTAAATAAACAGCAACTTTTTGCCACATTTAGCAAAAAAACATGTATAAAAAACGTGAATTTTTTAATGTTACTTTTGACCAGATTTACAGCAATATTTGTGAACTTTGTGATATCTACTTCTCTCCTAAAAATATAATTTCAGTGTTTCATCTGAATAAACAATCTAAGTCTTAATGTTAAATATTAAATCTAAATGTTAAATGTTTAATCTCAATCTAAATCTAAATGTGAAACTTAAATATAAATGTTAAATATAAATGTTAAATGGTAAATCTAAATGTTTAATGTTAATCTAGATATCAAATTTAAATATACCACATATATCAAATCAAATCAAATCAATCTTTATTTGTATGGCACTTTTCATACAGAAAAGTAGCTCAAAGTGCCTTACAGAGATTAAAAACAACAGCAGAAAAAAAAATGAAAGCAAATAAAATCAAGAGAAGAAAATTAAAATAACCCAACCCTCCCACCCCCACAGACATGCACAAATACATACACAAATACATACACACTCATACACACACTCACACATATGCACGCAGACACAGAGACACACACACTCACACTAACACATACTCTAGCTGTCACTAAAGAGACATGGCTGGGCAGTGAGACCTGAGGCGCGGAGGAAGCTACCTTTGGGGGGCCAACCACGCTGAGAGAGATCACCGTTCAAGGCCGCAGGGAGCGCCGTCACAGAGACCACCCCAACCCGGGCAGACAGGAGGCCCCGCACCAAGGTGCAGAGCCCTTCAGCCACCCAGGCCAAAACCGCCCATGGGACAGCACCCCAGCGTCCAGACCAGAGACAACTCCCAGTCTGGCAGGCCCCCATGAGGAAACACTGGAGATTAAAAACTGACAGACCAAAACAGTAAAACAGTAAAATAAAGCAAAAAGCATATAGGCTAAAAAAAACATGAGGGACTAAAACATAAAAGCATTGAGGCTAAAAACACTAGGGACTAAAACATAAAAGCATTGAGGCTAAAAACACTAGGGACTAAAACATAAAAGCATAAAGGCTAAAAACATGAGAGATTAAAACATAAAAGCATAGAGGCTAAAAACGTGAGAGATTAAAACAGTAAAAAAGGGATAAAGGATACAAGTGCTCTGATTAGCACAGCATAAAAGGAATTAAAAGGAATTTAAAAATCAATTAAAAGCTCCGCGACCCTGAGGTTCTCCGGCAGGCTGTCCCACAGTGTCAGGCGTGTTCGTTTGAGATTTGAGAATAAACAGACTATAAGAGAAGACGGACTACGACATACTGTTAACTATTTATTAAGAATTGTATAATTAAGCAAAAGCAATAGTTTGGTCAACCAAGGATCTTTTCTGTTTGAAAAATTGCAGGCAGCAGAGCCCTAAGCAGCAAAACTGTTAACTGCAACCAATCACCCAGAAAAGATGCACAATCACAGTCTACAATGCATTATATGGCTTCAGTTGAAACAAATTTGAATTGTCATTGGTCTAACAAATAGATAAGATGAATAGCTTTAATTGGTCAAGCAGATAAAAAAAGAAGGGAGGACTGTGGTTTAGACTTTAGCCCTCCCATCGGGGGTGTGCAAACTGGTCCTAGTTTCTTGGCACATGAAACCTGATCTCCTGGTGACATCACCCTGTTGGAGGAAAAAGAAAGAGAGAGAGAGAAAGTCCTTGTTCTGTCTGCCTGCATGTCTGCCATTGTTTTATTGTTATGGCTACCTCCCTATCTCTGGCCTTGAGGCCTCTGCAGTCAATGTGTGAAATGTGAATGAATGTAGTAAATGTGTTCTCTCGCATACCCTGACTTTGCTCTCCTATGTATTAGCCCCTCATAAAAAGGACTAACGCTTCTGACCTATCTCATTTGTCATCAGGATATGTACAATAATAATTTTAATAACGTGTGATAATGAGCGTGCATACCCTTGCCTTGGCATTGTAAGGACAATCAGTATTGCATCATAGTAATTGAGTCATGGTGTGGCAGACCTCACATTCCAATGGAAAATTAGTGATGTGCAGGTTTTATGGGCACACACTATTTAGGAAAACAGGGCCATAGGGCCATATGCTAAGTGGTCAGCAGAACAGACAATACTCTGGGGGGTCATAATGAAAATGTATGAATCCTAACAACAGTCGGGACCCATAATAACTGAAAGCCACCTCCCCATGCTTTTTTTAACTAACCTGTGGTATGGTCAAAATGCCAGTGCCAGAGGACCTCAGAGTCCGCGGGGGCTGATAAGGTCAGATAAGTAAGAAGGCCCAAGACCGTTAAGACACTTAAAAACTAGTAAAAGAACCTTAAAATCAATCCTGAAATGCACGGGGAGCCAATGCAGCGACTTTAAAACCGGTGTAATGTGCTCCCGCCCTCTGGTCCTCGTCAGCACTCTGCAGCTGAGTTTTGTAATAATTGTAAATTCAAAATGCTCTTTCTGGGAAGGCCAGAGAGCGGGGCATTACAGTAGTCTAAGCAACAAGAGATAAAAGCATGCATCAGCACCTCCGTGCTGGCCTGAGAGAGAAACGGGCGGACTCTGGCTATATTCTTAAGATGGTAAATAATCTTTGTTATATTTTTGATGTGTGGAATAAAACTGAGCTCAGATTCAAAAATCACACCCAGATTTTTTACAGATTGTGATGGTTTAAAATCCTTTAACTTTTTTTTTTTTTTTTTTTTTTTAACTTGGGCAAAAGTTTCTCTTTCTGGCCTTCAGGACCAATGAGTAAAACCTCTGTTTTGTCCTGGTTGAGCTGTAGCAAATTTGCTGCCATCCATGTCTTGATATCTATAATGCAGTTAAAAAGTACATCAGTAGGCCCTGTGTCATCAGGAGACATGGCAATGTACAGTTGCGTATCGTCAGCATAACTATGAACGCTGATGCCGTGCCTCTTGATGACGTCCCCAAGGGGAAGCATGTAAGGATTAAAAAGAGTTGGACCTAAAATTGACCCTTGGGGAACCCCACACTTTATTTTGTGGGTTTCTGAGGAACATGCATACATACACAAAGAAGTGTCAGTCTGTGAGGTAAGAGACGGACCAGTTAAGAACAGTACCAGAGAGGCCGACCAGGTTCTTCAGTCTATTTAATAAAATGTGATGTTCTACTGTATCGAAGGCGGCGGTTAGATCCAGTAGTACCAAGACTGTGAGTTTATGGTTATCTAAGTTGCACCTGATGTCGTTTAAAATCTTTAAAAGGGCTGTCTCTGTACTGTGGTTTGTCCTAAAACCAGACTGATACTTCTCTAAGATGTTGTTTGGATATAGGCCAATAATTATTAAAGATGTTGGGATCTAAGTTGCTCTTCTTCAGAAGGGGCTTCACCACCGCCGTTTTAAAGGAGGCGGGGAAGACCCCCGTCTGAAGAGAGCAATTCACCATGTATAACAGCTGATCCTCAAAGTATCCACAAGGTTCAGTGTGGGAATTAGGTCTAATAGGCAGGCTGTGGGCTTTACTTGGGAGAATACTCAACCAAGTGTCCTTGTATCAACTAGGGCAAAACTCTCCAGTGTTTCCTCTGGAAAAATCAATGATCCAGGTGTGTCGACATTTAAAATCTGTTGAGGTGAAAGACTCGATCTGATGTCATTGATTTTACTTCTGAAGTGGTCTGCAAAGTCCTCGCAAAGGGCGTCAGTTGGTGTTTTGGAGGATCTATTCAAATTTGGGTTTGTTAAAAGGTCAATTGTGGAGAAGAGGATTTTTTGGTTGTTTTTATGTTCGTTGATGATTTTTTGGAAGTGGGAGATTCTTGCCTGTTTGACTGCGTTGTTATAGGTTTTGAGGTGTTCACGTAAAATGTCATAGTGAACTGTTAACCTTGTTTTTCTCCATCTCCTCTCAGCACTCTGGCAGTTTCTCTTTAGTTTTTTAATTTCTGTATTTCTCCACGGGGGTGTAGGTCTTGTATTAATTGTTTTTATTAAAAGTGGAGCCACTGAGGCCAGCGTTGATTTTATTTTATGATTAAAACTGTCAACAATAAAATCACATGGTGCTGGTAAAATTTCTGCAGGAGTGCTCTGTAAAATCTGGATAAAATTTGCAGCCACTTCAGAAGTCAGGTAGCGTTTCCTCACTGTTCTCACTGGGGCCTCCCGCTGGTTAAAACTGGTGATTGTAAAAAACACACAAAAGTGGTCAGACACAGCCAGGTCCACAACAGAGGGCGCACCAATGGACAGGCCATAGGTTATGACCAGGTCCAAGGTGCGCCCCCTGCTGTGGGTCGGCTGTGTGACATGTTGATTAAAACGTAGAAGGTTTAAAAATTCTCTCGATATTGGATCTGAGGAATTATCTATGTGTAAATTAAAATCACTGGTTATTAATTTTCTGTTATAATTGCTATGGGTAATTGAGAGTAGTTCTAAGAATTCACTGTTAAAAGAGGTGAAATAGCGGGGTGGTCTGTAGACTGTCATACAGAGGATGGGGGGGCTGCTAAAAACAAATGCATGGTACTCAAATGATAAATATTTGTTAAAAAAGACTTCATTTGACAACATGGTGTCTTTGGGGATTGAAGCAGTTCTGCCTCTTTTTTGTCCCCCTCTAGTAGAAAATAAAAAGTTAAAATTTGGTGGAGAAGCCTCAGTGAGAACAACAGGTGCATCAGTAACAAGCCATGTCTCTGTAAGGAGAATGCTGTCTAAGTTGTTATCTAAAATTACATCATTTATGATAAAGGAAGAGAGCGCACATTCAGCACAGCCATTTTAATGTCTGTGCTGAACGTGTTTCACTTTAAGCCAGTACATGTCCAGGCCCGTCTGAAGTTTGCTAGAGAGCATTTGGATGATCCAGAAGATGATCGGGAGAATGTCATATGGTCAGATGAAACCAAAATAGAACTTTTTGGTAAAAAATGAAGCGACGCCTGCGAGCTAGTTCAGGCAGTCAATCGAGCTTCACTGCCATATACACACGCGATATGCTTCTCTCTCCAGACCATCCCACAAACGCACCCTCTCTATTGAGCGGGTTATTTAAACGCATGAATTTCCCTTCTCTCCCTCTGGCTCGTCAATGCTGTTGTTGCTCTGCACAAGCATCAACGCCCGCTCTTTCAGCGCTTTCTCAAAATCATAGACACTGCTATAATTGCTCATGCAATTGCTACCTTACCTTCTGGCTCTGCTGATCGCTATGTCTCTAACTATCTCCAACTTGGGGAGTGAGTCTCCGTCCTCGGAGGAAGAAGTCGGGGTCATTCCCGAAACCCAGGCTCAGTCCGCCGAGGTTCACTCCGGGAATGAATCGGACGCCCCTCGTCTGCGCCGCAGCAAACCACCCGCAAACGACTCGCCGGATAGCCGGTGCACCGGTGAAGTGAAATCGGCACTCAATGTTATGAATTCCAGAATCCATTCCCTGGAAATCGCGAACTCCTCCGCTCATAACATTAACAACACGGGCCCATCCGCTTCAACTTCTGACACGGCTCTAGCCGCCCCGCTCCCTGCTGACGTCACACCCCAAAGGACTCTGGGAACTGCAGTTCCAGCTCCAACAATGGGCTCTCGGTTTCTGCCCCCTGCATCCGCAATTCCAGATTCCCTCAGGAACCAAATTCTAACAGGTAATTATTATTATTATTATTATTATTAATCTTTGTCTCAGGATCTATAGGCATACGTTACAATTAAAAGAATATCTTTTATTCGCAAACTCTGTTCTATTAATGATTTAAGATCAGGGAGTCCTATAGGAATGTATACATTTACATTTACATTTATATTAATATATATATATATATCTGCTCTCATTTGACAGGCCAGGACGTAAATCTGGTGAAGATTCTGTTACGTGGTTCCGAATCTGGCGACAAAAGATTTGTGGATTGCGGGGATTTTTCCGTCGTTCTCAAAGATAGCGATCCAAGACTGTCAAAAGCTCTAACTATGGCAGAATTCAATGTTGCCTTTGGTGTCTTCAGAGACACCATATGCGAAATATATCCTCTACGCAGGGAAGAACTTGACACCTATTTGGCTATAATCTCAGACCTTGGTCTCTCATACGGTGGTTCTCTCTTTTATGAATACCACAAATCCTTCTCTGCCAAAGCTGCCATGTACATTCAGAAAAGAGACTGGATTGGTCCGTAGTCGACCTGCCCCTAATCAGCAGACATTTTACCGGGCATAAAACTCTAGCCTGCTCTATCTGTGGTTCCTTCTCCCACACAACCTCCCTCTGTCCAAGAACCGCTTTTCAAGATCTGTCTACCCCGAAGCCTCAGCCAAAAAATCCTGTGTTAAATCAGGTAAATCATCCTCCAAAGCGACAGGTATTTTTTCCTTCAGGATTCAAGACTCCTAGCTGCATTAATTTCAATGAGAATGTTTGTACTTATCCTAATTGTAAATTTATGCATGTGTGTAGCTGGTGTGGAGACAACCACCCACGCTCTGTGTGTCCCCGGAGGCTTCGTCCTGCAAAATCGGGGAAATAAACTAGAAGCATCCTTCGACTCCAGTGAATGTTCCAGCTCTCTCCAAAGCTCTTTCAAATCACCCTAGCAGATGCTTCGTCAATTATCTCATTACTGGGCTAGTCCAAGGATTCCTATCAGGTCTATGCTGGCTCCCAAAAGCGACCCATGTCTTTAAGAACCTGCAGTCTGCTCTCAAGGAGCCAGAAATGGTAGATGAGCTCCTAGCAAAAGAGGTGAAAAAGGGCTATATGATAGGTCCATTGTCAAAATCCCCCTTTTCCATCTTCAGAGTAAGCCCAATAGGTGTCGCTACCAGGAAATATTCAAACAAAAAACGTCTCATCATTGATCTCTCAGCTCCTCATAATTCTTCCATTCCGAGTATAAATAGCTTAATCCCTCGAGCCTTTTTCCTTGTTCTATGCCTCTGTAGATAATGCTGTGCAGATGATTAAGTCAGCAGGGGTCGGTGCATGGCTGGGGAAAGCAGACATCATAGATGCCTTCAAAGTCATGCCACTACATCCCTTGCAATGGCACCTTTTCGGTGTAAAATGGCGTTCCAAGTTGTACTTCTCGGTTAAATTGACATTTGGTTGCCGCAGTAGCCCTCGCATTTTTGACACCCTGTCAGAAGCATTATGCTGGATCCTCTACAACATCTGCAAACTCCCTTTTGTCTTGCATCTTCTAGACGATTTTTTGGTAGTTGACTTTCCCTCATCCCCGCCAGCTCGCAGCATCTCCATAGTCAAAAGCCTTTTCCATGAGTTAGGTGTACCTCTTTCAGAAGAGAAAACTATAGACCCTAGCATGCGCTTAGAATTTCTCGACATCACCCTTGATAGCATGCTAATGCAAGCATCTCTGCCACAAGACAAGTTGACTCGCATCAGAGAAGCTATCAAATCCTGGTCTACCGATGCTTTTTTCTCTAAAAGAGATCTTTTATCTCTATTAGGCCACCTTAACTTTGCTATGTGCATCATTCCGCAAGGTCGTTCTTTTGTATCACGCTTGCTAGAATTGGCTAATTCCATTCAAAATCTAAGTGACATCGTAGTTTTAGATGAAGGCTGTCGCTCAGATCTGCGTTTCTGGGGCTTGTTATGTGATGAATGGAACGGCATTTCTTTCTTTTACAATGACTTTGTGGAGTCTTCAGATTCCCTCCAGTTTTTCAGAGATGCGGCCCCTTTCATTGGTTTTGGGGGGTTTTGAAATAACGAATGGTTCGCAGACGTCTGGCCACCTGAAATGCAATCCCTTTGTGACGAATCCAAATCCACTGCTCTTTATGAGCTTTACCCTATCGTTGTCGCTTGTTCGCTATGGAGCAGTAGATGGACCAGGAAACAAATTATGGTGTTTTGTGACAACGCTGCTACAGTACAAATAATCAATAAGGGGCGCTCTAAAATACCATTAAACAGTCTCATGCGACGTTTAACTTGGATATGCGTTCTAAACTACTTAATTCTGCGAGCTACCTTCATTCCTGGTCATGAAAATTGTGTAGCTGATGCACTCTCCTGCTTTAAATTTCAGGAGTTCAAAACTATGTGTCCCCAGGCCAAGCCCTCCAGCACGCCATGCCCGCCATTCAGTCAGATGACTCTAGATTAAGTACGTCCAAGCCTCTGCAGGATCTCTTGTGCTCTGCCTCCAAATACATGAGACTTGGTTTAGCAAAAAGTACTATTAAAGCATATGATTCTGCTTGGTATTTCTTCTCTTCCCTCTGTGCCAACCTCATCCTAAGTCCTATACCAGTAGACATCTCAGAAGTTTGTGCATTTATTGTATTTTTATTTGAGTCCCGCAATCTTCAAATGCAAAATATAAAAGCTATGCTAGCCGGGATTCAGTTCCACTTACGATGCCATGATCCAGCATCCCAGAGCCTTCTTGGGAATCCTTCCATCCAGCTGTTCCTCAACAGCCTCAAAATCAAATCAAATCAAATCAATTTTATTTATATAGCCCAAAATCACAATCACATTGCCTCAGTGGGCTTTACAATCTGTACAGTGAACAACATCCTCTGTCCTTAGACCCTCGATTCGAGTGAGGAAAAACTTCACATGTTGATGGAAAAAAAAACCCTTTTAACAGGGTAAAAAAAACAATGGAAGAAACCTCAGGAAGAGCCACAGAGGAGGATCCCTCTTCCAGGATGGACAGACATGCAATAGATGTTGCGTGTACAGAAAAGAGCAACAATTCACAGTTTACAAGGTACATCGACAGAAGATCCGATACAAGTTATGCAACGTTAGTGGAACCAGGAGACGACCGCGCAGGACGAGGCATCACCAAGTGGAGCCCGAGCCAGACGACCTCCTGTCCACCATGTTGACCTGGAAGAGGGCAGGACACACAAGATAATTAGTAATAGACAGAGAGAGGCATCAAGATTTACAGAAATAAAGATATGAGGAGATAGTGAAGCAGAGGAGAGCAATGATCCAGCAGAGCCCGGGGTGTGACGATCCAGATCAGTCAGTATTTCAAGGCAGCAGGAGCCCGGAAATGGTAGATGGTCCCAGGGGGCCGTGGTCCATCAGTAGGGAGCCTGAAAGAAAGAGAAGGAGGAGAGAGAAGAGGAGGGGAGGAGAGAGGAGGAGGAAGCTATAGAGAGTGACACAGCTTGCAGCTTGTGGGAACAGAAAACAAAAACAAAGGTTAGAGAAATGCAGTATTTATCAGAAAAAACAGATTGTTTCTCGCCTCAAAAAGGCACGTCCTCCAGGCAATGATAAAAGACTGCCTCTCACCATTTCACTGGTGCATAAGTTGGTGTCAAGATTAAGACATGGGTGTTTTTCACCTTACATTGATGTTCTATTGGAAGCGGTTCTGCTAATGGCTTTCTTTGGGTTTCTCAGGTGTGGTGAATATACGACCAGATCTCTCTCTTTTAATCCTCAGCACGAATCCTCTGATTTAACCATAGAAGATCACATGTAATCTATATTTCTGAAACACTCAAAGTCTGATAGATCTCGCCAAGGCACCCAAATTATCATTGCTAAGACTAACACTTCTTTTTGTCCCTTCTCCTCCATGATGAAATTCCTGCAACATCGCTCTCTGACCCCTTTGTCGGCACCACTGTTTATCACATATGGTTGCAAACCCATGACGAGATCTTGGTTCTCCTCAAAGCTGCGCGACCTCTTCCTGAGCTGCGGTCTTTCCCCAGAACACTATTCCCCTCACTCCCTGAGAATCGGCGCAGCCACAACCGCAGCTTTCCTTCTGCCTACATCGACGCTAAAATCCCTGGGCCGCTGGTCATCCTCAGCCTTCAAACGCTACATCAGGCTCCACAAGAAGGAGATCTTGTCTGCACAAAAGCTCATGAGCTCCTGTACCCTCTAAATGCATCAATAAAATTTGGTAGCTACCTCGCTGTTTAATTCTATTATCGCATATCAGGTGGTTTGCTGGGTTAGTATTCATTCAGCTTAGCATGTCTTTGCAATGCACTTACAGGAGGATTGCTGCTCACTAGATAGAATATTCCCTTCATGGCCGAGGTGCTCATGGGGAATGGCCACATGGCAGCGGTGCCAGGCCCACACATAGTAGCTTCACCAGATAGTATATTCCCCTCGTAGCCGAGGTGCTCTTGGGGAATGGCCACACGGCAGCGGTGCCAGGCCCACACATAGTAGCTTCACCAGATAGTATATTCCCCTCATAGCCGAGGTGCTTATGGGGAATGGACACACGGCGGTGGTGCCAGGCTCACACATAGTAGATCCTCACGTCAGAAGCGTCGGGCTCCTTATCTGTGCAGTTTTGGGGGAAATATATTTAATCATCACTCCCCAATATCTCATGTAAACATTTCTGCGGGGAGTGGTGAGGTCAGAGCCTAGACGCCAAAACAAATCTAACTATGTTCTGCTTGTAATAAACATTTCAAACGTGAGTTGTCTGAAATGAAGCGACGCCTGCGAGCTAGTTCAGGCAGTCAACTCGAGCTTCACTGCCATATACACACATGATATGCTTCTCTCTCCAGACCATCCCACAAACGCACCCTCTCTATTGAGCGGGTTATTTAAACGCATAAAATTATCTTCTCTCCCTCTGGCTCGTCAATGCTGCTGTTGCTCTGCACAAGCATCACCGCCTGCTCTTTCAGCCCACCACCACCCCAGCATCCACCTGCAGGCTCTGTCTAGGGGGAAATATATTTAATCATCACTCCCCAATATCTCATGTAAACATATCCGCGGGGAGTGGTGAGGTCAGAGCCTAGACGCCAAAACAAATCTAACTATGTTCTGCTTGTAATAAACATTTCAAACGTGAGTTGTCTGACTGAACTCAACTTGTCGTGTTTGGAGGAGAAAGAATGCTGAGTTGCATACAAAGAACACCATACCTACTGTGAAGCATGGGGGTGGAAACATCATGCTTTGGGGCTGTTTTTCTGCAAAGGGACCCGGACGACTGATCCGTGTAAAGGAAAGAATGAATGGGGCAATGTATCTTGAGATTTTGACTGAAAACCTTCCATCAGCAAGGGCATTGAAGATAAACGTGGCTGGGTCTTTCAGCATGACAATGATCCCAAACACACCACCCGGGCAACGAAGGAGTGGCTTCGTAAGAAGCATTTCAAGGTCCTGGAGTGGCCTAGCCAGTCTGCAGATCTCAACCCCATAGAAAATCTTTGGAGGGAGTTGAAAGTCCATGTTGCCCAGTGACAGCCCCAAAACATCACTGCTCTAGAGGAGATCTGCATGGAGGAATGGGCCAAAATACCAGCAACAGTGTGTGAAAACCTTGTGAAGACTTACAGAAAATGTTTGACCTCTGTCATTGCCAACAAAGGGTATATAACAAAGTATTGAGATGAACTTTTGTTATTGACCAAATACTTATTTTCCACCATAATTTGCAAATAAATTCTTTAAAAATCAGACAGTGTGATTTTCTGGATTTTTTTTTCTCATTTTGTCTCTCATAGTTGAGGTATACCTATGATGAAAATTACAGGCCTCTCTCATCTTTTTAAGTGGGAGAACTTGCACAATTGGTGGCTGACTAAATACTTTTTTGCAAACCTAAAAGCCAGTCTGAGACCATGTTTATGCATGTTAAACAAGAACATTGAGTAAATTAGTAAGTAGAATCAATCAGCTCTTAATCATCTGTCTAACAGATTGAGCTGCTTATTTAACCCTCCTGTTATCCTTTCTTCCATCCTTCCTCCCCCTCCCTCCCTCCTTCTTTCCTCCCTCCCCATTCCCTCCCTCCTTCCTTCCTTCCTTTTGGAGGCTGGTTTGTGTTGTCAGAGAATTTACAATGAAAGTCTTGTATCACATCTTAAAACAAAGTTCCCCACATTTTAACATCACAATTCTGTATTGAACAGTTGACCCCATTAGCCCTCATTATCAGTCCAATATAATAAAGTGGGACAAGATCAGCGTGTTTTCCTTAGCAGTCTCAAAAAGAAAAGCCTGAGACAGTAATGATTGTTCACAGTACATAACTCCAGAGAGTGGTAATGAAGATCAAACCAGACTAAGCCTCGGCCCGAGTACATGGATTGAGAAACAGAATCTTGGGGTACAAACTGTGACATCTGTCCTCTGTTTTCAACTTCAGTTTCTCATATGGAAACAAAACCTTCAGGATTGTGCTGAAGAAACTCAAAGGAATTCTTCATGGCATCTGGATACTCGAGATTAACACAGTAGATGACCCCCATAAGCATGGCAAAGCTGTGTGCCACATCTTTAATGTTGTGAAGCACAATGGTCTCCTCAACCACAACTGCAACATTGAAGATCTCGTGTGGAATGGCCCCTTGTTCGCCTTCATAGCGAATCAGGACTCCAAGCTGCATCCCCTTCATGGCTTCATCCAGGTTCTCAGCATGAGACTTGAAGAGCAGAAATAATGTATGACCATTTTCATCTGCAAGTACATCAGTTTTACAATACCATATCTCCAACACCAGGTTTGGAGAAGAAGAGCATAGTAATGCCAAGAAGCAGATCGATAAACTGTTGAGGATGAGGCCAACAACAGAAGATATTTTAGCCAATTCTAACCACATAAAAGTCCCAGTGTAAAGTGTCAATGTCAGTTCAAGTGCATACTATATTTAAATATTTTTTAAATTAAAAAAATATTCTTACATCACACATCCTGATGACATTTGATGGATCTTCGCCTGATATGTAGTATGGCAGACCAAGCAGAGCAGCAGCCCTTCTTCTCTCATTTGTGTCCTACAAAACAAAGAAACATGCAGTAAGATAAAAATGTTATGACAAACATAACAAATTTTCTAGTCATCCCCTCTTGCACTTACATCTCTCACAAGGCAGTTCAAAATGTCTTTTAGTGATTGCTTTTTTCCAGACTTGGTTGCTGCTTTGTACACCTCCAGCAGTCTTGGGATCAGACCATCAAGTCCTTCAAGAAAAGATTCCAGGAGATCTACGGTGACAATCCTTTTGAATTCTGCCTTAATCTGAGGAGACAGACAGAAAATACTGATCAACATATTTCTCAATAGGACACAGTAAAGTGTCTGACTTAACATGATTAACCCCTCGGTTGTCCTCAGGTCAAGGGAGGAAGGGAGAAAGGGAGGAAGAAGGAAGGAAGTAAAGAAGGGAAGAAGGAAGAAACGGAGGAAGGAAGGGAGTAAGGGAAGGAAGGGAGGAAATGAGTGAGGAACCCCCAATTTCCACTGGATACGTGTCCGCTGCGTTATGTCTCCGCCAAACCAGCGGAGCTGATAGGTTTCACTTTAGTCTATGCAGTGTCAAACCGTGGACCTGGGCCCTGGGCCTTCAATAGGACCACATGTGGCAATAAAAATTAAACATAAATACAAATAATAGCCAGAGCCCCATCACATGGATGTTCAGCATATTAAAGGTTTATTTGCCCTAACTGGCTTCACAACACACAAAGGCGATTCCAGAAAAACAGTCATTCAAAGCTAGCTATCATGACATCACTTATTTAAAAAAACTAAATGAAACAAACAAATCACACATTCACTTAATATATTTGTTTAGCTGGAATGAAAGTAAAATGTCTAGAATAACCATTAGCTACTGTTCAACAACAAAAGATGGATCCAATGCTAATCCAATGTTTTTTGTGTTTGTTTGAGCTTAGACACAATTGAATTTCAAAAGTATAAAACAAACACCTCCTGAGGTGAAATGGGAAACAGCACAAGCTTTGTGCAAGTTATGCTCAGCCATTTTTCACTGGCCTTAATGGCTATGAAACTTGCAAATTGTAGGTTTACAGTATACTTCTTACAAATTCAGTTCTGTGTGCATGCTGTGGGTCTGGGCTGTGCTGCTGCTGTGGGTCTGGGCTGTGCTGCTGCTCTGGGTCTGGTCTGTGCTGCTGTGGGTCTGGGCTTTGCTGTTCTGGGCTGTGCTGCTGCTACTTTTGGCAGTGCTGCATTTGAATTAACTAGATAACTTAAAAAACACATCATGTACATTTCAACTGTCTGATTAATAACAATCTAAAATGAATGACATTACTGATGCAAGCTTTACATTTCTGGGCTGTGCTGTTCTGAGTCTGGGCTGTGCTGCTGCTGTTCTGAGTCTGGGCTGTGCTGTTCTGAGTCTGGGCTGTGCTGCTGCTCTGGTTCTGGGCTGCGCTGCTGCTGTTCGGGGTCTGGGATGTCCAGCAACTCCAAATAATTCCCCTTGTTTGCTGAATAGTGGAGTACATGTGCAATTTTTGTTATGGAAGAACTGTGTCCTATTCTTGATGTACCATATACATTTCAAAGCTTTCAGCATAATAGTTTGGCTGAAATGAATGTTTGTTGTTTTATCTTATAATAAGCCACGCCCACATTGACCAGTCATGACCACCTTCAAGATATGGCCTCAGGATTGGCCCTACATCATACTGACCAAATTTTGTAAAAAATCGGTGTAGCCGTTCATGAGATACAAACTTCCCATATTTTTAGCGCCCCCTAGTGCCCCAAATTCGGATCATCCCTTCCCAGTGTCATGGCAACCAAGGATCTAAAATTTGGTGTTAATAACAATTAGTTTGACCGAGATATCAAACAGTTTACGTTTTTATAGCTAGCTACCGAAATGTGTTCGTTAATAATTTGCACATTTTTTGACCGAGCAAAATACTTTTGATAACTTTAGATCAGGTCCAGCTGAAGAGTGTACGTGCCAAGTTTCACGCAGATCGGACAAAAACCCAAGGAGGAGTTCGAAAAAGTAGGTTTTCTAGTTTTTGCGATTTTGCGAAAAAACGTTCAAACTGGGAGTGGGCATGGCCAATCGCAAAGTGATTCAGCTCCATTCAGGGAATCTGGGGATACAAGGTTTTTGAATGTACGACATACGGTTTGGGAGTTATAGGCAAAAATGTGTTGTCCTAGGTTATAGCGCCCCCTGCAGGCGGATATATGTAGTTTTTTGTGTCTGAGATATTCGCAGGAGTCTGGACCAACGCTCCAAATTGCACCGCCCTCCCTTGCACTGTTTAGCCTGCAGCACCACTTTTAGCCGGAGAAAAATAAAAATAAAAATCTTTACAATTACAATAGGGTTCCTAGCACCGCTGGTCCTAGGAAACGCGTATGCTTGAATATGCGTTTCCTCGGCCCCTCGGGCTTGGCCCCCTAACTAGAACTGCAAGCAGTTATGAACGGGGGCCAAGCCCCCCCCCCCGCGCACCGCAGAGCCCACGGAAGTTGGTCCCAAAGGATGACGGGCTCGGGAGCAAAAGTGAGGACACAGGCCAACGTCTGAGCCGTGGTATTCGCTGTAATGGGAAGTGCACCCGAAGTGCAAAAGGCTGAATGTGTGCCAATTTGGATTTGTTGTACTAAATCACGCCCACATTGACCAGTCCTGACCACCTTCAAGATATGGCCTCAGGATTGGCCCTACATCATACCGACCAAATTTCGTAAAAATCTGTGAAGCCGTTCAAGAGATAAAAACTTCCCATCTTTTCAGCGCCTCCTAGTGGCCAACATTCGCCAAATTCGGCTCATCCCTTCCCAGTGTCATGGCAACCAAGGAACTGAAATTTGGTGTTAATAGCATTTAGTTTGACTGAAATATCAAACAGTTTACATTTTTATAACTAGCTACAGAAATTTGTTTGTTAATAATTTCCACATTTTTTGACCGAGCAAAATTCTTTTGATAACTTTAGATCAGGTCCAGCTGAAGAGTGTATGTGCCAAGTTTCATGCAGATCGGAAAAAATCCCAAGGAGGAGTTCGAAAAAGTAGGTTTTGCATATGTGGCGCTTTAACGAAAGAAATGTGCAGCAGAAGTGGGCTTGTCCTATGTCAGAAAACCCAGCTCTATTCAGGGAACATATGGATATAAGGTATGCGAATGCATTATTTAAAATGTGGAAGTAACAGGCAAAAACGCGATTGCATCCATTATAGCGCCACCTACTGGAGTACATGTGCAATTTTTGGTATGAAAGAACTGTGTCCTATTCTATCTGTACCATATAAATTTCAAAGCTCTCAGCCTAAATAGTTTGGCTGAAATTAATGTTTGTTGTTTATCTTGTAATAAGCCACGCCCACATTGAGCAGTATGACCACCTTCAACATATGGCCTCAGGATTGGCCCTACATCCTACCGACCAAATTTCATAAAAATCGGTGTAGCTGTTCAAGAGATATAAACTTCCCATATTTTCAGCTTCCCCTAGTGGCCAAAATTCGCCAAATTGGGCTCATCCCTGTGTCATGCCAACCAAGGATCTCAAATTTGGTGTTCACAGCATTTAGTTTGACCGAGATATCAAACAGTTTACATTTTTATAGCTAGCTACAGAAATTTGTTTGTGAATAATTTGTGCATTTTTTGACAGAGCAAAATTCTTTTGATAACTTTAGATTAGATTGAGCTGAAGAGTGTACGTGGCAAGTTTCACGCAGATCGGACAAAATCCCAAGGAGGAGTTCGAAAAAGTAGGTTTTCCAGTTTTTGCGATTTTGCAAAAACTTTCTAACCGGAAGTGGGCGTGGCCAATCGCAAAGTGATTCAGGTTCATTCTGGGAATCTGGGGATACAAGGTTTTTGAATGCGCGACATACGGTTTGGGAGTTATAGGCAAAAACGTGTTGGCCTTGGTTATAGCGCCCCCTGCAGGTGGATATATGTAGTTTTGTGTGTCTGAGATATTCGCAGGAGTCTGGACCAACCCTCCAAATTGCACCACCCTCCCTTGCACGGTTTAGCCTGCAGCACCACTTTTAGCCGGAGAAAAATAAAAATAAAAATCTTTACAATTACAATAGGGTTCCTAGCACCGCTGGTCCTAAGAAACGTGTATGCTTGCATACGCATTCCCTCGGCCCTCGGGCTTGGCCCCCTAAAAATCTTTACAATTACAATAGGGTTCCTAGCACCACTGCTTGCATACGCGTTCCCTTGGCCCCCTAATAAGTCCTCACAATCCAAATGTAGCTGCAGTGCTAGCAAATGGCAGCTAACTACTACTTAGACACAGGCTACTGAGCTAACTCAAACACACAACATATTTCCATGTAAAATAACACAAACCGCAAAAGTGATCAAATTATCCATAACTACAAGTAGAAACCACTTACATTTCCTCAAGAACACACACAGAAAGTCCAGCTTATGCGCTGTTTATGGACTATCAAAATTCTTTTGATAACTTTTTGTCAGGTGGGTCCACAGATGCTACATGCAAAGTTTGGTGCAAATTGGTCAAATTGTCTAGGAGGAGTTCGAAAAAGTAGGTTTTTCATTTGTCGTGATTTTGCGAATGGAAAGTTATCGCAAAATGGGCGTGGCCTACACCACACGATTCAGCTGAATTGAGGGAACATGTAGATATGAGGTTTAACAATGTGCGACACATTATGTGGGAGTTATGGGCCAAAAACGCTTTCACGTGTAAAATAGCGGAAAATGGCGCCACCTGCTGGTCATTTTTGGTGTGTGAGTTACAGGGGCCATTCTAGACCACCCCTATGAATTTCATTTCCATAAGTGTTATGGTAAGGGCACAGTGCCAAATATTGAATTAAACTGGCACCAGAGCGCCATCTAATGTTAAATCGGTAAACCCTTAATCAGCTCTCCTCAGGAGGGCACTGACAATAATGATACTAAGTTTCATGTTAATCCGATGAACCAATGTGGAGATATAAAATACTTGAATTTAAAGAGCGCCATCTTGTGGTCATCGCCTAAAATTTTGCACAGAGCCCCAGGGCCTTATGGGGAAGTAATAACCTGAGTTTCATGTCATCCAAACACACCATTGTCGAGATATGCAACACTTCCTGTTTGGAATCAAATCTGCAGGACGTTATTATTTAATAACTTAAAAATTTAATTTTCTATTACAAGTCTTTAGATAACTTTTTGTCAGGAGGGACACATGGGGAGGGTCCACAGATGCTATTGTTTTTCAAATGATTCTTGTCATCTTCTTTTTTTCTTTGTCCAAAATGATCGCATTTTTCACTGCCTGAACATACCCCAAAACAAAATTTTATAATCTATTGTCATCCTGAATTTCCACCACTAGGTGGCACTCTTATTAAGGAACGTGCATTTTGGCTAATGACTCCCATTTACTTTGTCGCACATTCAAAAACCTTATATCCACGTATTCAGTAAATTGTGCTGAGTCTCATGGTATAGGCCACGCCTATTTCCACCTCCGTTTTTTTCCTGCAAATTCTCAAAATGTCGAAAACCTACTTTTTCGAACTCCTCCCAGGCGATTTCACTGATTTGCACAAAATTTGGCACACTGCATCTGTGGACCCTACTGACAAAAAGTTATCAAAAGACTTTTAATAGGACAATTGATTTTAAAGTTATTAAATAATAACTTCCTGCAGATTTGGCTCAAAACAGGAAGTGTTGTATATGTCCACATTGGTGTGGTCTAATGACATGAAACTCAGGTTACTACTTCCCCATGAGACCCTGAGGCCCTGTGCAAACTCTTAGATGATGTCCACAAGGTGGCGCTCTTTAAATTGAAGTATTTTATATCTCCACAACGGTTCATCAGATTAACGCGAAACTATGTACATTTATTGTCAGTGCCGGCCTGAGGACAGCTGATAAAGGGCTTACCAATCCGCCACTAGGTGGCGCTCTGGTGCCCGTCTAATTTAATATTTGGCACTGTGCCCACACCATAGCACTTGTGGAAATGAAATTCATAGAGGTGCTATAGAATGGCCCCTGTGACTCACACACCAAAAATGACCACCAGGTGGCGCTATTTTCAATACAAAAGCATTTTTCGCTCAAACTCCCACTTAATATGTTGCACATTATTAAACCTCATACCTTTGTGTTCCCTGAATTCAGATGGATTGTTTGGTGTAGGCCACGCCCACTTTTGCAGTAACTTTCCATTCGCAAAATCACGACAAATGAAAAACCTACTTTTTCGAACTCCTCCTAGACGATTTGAGCGATTTGCACCAACATTGCATGAAGCATGTGTGGACCCTCCTGACAAAAAGTTATCAAAAGAATTTTGATAGTCCATAAAACGCCCAAAATATAAAACAACAATTTCTTGCACATTGTGTTGAAAACAGACAATCTTGCATATCTTGACAAAATACCGTCCGATTATCACTTAAATATTCCTGATTGATTGGTATGGCCGAATAATTGTCTGTGATAAATTTGGTGCAAATCGGCCAATCAGTGTCGCTCTGGTCGCAGTCTAATTATTATGAACGGAAAGTAAATGGGAAAATCTTCAAATCCTCTTCAAAACTCATCGACTTTCAACCTCTTCTTGCACCTTGTAGTTTGAGCTGCAGACACCATTTCATCTTTAAAAGAGTAAGAAGACCTTGAACTACTAGGCACGTAGTCTGCTTTTTTGAAATCTCTTGAAATCATCACAGTTTTAGTTTTAAGGATTTTTAGGCCGTCTTCTGATTTTAAAATGGGTGTGTATTGTATTGCTAGAGTGCGTGACATCATCACTAGAGTGGAAAGCAGCAAAAATTCTCTTCAGCTTGATCTGGATCCCACATCTTTTACTTCACATAGACAATATATGCATAGAAATGTAGGAAATCTTGTTGGCTTTCAGATTATGTTCTTTTTTCAGATGTAGGACTTACACTTTTGGCTGTAGGAGCCCCAGAGCAGCAAGCACTCCAGCAACTCCCCCATAAGCCGCCATGTTAATTTTGAGCCTAAATTTCTGGAGGAGAGCAGACAGTACCTGTTTTGTCTCTACAGAAATAAAAAAAGATATCACAGAGTTCAGCAATGTCTCCTGTTACTCACTATTTTGGTGATAACCATCACACTTTCTTCAAAAATTGCAGGAGTTTGGGAGGTGTTTTCTCATTCATTCTTATAGGGACATTTCCAACTTTGGCTCTGCTACTGCTCCAGCGTGTGTGCAGCCACAGAAAGTGTAAGAAAGGTCTACAGGTCAAGGTCCAACAGCACCCTCTACTGGTGCAAAGACAACTAGCAGTAAACAAGTCAGGACATGCTCAGTCAGACTAAAAAGCACCAGACAGTCAGTGAGCAGACCGTGTGAAGCTGCATGGACTTTCTGTGTGTTTCGCTAATGATGTGTGCATTCTTGAGGAAATGTAAGTGGTTTCTGCTTGTAGTTATGGATAATCTGATCGCTATTGCAGTTTGTGTCATTTTACATGGAAATATGTTGTGTGAGTTTGAGTTAGCTCAGTAGCCTGTGTCTCAGTAGTACTTAGCTGCCATTTGATAGCACTGCAGCTATATTTGGATTGTGAGGACTTAATGATGAATATTTCGTTTGTCATGCCCATATTGCAACTATACTTTTTCGAACTCCTCCTAGGCAATTTGAGCGATTTGCACCAAAATTTGCATGAAGCATCTGTGGACCCTCCTAACAAAAAGTTATCAAAAGAATTTTGATAGTCCAAAACACCTCCAAAATATAAAACAACAAATTCCTGCACATTGTGTTCAAAACAGACAGTCTTGCATATCTTTACCAAATACAGCCCAATTACCACATCCTTTTAGCTAATTCTGTTCCATAGCCCATTGAAGCTTTGTGCAAAATTCGGTGCAAATTGGCCAATAGGTGGTACATTTATGGCTAAAAGACTAAAGGACAGCTGAAATTCCTTCACTTTTGAGTGGACACGCTTTCTCCACCAGAGGGCACTGCTGCCTTGCTAATGGATACAAACCTCTGTTCAACAGTCTGTAGGGTCACACAGTGAAGTCCTGTCATTATTTGTTCTTTATGTAGATTGCAGGAGTTCTCCTGACATCAGTGTACATTACTTAAAACCGGCGGGAGCAAGTCACCAAATTATAAAGGAATGGCTTCCTCAACAGAAGGTGCTGCATGAACAAGAGCCGACGGCAGCATGCCCCGACAGCAGCATGCCCCTATGCGCGTGGACTGTGAGGGCCCGTTCATCGCTGCTTGCAGCTTTAATTTGAATTGAAATGTAAACAAAGGCACACCATGTGTTTAGTTATAAAATAGTGCAACCATAGTTAGGCTGAGAAAGTGCCATTGTTTCTAGGTATGCATGGTTAATTTTTGTCTGACAACATAGACATAACCGCGGTCCCTCCGCCCTCCGGCTAGACGTGAAGGGGTAAAACATTGACACTGAACCCCCCTCTCTCCCCGGAGGAGAGTGCAACCCGCAGGCACACGGTGCAGCTGCCAGGGTGAGATTGGCTGCGCTGGGAGTTTACTGTCTCCGAAGGAGTGGTGAGTTAGACATCGGCTACACGCCTCCACAGCACCGATGGTGTTTCCACGGCCCTTGAGCGCTTCCAACTGCTGGAGGTGGGGACCGAAAGACGTCCGGCGAGGGACAGCGGGTGGTCGGGGGGGGGTTGATTTCTGAATCAATATTGAATTGGGAAAAAATATATTGCAATGCATTGATGAATCAATATTTTTAACCACCTCCATCTTCTATCCAAGCCCAGCGCCATTTGTTCTTAATGCCTTTGTCGACATCTTTAGTGTCTTTCCCTGGCTTCATGAATTTGCGGTCTATCCTAACACTACAGTGCGCGTTGCCAGTATGCAAAACCCAGATTCAACAGCACGTGGAGCGACTGCTCTCTGGATCAATCTGTTTGGCCAAGGCCCGCCCCCACCGTATTTCTGATTGGCTAGTAGACCTATCGTTAGTGTGACTGAGTGAAAGTTGCGCCTCTGTTAGATCCAGAAAACTGTATGTTGAAAAAATCACAACAGATTGATATATGATCGCCATCTCTTGCTGGAATTACGATCATCCAGTGATTTTGGCCTCACAGACACGACTACCCGGGAGTGTTTACATAGCCTCGAAGTGCAACGCCAACAAGACCCAGTTGCTATAGACACTCCTAGCATCACAAGCCAACAGAGGAGCAAGCGGAGACGGTGTGACCGAAGGCGGAAGTGCGGCTGCAGGGAGGACTAACAGCTAGGCTAAAAGCTAGCTGTAAACCCTATAAAACGCCACTTCCATCTATCTTCCTCTCAAAATAGATCATCTGCAGCTGGAATTAACAAATAAACGAAAGATGAGGAACTGTTGTGCAATAATTCTGACAGAGACATGGCTAAACTCATCAAACCTGGACAATGCTGTTAGCTTTGAGGGACTGGCTACATTTCGTGCTGACAGGAGCTGCGCACTCAGCAGTAAATCCAGAGGGGTTGGTCTGTGTATTTACACAAACAACAACTGGTGTGAAAATGCTAAGTTTGTCTCAAGCCAATGCTCACCAGACATTGAGCTTTTGGATGTAAACTGCAGACCATTCTATCTGCCCAGGGAGTTTACCTTCGTTTCCATCACTGCTGTGTATGTGCCCCCTAGCGCTGACACTGAAGAGGCCATGAAAGTTCTCTACGGATTATCATTGAATTGCAATCTGCTCACACTGAGGGCTTTTTCATTGTCATTGGGGATTTCAACCAGGCCAACATGAAGTCAGTTCTCCCACATTTCCCACAGCATTTGGATTGTGCAACTATGGGAGTACATACAGACATGGCTTACACCACCATGAAAGATGCATTCAGAGCAGCCCCCCCCCCCCCAGCATGAGCCAGCAAAGAGTGCTCACAGTTGAAAAATCCAAGAATTTTTCTATAATCCCGCTAACACCAGGGATATGTTACAAGGCATACAGACTATCACCAACTATAGGATTGCCCCTTCTGTGCATGACGATGACGTGGACTTACTAAATGAACTCAATAACTTCTTTGGGAGGTTTGAGGCACTGAATAACTGATTAACTGTGGAAACTGTTCCCAACCAGGATGAAAAGGTACTTTGCCTTGACATAGCTGAGGTGTGAAGTTCTCTGAGTCAACTCTGTGTCAACTCATGGAAGGCTCCGCGCCCTGACAACATACCTGGACAGGTGCTCAGGGAATGTGCAGATCAGCTGGCTTGTGTCCTGACGGACATTTTTAACACCTCACTGGATCAAGCCAAAGTCCCATCATGTTTCGAAACTGCCACCATCCTCCTAGTGCCAAAGAAACTTCATATCACATCACTCAATGACTACCGGCCAATCGCACTCTTTCCTAAATCAAATCAAATCAAATCAATTTTATTTATATAGCCCAAAATCACAATCACATTGCCTCAGTGGGCTTTACAATCTGTACAGTGAACAACATCCTCTGTCCTTAGACCCTCGATTTGAGTGAGGAAAAACTTCACATGTTGATGGAAAAAAAACCTTTTAACAGGGTAAAAAAAACAATGGAAGAAACCTCAGGAAGAGCCACAGAGGAGGATCCCTCTTCCAGGAGGGACAGACATGCAATAGATGTTGCGTGTACAGAAAAGAGCCACAATTCACAGTTTACAAGGTACATCAACAGAAGATCCGATACAAGTTATGCAACGTTAGTGGAACCAGGAGACGACCGAGCAGGACGAGGCATCACCAAGTGGAGCCCGAGCCAGACGACCTCCTGTCCACCATGATGACCTGGAAGAGGGCAGGCCACACAAGATAATTAGTAATAGACAGAGAGAGGGATCAAGATTTACAGAAATAAAGATATGAGGAGATAGTGAAGCAGAGGAGAGCAATGATCCAGCAGAGCCCGGGGTGTGACGATCCAGATCAGTCAGTATTTCAAGGCAGCAGGAGCCCGGAAATGGTAGATGGTCCCAGGGGGCCGTGGTCCATCAGAAGGGAGCCTGAAAGAAAGAGGGGAGGAGGAGAAAGAGAAGGAGGAGAGAGAAGAGGAGGGGAGGAGAAAGCTATAGAGAATGACACAGCTTGCAGCTTGTGGGAACAGGAAACAAAAACAAAGGTTAGAGAAATGCAATATTGATCAGAATAAACAGATTGTTTCTCGTCGGCAGCACAGTGTAACTCTAGTAGTATAGGAACTCATTGAGACCGACACCTAGCCACTGAAGAAGCTTACAGTTGATATCAAGGCTAATTAAAGGCTAAATCGAAGAAGTGAGTTTTGAGTTTAGATTTAAAGGCGTCAACAGAGCCAGATTGTCTGATGTCAGCTGGGAGGTTATTCCAGAGGAAAGGAGCCCGATAGGAAAAAGCCCTGCAGCCAGCTGACTTCTTCTTGATCCTGGGAACCATCAGGAGCCCTGAATTTTGAGAGCGTAATGCCCAAGTTGGAATATATGGTTTAATGAGATCTGACATGTACAACGGGGCAAGGCCGTGTACAGTTTTGTATGTCATCAGCAGCACCTTAAAGTCGGATCTTAGATGTACTGGGAGCCAGTGCAGAGATGCTAAGATTGGTGTAATATGATAAAATGTTCTTGTACGTGTTAAGACTCTGGCTGCAGCATTCTGAACCATCTGAAGACTTTTAGTGCTCTCACATGGAAGACCTGAGAGACCTGAGGCATTGCAGTAATCCAGCCTAGACGAAACAAAGGCATGAATCAGGATCTCTGCATCCGCAGTGGACAGGAAGGACCTAATTCTAGCTATATTGCGCAGGTGGTAGAAGGCGATCTTGGTAATTTCTTTGATGTGCTGATCAAAGGAGAGTGTAGAATCAAAAGTAACACAGAGATTCTTGACGGTTGAGCTTTGAGAAATAACACAGTTGTCGAGAGTTACAGTCACCTGATCAACATGGTGTCTCTGTCTGGCGGGGGCGATGACCAGAATCTCAGTTTTTTCCGAATTTAGGAGCAGGAAGTTTTCTGACATCCACTTCTTCACTGCATATAGGCAGGTCTCTAGCTTCGTGATTTGCGATTTGTCATCAGCTTTTAAGGGCACATACAGCTGAGTGTCGTCCGCATAGCAGTGGAAATGTATTCCATAGCTCCGAATAATTTGGCCGAGAGGTGAAATATATAAAGAGAAGAGCAAAGGGCCCAAGACAGAGCCCTGGGGAACTCCATACTTCACAGCAGTAAAAATTGATGACGTACCATTGTAGGAAACACATTGTGTTCTTTTGGACAGGTACATTTTAGCCAGGCTAGAGCCAGGCCAGAGATGCCAAATTGACTTTCAAGTCTGTCTGACAGTATGCCATGATCTATAGTGTCAAATGCAGCGCTGAGATCCAGTAACATGAGCACTGAGGTCGAGTTAGAGTCTAAAGTAAGTAGAATGTCATTTACCACTTTAGTAAGGGCGGTTTCAGTGGAGTGACAGGCTCTGAACGCTGACTGAAAAGGTTCCAGGAGATTATTATGGAGTAGGTAGCCTGAAAGTTGTTGGGACACGACTCTTTCTAGGACTTTCGAGAAGAAGGGAAGGTTGGATACTGGTCGATAGTTGTTTAGTGTTCCTGGGTCGAGGTGTGGTTTCTTAAGTAGAGGCTTAACCACAGCAGACTTAAAACTAGAAGGGACAACACCAGTCATGAGAGATGAGTTAACAATATTTAACATTGTAGGTCCCAGTGCTGGCCATAGTTCTTTAAACAGTTTTGCCGGAAAGGGGTCCAGGACGCAGGTAGTAGGTTTAGAGGATGAGACAATTTTAGACAGTATCTGAAGGGAGATATTTTCAAAAGTGTTTAGAGCTGAGACTAACTCAGAAGGTTTGACGAGGAAGCCAGAGATGATGAGTTAATTTTAATTCTGATCTCATCAATTTTATTGCAAAAGAAATCTAAGAAATCATTTGCATTAAAGGGTGCACAGCTCACCGACTGTGGTTTTTGAGTAAGTTTAGCCACAGTGTTAAAGAGAAATCTAGGATTGTGTTTATTATTGTTTATTAGGCTGGAGAAATATGCAGTTCTGGCAGTATTTAGAGCACGCTTATAGTTTAGTACACTATCATGCCAGGCAAGATGAAAAACCTCCAGTTTGGATTTACGCCATGCTCGTTCCATTTTCCTGCAGGCCTGCTTGAGATCTCGGGTTTCATCAGTAAACCAGGGAGTAGATTTCTTTGGTCGTCTTGTCCTGGTAGAGACCGGTGCCACAGAATCGAGGAGCGAAACAAGTATGGAATTCACTTCATTTGTTTTGTCACAGTCACAAAGGGGGCCAGGACCCAGGGCAATTTATCACTGAGCGTCGCTGTGATTGCAGGGCTGATATGACGAGAAGTAACAACATTTGTGTCATGGACATAGGGACAGGCTAATGACGCTTCAAATGTAATGAGAAAGTGGTCCGACACAGCAGAGGAGACAGAAGCGACGTTCAGGGCTGACACATCTATTCCATGGGAAATTATCAAATCCAGAATGTTTCCGCTGGAATGAGTGGGTTCATGGAGAAGCTGAATAAAGTTGGAAATATCAAGAAGTCTCAAAAAAGCTTTCCCTGGAGGGTCGGAGGGCTTATTTAAGTGAATATTGAAATCCCCAATGATTAGGATTTTATCTGAACGAGTCACAAGATGGGGCGGCTGTAGCGGTAGCGGGGGACAGACAGCCTGTATAATCTCCTCCAATCCCCTCTCTTCATTTGCATCTTTGCTGCGGCCAATCGCTGCGGCGCATCTGCAACATTTAGACGGCCGACCAATCGGGGCTCGCTATTTGCATCTTTGCTGACAGCCAATCAACATGGCCCTTCTCCAACATTCTCGGTTCGCGCAGCCGCAGAAAGTCCGCAGAACGTCTACAGTTTTTTTTCCCGAGAGACCGGCCGGCTCAAACTGCCATCCAAAAAGACGTCCAGAACAGTTAAAACTTCATCTTCAACTACAAAAAAAGTAAGATACTGTTTATATTATTGTATTTAGTCAGCTATAGCTAGCCCGACCGGTATTTCGTATTTATTACAGAGAGAAACGAACATACATAGAAACGACTTTCAGGTCGCTGTCATTGAACGTGACGGTTAGATTTTGAAAAGGGTTTCATCTATCTACAAGTTAGCTTACAGTTTGACATCGTTTCTACGTGTTTATATTAACATGGATTGCATTGCATACGATCACAGTGTCTGTTGATAAAGATAACATTGCTTTCATTTACTATGCCTTATGATCGTCAAACGCTATATTAGCTTTATATTTAGCTTAACATACCGCCATGCATAATCCTTTTTTGCGCCAGTTTTTAAGTATAAAGAGTTCAGATGAGTGCGCATTTGGGTTTTCTCTGAGAACAATATGTAGTACGTTACTGTACTGCGGTACCTCCATTCATTCATTCATTCATTCATTCATTCATTTATTTAGTCAGCTAGCTAGCCCGATCGGTATTACCTATTTATTAAAGAGAGAAACGAACATACAGAGAAACGATTTTCACGTCCTCTCATTTACGGTTAGATTTTGAAAA
The DNA here is from genome assembly GCF_900880675.1 of Sparus aurata. NCBI lineage: Eukaryota > Metazoa > Chordata > Actinopteri > Spariformes > Sparidae > Sparus > Sparus aurata. Next base: position 1,826,886 of record NC_044203.1, on the reverse strand, counting down.
GGGGTTTCATCTATCTAACAAGTTAGCTTAAAGTTACAGTTTGACATCGTTTCTAAATGTTTATATTAACATGGTTCAGCATTGCATACGATCACAGTGTCCGTTGATAAAGATAACGTTGCTTTCATTTACTATGCGTTATGATCGTCAAACGCTATATTAGCTTTATATTTAACGTTAGCTTAACATACCGCCATGCATAACGTTAATCCTTTTTTGCGCCAGTTTTTAAGCATAAAGAGTTCAGATGAGTGTGCGCATTTGGGTTTTCTCTGAGAACAATATGTAATACTTACTGTACTGCGGTACCTTCATACCTTCATTCGTTCGTTCGTTCGTTCGTTCATTCATTCATTTATTCATTCATTCGTTCGTTCATTCATTCATTCTCAACAGTACAGTATAGCCTAACATCAGTATAATATCGGAGCATATTCAGTATATATTATGAATGAGTGTATTGTATTCGGGTGTTGCACCTGTTGTGACAGGAGGCTTAACTTGATTATGTTAAACTAATTGATAATAAAGTGTGTGAGATGTAACAAGCACACCTGGCATACTAACGTTACTTCATTGTACACTGAGCTGAAATGTGTGCTTCTTTGTATGCAAGTGCTCTTATAATAGTGTAATGTAACAGGAATATATTAGTGTAATATAATTGGGCAAATAACTGTGCGCATTGATTTGGTTGTATTTTGTAATTAACTGAATTAATATAAACCTTAGTTGGTTTGGTATAAACAACACTTTTCTTTCTTTATTACTGCCAGATGTCTTCCAAACCTAAGAAGCACAGAGCTATGGGTGATGATGAATGGATGTCCCGCCTGCGTAGGTTCGCAGCCTCGGGGGTCTGGGCCTCTGAGGCAGGAAACAGGCCGGCACCACGCCAGAAAAAGTGGCATGATCTATATCTGAAGGTAAACTTGGACAACTTGATGTGTGTTCATCATAAAACACAAAGCTATGTCATATTAAAAGGAGACACATTCTTACGATTTACTGTCAAACAATATTACAGATTGAGAAATGTCCGCAGCAGCAGAGGGGACAAATGTCTCTGTTTGGAGGGACACAGGCCTGTAACTGTGGTTTCCATACAAACAAGGTACCAGAGATCTCTCATAAGATTAGGAGGTGTTGTTATTGCACTCTGTATTATTAAAACTTTACTCTCTTGTCTGTGAACCTCTAGCCTTCCAGCTCTGTCCCTGTGTCCTCTTCGGGGACACCACAACCAGGACCCTCATCTGCATCTCCCATGTCAGCCGCCGTAAAACCTGGTCGGATGCCTCAAAAGCCGATTTTGACTTTGTCATCGGTGAGTAATGAGGATTTACTTATGCTGATATTTATGTTATTAATATATTGAACTTCATTAAAATGTACTGGGCTCCCCTTTAAGGTTACCTTTTTCTTTTTGGCAGTTTACAAAGCCACGGTTTGGTGGCTCTCATGGTGCGGCTTTAAAGCCAAACCTAAGTTTGGCTGGCAAGCATGCAACTAAGGTAATGGAAGGAGAGTGACACAGCTTAAATTTGATTATGCAATATATGCATAGTTGTTTTCATGCCTGTCATCCCTAATAATGATAGATTGTTTTATTATGTGTTGCAAACTGTGCTCTTTTTCTCTCAGCCCCTCAGTGGAACATCTCAGCCATCCAGCACTGTCACAAGTGCAATGGCAAGAAGGACGCCTTCTCCTTCCCGCAGGATGTTCATTCAGACTGTCTCTCCTCTTTCACTTCCTCCCTCTCCTGTGCCTTCAACTTCCTCCATTCCACTGGCCGCTTCCAGAGCTGTAAGAAACTAAATTAAGTTGTTTTCTTCACATAGACGTTTTACTACACTCAAAACAAACATTCTTCATGAGTGGCTTGTAATCATGTCTATATATATACTTTTTTTTTTAAATGATAAATTAGGAAGTGTCATCTGCCGCCTCCTCCTGTATCCCCTCTGGTACCTCCTCTGCTCCTCTGGCCCCTGTGACCTCTGCATCTGCATCTGCCTCTGCTGGTGTCTCCTCTGCTGCTCCATCTGTAGATGGTCCTACAGCCCAGCCTGTACCTGTAGCTCAGACTGCTCCAGGGTCAGAGCCTGGCTGGCTGCCTGCAAAGCTGATCAAGACAATACCAGCTCAAGATCAGAAGTGGATCTCAGCAGCTCTCTGGAAGAACCAGCGGCTGCGCACTGACCTCAAGCTGTGGTATGATCCACCAGACCCAGCTCTCATTTATCATCAGGCCCCCAATCCAGAGCGTTTTTTTACCCACCGCCTTCTCGTGTGGATGCCATACCACCTATGGAAGGTCAGGCTGACCTGCCCTGTGTGTGGTAAACAGCTCACAAGCTATGGAGCCCACAAGAGAGCCCGTCTCGTTCTGGATGTTGACAGGTACTACCTGATGATAACTGAGACTCTCTGGTGCAGTTCAGTTGGTTGCAAAACAACCTACCTTTCCACCAGCAAGACAATCTTGGACCAGCTGGATTTGGCTCTCAGGCTGGAGTTCAGACTGATCCTGACTCGAAAGTGAGTATACTGAGATAATTTCGCATAGATGACAGATGTTTGTCATTGAACACAGAACAGATGAGCTGGTTTTAATATCCGTCTCTTTCCCTTTGTTTAATACAGATACGCTTGTGATGTGCGGGTGATTCGCTTCCTGAGGGAGAGGGCCCTCGGTAATAGTCCCACCCGCTTGGTCAGACAGCTGACGGAAAACCACAGCGAGGAGTGGCTTAAGCGTTCCTGCCGTTACCTTGGGGCATGCTCATACTTTGCAGCCCAACCTAGCCTGCTTCCTGTCAAGTTCCAGGATCCACCTGAGCCAATAGACATCCCTTCACACAGGTGGATGCTGGCGGTTTACGGAAGGGACATTCTGACCAGGCTGGACCACATCAAAGCCAGCATAACATGCATTTTTGGCAGTGTCCTTAAGATGGACTCTACGAAGAAGGTAAATATGTTTTTACTGTTAACACCGTAAATTACCACATTACAAACAAAAGAAGTCTAAACGGCATTAGCAGTACATTCAATTTAGAAATAAAACATAGTACTATTTCACTAGCACTCACATATAAATTCGACAATTTATTTAATCATTCACTGTTTTGTCTGTTTCATTACAGATCACCAAGAAGCTGTCAGGCATTGCCAAGGGGACCGCCTTGTGGCTGACATCCGTGAGCAACGAGAGGTGTCAGATCCTTATCAGTGTCCTGACTGCTCAGGAGGGCAGTGCTGTGGACACCATGGCAACTGACCTCATCCGTAGATACAGTGATGCGGGTGTGGCTCCTCCTCAGCTACTCTATGTAGACTGTGACTGTTGTCGGGAGGGCAGTGAACCGACAAAACTGCAAAAGAGATTTGGTGGGTGGCCAGACCTGATTGTCAAGCTTGACATCTACCACTTCATGCGGCGACTGGCAGCTGGATGTACAAAGGATGCCCATCCTCTGTACCCCATGTTCATGGCCAAACTGTCAGTCTGCATTTTTGAGTGGGATAGAGGAGATGTGGCCTTGCTGCGTCAAGCCAAGTGGGAGCAGCTGAGACAGGAACGTGTCCCTGGCATCACAGAAAGTCTAGTGGACGAGCACATCACCAAGGCGGAACTGGTCCTGCACTGCAGAAGGCAGACAAGAGGAGAGAGGCAGACTATCATCATGATAGAGCAACTCCTCAGCGAGCTGATCGGGGTCAAGGGCAGAGACTTTCTTGGTGTCCCTCTTTTGGACCAGGAGAGGATGCAGCACATCTGGCAAATCCAGCAGAGGCATGTTAAGTGCATACAGGATGAACCATGTGTGCTGCTCTATGTGCAAACTGGCATCACCACCAAGGCAGGCATTGTCCTGCCAAACTACAGGTGTGCGAGGGGTTCCACATCTCTGGAGTCGTTTCACCTACATGTGAACAGGTTCATTCCAGGTCAGTATGAATCATTATTCATCAGCAAGATCAAATATTTACAGTTTAAAATTTTACTTTATTGATTTCATTACCAGTATCTTGGATACAACAGTGTCACAATTATTGTTTTCAAATGACCAGACACAACAAATTAACATGCAGTTGTGCTCACATTTGTACTACCTTAAGGAACGAGTGCCAACTGCTTGAATTTCCAGCTGTACCTCCTGGAAGGACTCAACAGATGGAACCAGGACCGTGAAGCTGCATCCCTGGCAGTCAAGCCTCCCTCCCTGCTCAGCTACTCGGGAGACCTTGTTCATTGCGTGAACACACACAGTGTCAACTTGCTTGGAAGGAAGCTGGTCCCCTCTTTTCAGCCACCCTCTGTTTACACTGGTTAGTTGCAGCTTTCCATTACCATGAAGCAATTTTTTATATCATTAAATAGAATAATCTTTTTTAATGAATTTTCTGGAAGCCAATTTTTTCTTTCTGTTATTGTCTTGTCTGTCCCAGGGGAGCTAATAGGTATAGATTACCTATTCCGTCAGACAGGAAAGGCCTTACAGGATGTACATCCTGACTTAGAGGAAACTGATCAGATGCTGGAGGACGTCAGCACTGAGGAAGGGCTGGAAGATGAGGGCTTTGACGACACTGACTTTGATCCAACAGTTGAAGTTCTGGACCTGTCCTCTGACCGCTTATCTGTCACCACCAGCTCAGCCCAAGTTCCTCCCACCTCTCTGAAGGCCTCTGCCGGTCCTGCAGCACCTGCTGCAACTGCTGGTCCTTTCCTGTCGCCACCCAGCACCGTCATGGCACCTCAACAGCAGCTGGTAAGTGTTTTTTTTATGTGACATATCATCTGTTTTACCTGTGGTGTAGTGTGAATTGTTATTTCAACTGTATTAATTGTTTCAGGCTTTCAATTTGCTGACCCAAAAGTCATCAGCCACCAGCTCAGCCTCTGTCCCTCCTCTCCCCACCACCCTCACAACCACTGTGTCTGCTGCTACAGCAACTACTGGGTCACAAACCCCAGCAGCACCAGGGCAACAGCTAGTAAGTCTTTTTGCAATTTTTTATTTTTTTTTTAAGTGTCAGTGGTCTTATTGTTTTGCTTGTCATCGTATTATTTTGATGTTTATTTTATTACATTTAACAGATATTGTATCAGCACAAAACCACATCCTCTGGCCCATCGGCTGCCACCAGCACGACTGCTGCCCCTCCCTACATCACCGTCCTTCCAAATACTCTGTCAACTCAAACCGCTGGTCCCTCTGGGGCACCTGCCATGATCCGAGCAGCACCTGAGCAACAGCTGGTAGGTTATTTCGTGACTAGTTAGACAGTGACAGATGTGTTACTTTTCTGCCTGTGATATTGATTTTGATGTACTTTATTTTCCAGCAGGCTGTTGATGAGCAGGGTATCCCAGGGATGGAGCGAGTGGATAGCATGGCAGAGTATTTGGTGGGGCTTAGGACTGTAACTGGCCAAACACTGAGCAATCAGCAGGCCAGCACAATTATAGCCCTTTGGCAGAACCTCCTGCCATATGACCAGCAGAGGGTGGTGTATGCTGCACGGCACCAGGTGCGTCTGACCACAGGACGCTTCAGGGTTTCAAAAAAGAGAGCTGAATTTACTCCAGGTGTGGAGAGCATGACGCGTTGCTTTTTGGCGTCTTCGGGGTCCCCCGCCCAGTGGCCAGGCTGCAGTCGTCTTGTAGAGTCCATCTGTGTCAAGCTGTGTAACATTCACAAGAGCCCCAAAAAACAGGGCAGTTACGCTCTGACAAGATGGACTCTGATTGTCACTGACTACGGGAAGATCAGGCAGCTGGTCCTGGGTAATGCCACTGTCATGCAAAGCACTGCTCTGCAATTGTTTGACATAAATCAAACAACGCTGGTGCAGTGGCACAACAGGAGACTGAAGAGGCAGGACAGCAGTATTCTTCTTCAAGGGGTAAACTTGCCTGCCGCTATTCCGGTTGCTCCTGCTCCTCTCCCACCTGTACAGATGCGCCCCACAGCTGCACCCCCACACCCTGGACCCCATCTTCAGTACCACTTGCCCCAAAGTACAGCAGGACAGGCAGTGGTCAGGAGGAAGTCTGCAACTCAGAGGCAGTTGTTCCCTCAGCCGGCACCTACACCTAGCACCACAGCACAAACACCTGGAGTCCAACAGATCGCTCCTTCTGGCCCACTGCCTTCCCCACCACCTGTCCGCAGGACTTACACCCGGACAGTGGCTCAAAATAAATGCAGTCGGTGCCAGCAGCCCCGCAACACAGACACTGGTCACCGACAGTATTATGGGCACATATACTGTCCCCAAAAAAACACCATGCCAGTGGAGCAATGGATGGAGGAGATGCGGAGAAAAAGGGCAGAAAAAAAATAGATTTGGGACATTCTTTGTCTCATTGTACATAATGTAAATAGTTTTATAACAAAATAAATGTTGTGTTATATTTTAGTCTTGTTCTAATAGTTTATTAGTATGTGTTATAGTTTTAGGTGCATGTTTGTGTATATGAGAGAGAGAATTAAGGTGTGAAATTTGTAATAAAATTGCTATATTTCTACAGAATTATCTTTCCCGTATTTCTGTGGTGATTTTCACAGATGTTTCTTACATTGCTATATAAAGTTTATTATTATTTCATTGGTAATAACATTTGAGCACTAAACAACACAGTCAACCGCTATTTAGCTGGTTGACATTCACAAGAAGCCTCTATCCAATTTGTATCACCTATTAAATGATATTTGATAGATTTATAACACTTGGCAATTTTGGGTAACAACATGTTCCAGTCGGGAACCGAACCGGCGACCTAGGGTGCACAACTTCCTGCCATACTCCAGTTAAGTGTCATTTTTGGTCATATTTCTCAAAATAATGGAGAGAAAACAGTGTACAATAACTTGTGGTGGGCAGCAGAGACACTAATAACTATCAGTTTATGTCACACCTCAATTTTTCCTTTTTTCCTTCTTTTTCTTCTTCTCCCTTCTCCCCCTTCTTTCCTCCTTCTTCCCCCCCCCTATACAGTCCATTGTTCCCCAGCTTTAGCTCAGTGGGTAGAGCTGGTTGACTGGTGATCAGATCACATGTCGAAGTATCCTTGAGCAAGATACTGAACCCCAAAGTCGCTCCTGATGTGCAGTTGGCATCTAGTGTGAAGGCAGCCACTGCCATCAGTAAGGGTCCTGCGATGAACTGGCGACTCATCCAGGGTGAACCCTGGCCTACGCCCATAGAGTGAAACTGGATTTGGCCCCAGTAAGCCCCGCAACCCCTTAGGGGGGAAAAGCGGCAACATCCCGCGACCCTCACGGATAAGCGGAAAAGAAAACGGAACGGAGTCACAAGATCTGCAATAAATTCACCAAATTCTTCTAGGAACTGGGAGTAAGTCTGTACAGTACAACCAGGTGAAAGCCTGTTCCCTGGACAAGGCTGTTACTAGTTGATGAGGATGGTTTTAAAACCAGAGCCTCAAATGAAGTAAATTTAATATCCTGGTTGGAGCTTAGGCTGAGAATAGATTTGTAGATTAGAGCAACACCTCCCCCCTGTTTAGAGGCCTGAGCAACATGGGCGTAGTTATAGTCAAGGCTTCATTTAATGGCAGAAAGGTATTAGGTTTCAGCCATGTTTCACATAAACCAATCATGTCCAGCTTATGCTCAGTGATCAAATTATTAATCAATAAGGCTTTGGTTGACAGTGATCTAATATTGATAAAACCAAATTTGAGGGTTTTAAGCTCATTGGAGCAGTTTCCAGTGACCGGCCATTTGGTGGAGCTTATGGTAGATAATTTAGGAATTGGAACAAGGTACCTTTTTGTAGTAGTAGGTTTTGGCTGCCTGTGCAGGAAGGGATGACGGGATGCAGTAGTGACTAGCTTTGGTATTTTATTATGTAAGACTGTGTAAGGTGCTTGCTGAGACATTTCCCCACTGTCAGAGGTGGAGATCCAGATTAGATTATTATGATTTACACATTTAGAGGATGATTCAATGGAAAAGTGGTGAGGGAAGGTGACAGTCTCAATGTTATGAACTAAGCTATCAGTCTGGTACTCTGTGCTATGTCCCTGACCAACCATGTTAACTAGGCTAGTGGACTCCATACCAGCACTAACAATAACACTAGCAGGCTCTCTAGAGACCTGCGACCTGCTGAGTGTTACATCCCTTGTGTCAAACCTGCTTCAAACACCTGTCTATATTGCTAGACAAAACAGCAGCGCCGACTCCAGTAGGATGAAGGCCGTCTGCTCTCAGCAGGTGGGGGCGACCCCAGAAAGAGGGCCAGTTATCCACGAACCTGTATCCCTGCTCCCTACAGTGACGCGCCAGACAGCGGTTCATAGCTGTAAGCCTACTGTACGTCTCATCATTACCCCGCTGGGGTAAGGGACCAGAGACAATTAATCGATGCTGACACATCTTTCTTGCAGCCTGAAAAAAGTCCTGGCTAGGCTATCTTTTGTAATCTCAGACTGCTTCTGACGAATATTGTTGGCGCCAGCATGAATTACAATGTTGCTGTAGCTTGTGGTGCTGTATGCCTGAGTTCCCTGTTTAGCCCTGCGTGAAGCCAGCACCCTAAGATTAGCCTCTATGTCGGAAGCTCTGGCCCCAGGTAAACAATAAACTGTGGCTGATGACGCTAGCTTAACGTGGTGGGTAATGGAGTCCCCTATCATTAGCGTGTGGAGTTTAGCCCCGTCGGCCGGGGCTGGGGAGGCACGCGAGCCAGCCGTGCTAGCAACTGGGCTAGCAAGGACAGAAAACTGGTTAGCAGTCAGGAGGGGTGACTGCTGACCACCCCACGTAACTGGTGACCTGCTCCTGCGCCCTCTCCTACGCCGCGGCCGAGCAGGAGCAAACTCCACAGCAGCTGCCGACGAGACTGAGCTAGTGCTAAGGCTAGCAGGCCTGCTATCAGGCCCGGGGCTAACACTATCTGCAGTGCCTGTGTTTCTAGCTAAAAGAAGCTGCTCTAGCTCACGGACACTTCTCTCTAATAGAGACACCCTATCAGTAACTGCAGAAGAGTCAGCACAGGCCATCGTAACACTTGTTTATCGAGGCTGTGTTGACTGCGGTGAAAGGCAGAGAAGGAATGAGCTAAGCTAGTTTGAGGAAGCTAACCTGGCAGCAACAAACTACCCAGTAAAAGAGGCTCAATTCAACAAAATACGTACAGGTACACAAAGTCTAGCGTTAGCTACGGTACAACACTTGCATGACTATGAAGACTAAGAAATCGAAGAAGAATAAACAGCTAAGATAGACGGAGAAGGAGAGAGACACAGTAAACACAGCTATCGATCTCACGGAAGTCCCGGTGTGCGTCACAGGCGGCGTCACAGGCGGAGGCGGCGTCACCCTAGTGCTGCTTCCTATATGATGAAGTGCTTTGAAAGGCTCATGTTCGGAATGCTGTTCCTGGACTTCAGTTCAGTGTTTAATACCATCATTTCACAGCATCTGGTAGACAAACTGGGATCCCTCGGCTTCAGCACCCCCCTGTGCAACTGGCTGCTAGACTTCCTCACTGAAAGACCACAGTCAGTGCGGGTCAGTCAGAATACCTCTAGTGTCATCACCCTCAGCACAGTGTCCTGTGTCCTGAGCCCCCTGCTGTTCACTCTGATGACTCACGACTGCGTCACAAGAGCTACCACCAACCACATTGTGAAGTCTGCGGATGACACGACAGTGGTGGGCCTCATCAGGGATGATCATGACCTGGCTTACAGGGAGGAGGTGGTGCAGCTGGTGGGCTTGTGTAGCAAAAAGAACTTGATTCTTAACATGGACAAAACGAGATTCCAGGAAAAAGCAGCCCAGCCATGCTCCCCGTCTCATCAACAACATGGCTGTGGAGGTGGTCAGCAGTGTTAAACAGCTGACACTCATCAGAGAGGTTGTGGAGAGGGTTAGCCGCTACAAGTACCTCGGGACCACCATCGATAGCAGGCTGACCTTCAACGACAACACACAAACCATATTCAAAAAGTGCCAGCAGCGGACCTACCTCCCTCGGAGGCTGAGGCATCGAGACATAGCCCCTCCCATCCTCCGCAGCCTTTACATCTGCAACATAGAGAGCCTCATCACCTTTTCTCTTTGGCTTGGTATGAGGGGCTCTCAGAGACCAACAAGGCCAAACTACAGAGGGTGATCACCTTGGGGTCCAAGCTCTGTGGGAAGCAGTACTCAACCCTCCAGCGGCTCTATGACCAGAGGACGGTGAAGAAAGCAAGTAAGAACGCGAGGGACTCAACCCATAACCTCAGTACCTGCTTTCAGATCCTGCCCTCTGGTAGAAGATATGCTGCCCCTGTATTCAAAACAAACAGGGGCAGGGCCAGCTTCATCCCTTCTGCTATTAGGCTTCTTAACAAACATAACCCCCCGGAACCCCCTTGCCCCCTCCACTTGGAAGAACTGGCCCTGTTGTGCTTGTTCTCTCCCCTCCATTCAGGACATTGCTCCTGCAAAGTGCTGCATGTGCTGAGCTGGGAATATTATCTAAGACTCCTCCCACCCTCACCATGAAATGTTTCCCGTGCTGGCCTCTGGAAAGAGGTTCTGCAGCATTCGATGCAAGACCAGAAGGCTTTGTAACAGCTTTTCCCCCATGTCATCAGACTGCTGAACTCTAAGTAACAATTGTCGTATTTCTTGTTTCCTCAAAATATTTGCACTACCTAACTCAACAATGTCACTTTTACTGATTTGCGATTTTCAGTATATTTTTGTTTTTTGATATTTATTACTCTTATTGTGGTATTTTTTAAATATACTTTCATATTTTAATCCTATGTTGAGAACGAAATGTTGTTCTGTGTTCACTTGTAGCACACTGAATGACAATAAAGTCTGTCTAACTACAGTGAAAGAATAGCAACCAACCATCAGCGATTAAATCTAAAAGAATGAAGGTCTTTATTGTCACATCGTTATTGCTCATTAATTATTGATTAATAGTTTCCTGTTGTTTTAATGGAGAGCAATTTCCCATGTTTCACAGGCTTTCCAACACAAACCATTATTAAAGGATGTCTGCCATCCAGCATCACCAACACCTAAATAATGCTACCATACAGACAGTTCAAACAAAAAACGGTCATTAAGGCTAATGTAATTGTGGTTGTGCTGTGTGGCTGCTGAGCTGCCCCAACTTCCCCTTCATTACGTAGGTGGTGAAGGATGTTGCCGTCATTGTTTGTCAGATAACCCAAGCTATTTCGAGACAGAGGAGATTAGAAGGATTAACACAGTCCAGGGTGAGAGAACCACTTACCCTTGACACCAGCTCTGTAAACTCTGTTGTCTGAATGTGCCTTCTATTATTGACAGAGAGGCATTCTGCATCCACAGCCATTAATCAGAATCAGAATCAGAATCAGAAATACTTTAATAATCCCAAGGGGAAATTATTTTTGTTACAAGCTCCAGATATACAAATAACATATATTATACAAGCAACATCTATTAAGAGCAAAATATAAATATAAATATAAACATAAATCAAAATAAAAGAAACATATATATATAGCTATATCTATATATATGTATATACATATATATATATATATATATATATATATATATATATATATATATATATATATATTAGGGCTGTCAAAGTTAACGCGTTAATAACGCGTTAACGCAACATCCTCTTAACGCCGTTAATTTTTTTAACGCGCGATTAACTCGGTATAAAAAAACAAAAAACAAAACGCGCATTGAAAGATTTACGGCCGTCAGTGGCACCTGTAGTCTTGATCCAGAGGGTGGCAGAAAGGGAATCAGAAGAAGAAGCAGCAGGGTTGGCGGTTCGGGAAAAACACGGTGGACTGAAAAGTGAGGAAATTGAGAAAGGACTTACCGTAAAATACCAAATAATAGCCGGGGGGTTTAGTTGTTTCAATCACTTAACAGACCAAAAGGCAATTTGGGACAGGCGTTTAATTCCTTCCTCACAATAATCCTGGATGAAAACATTACAAACTTCTCCAGCTTCTCGGTGAATTCTCTGGCATCCTCCTGTAAGTGAAGTTGTTGCGGCGGAGGAAACGATTCAGCCAACCAGCACTCGCTGCAAACTCCTCATCTCTGCTGTCACTCACGGTGGCGGACATTTGTTTCTCCATCGTCCTGATCATTCTGCGGGACACTCTCTCGTGGCGTGCCCGTTTGCTGATAACTCATCCCCGCATGTTTATCTCAGGCTCCTCGCTAGCCTTCTTCCTCCCTCCAGCAGGCAGCCTGGCCCTGCTGCTGTCCTCCTCGGACAGACGCTCAAGCTCCGTTTCTCTCACTCTCTTCTGGTCGACAGAGAAACATCTAGCGGCTGCTTCTCCCGAGTTTTCCTCTGCATATTTTAACAGAAAGTTTGAATTTCAAGTGGTACTTTTTATTGTTTTGCTGCACCGGAGCCATCAGTGTGATACTGACTGACAGAAAGCAGCACACTGCGTGAAAAAGGCGAAGAAGAAAAACGTGCAGTGTCAGTGGACACCTCTTCTTCCTTAATTTTTTTAAAAATAAATATTAGACCCGACATTTATTTGGAACCGGCGGTTATTTATCAAAATATACATCTGCACCGGCGTTTAAAGGGACCCTGTGGATAATTGAAACCCGTATATTATTTGGTCATTTACGGTATGAACGGCAAACTACTTTCGAAACACTGCCAGATGGTTCGGTCGATAGGACAAAAGTTATCTGCATGTACTATCGACATGAAATGAGTTACCATCGAAGTACATTGAGTCTCAAATATCACTTGCAAGCCAAACACAGGGCAGATGCAGAGAGCCCCCCCCCCCCCCCGCCAAAAATGTTCATAATGCAAGCATATTTGCCCTTTCTTATGTTGTTAAAAGTATTAATAACATTAAAAAATACATCAAGGTACATTTAGAACAGAAAAAAATGTGCCAAAAAAATTGCGATTAATTTGCGATTAATCGCGAGTTAACTATGGACAAAATGCGATATTAATCGCGATTAAAAAAATTAATCGTTTGACAGCCCTAATATATATATATATATATATATATATATATATATATATATACATATATATATATATATATATAGATAGATAGATAGATAGATAGATAGATAGCTATATATGTATTCATACATAAAAGATCAAATATACAGTTAAATAATGTGCAAGAAGTGCAAAAAATACATGACTGTCCATGTTTGAGTCAGGTTACAGAAGGAGGGGTGTCTGACTCTCTTAGGGAGGCGTTTTAAAGTTTAATGACCACAGGCAGGAATGATTTCCTGTGGCGCTCAGTGGTGCATCTGGGTGAGAGGAGTCTTCCACTGAATGTGCTCTACTGCTGGGCCAGTGTGTCATAGAGAGGGTGTGTGACATTATCCAAGATGGACTTAAGCTTGGACAGCATCCTCCTCTCTGCCACAGTCGTCAGAGTGTCCAGCTCCTCCCCCACGACATCACCGGCCTTTCTGATCAGGTTGTTCAGTCTGTTGTTATCTGCAACCTTCAGCCCACTGCCCCAGCATGTGACAGCGGAGAAGATCGCACTGGCCACAACAGACTCGTAGAACATCCTCAGCATCGTCCGTCAGATGTTAAAGGACCTCAGCCTCCTGAGGAAAAAGAGTCGACTTTGGCCCTTTTTGTAGACTGCCTCAGTATTTCTTGTCCAGTCCAGCTTATTATTGAAGTACACCCCCAGATATTTATATTCCTCAACAGTGTCCACAGGGACACCCTGGATGGAAACAGGGGTCACTGGTGTTTTCGCCCCCCCTCAGATCCACTATGAGCTCCTTTGTTTTTGTCACGTTGAGCTGCAGATGATTCCGTTCACTCCAAGTGAAAAAGTTGTCCACAACAGTCCTGTATTCATTCTCCTCACCCTTCTCAATGCAGCCAACTATTGCTGAATCATCAGAAAACTTCTGAAGGTGGCAAGACTGAGTGAAATAGTTGAAGTCAGAGGTGAATAGGGTGAAGAGGAAGGGAGAGAGGACAGTCCCCTGTGGGGCCCCAGTGTTGCTGACCACCCTGTCAGACACACAGTTCTGTAGGCGTACGTACTGTGGTCTGCCCATCAGGTAATCAACAATCCAGGACACGATGGGGGCCTGCATGGCAGCCATCTTCTCACCCAGTAGAGCTGGACGGATGGTGTTGAAAGCACTGGAGAAGTCAAAGAACATGACTATCACAGTACTTGCTGGTTGGCCAGATGAGTGTAGATTCTGTTCAGCAGGTAGATGATGCCGTCCTCAACTCCCAGGCGGGGCTGGTAGGCGAACTGTAGTGGATCAGTGAAGGGCCTGACCATAGGCCTTAGCTGCTCCAGGACGAGTCTCTCCAGGGTCTTCATGATGTGGGACGTCAGGGCCACCGGTCTGTAGTCCTGAGGGCCGCTAGGGAGCGGCGTCTTCGGCACAGGAACGAGGCAGGACGTCTTCCACAGCACAGGGACCCTCTGGAGGTGCAGGCTCAGGTTGAATACTTGACTGAGTACTTCACACAGCTGGGGGGCACAGGCTTTAAGCACCCTGCGAAGAACACCGTCGGGACCTGCAGCTTTGCCGGAGTGGAGTCTCATCAGCTGTCTTCTCACCAGGTCAGGCATGCAGAATACTGTAGAGGTGACAGTTGGGGGAGAGCTGAGGTCCTCAGGTTGTGGAGGAAATGATGTAGAGCAGGGGGGAGGGGTGGAGTACTTGGGTGTGAATTGAGGTGGAGGGGGGCAGACAAGGGGTCTGTAAGGAGGAGGAGTAGGGGGAGGTAAAGTGGCAGTTGTTGTTGGGCAGCCAGCAGCAGAGTCTTGTGGGAGAGGGGCCGCAGTATCAAACCTATTGAAAAAAAGGTTCAGTTCACTGGCCCGGTCCTACAGCCATCCAACCCCATATTACCAGTCTTTTGGAACTCGGTAATGGTTCTCATGCCACTCCACACATCCCTCATGTTGTTTTGCTTGAGTTTATTTTCCAGCTTTCTCTTGTAATTGTCTTTAGCCTTCCTGATGTTAAGTTTGAGTACCCCCTGCACTCTCCTCACCTCATCACGGTTGCCCTCTCTGAATGCCCTCTTCTTCTCATTCAGGATGACCTTGATGTCCTTAGTGATCCAAGGTTTATTATTAGTGTAACAGGTAACAGTCCGAGCAGGGACACTGCAGTCCACACAGAAGTTAATGTAATCTGTGATGCACTCTGTGAGCCCATCAATGTCCTCCCCGTGGGGCTCACAGAGTGCAGGCCAGTCAGTTACATCAAAGCATCCCTGCAGTGCTTCATGAGCCTCCTCGGACCACCTCCTCACAGTCCTTGTGGTCGTAGGCTTCCTCTTCACCAGAGGCACATAGCAGGGTTTGAGGTGAACCAGGTTGTGATCTGACCTGCCCAAAGGGGGGAGAAAAGAGGAGATGTATGCATCCTTAATGTTAGCATACATAAGGTCCAGGGTCCTCTCCTCTCTGGTAGGACAGCTGACGTAATGTTTGAATGTCAGCAGAACTGTATCCATGGTGACATGGTTAAAGTCTCCCGACATGATGATGAGGGCACTGGGGTGTTTAGTTTGAAGCTTGGAGATGCTGGTGTGTATGGTGCTGCAGGCGGATGTTGGGTTTGCAGAGGGAGGGATGTACAGGACAACAATGATGACATGTGGGATCTCTCTAGGCAGATGATATGGACGGAGTCCAATGGCCAGCAGTTCAACATCCGGGCTACAAAGCTGTTCTTTAATTGTGATGTGACCAGGATTACACCATCTGCTATTCACTCAAACAGCAAGCCCCCCCGCCTTTCCGCTTACCGCTCTCGGTACATTCCCAGTCGGCCCGGACGGTGTGGAAACCATCCACAGAGACGTTCTGGTCTGTAATGTCCCTGTGCAGCCATGTCTCAGTGAAACACATCAGACTGCACTCCCGGTATGCCGTGTGGATCCACGTTAGCACTGTTAGCTCATCCATTTTGTTGCTAAGAGACCGTACATTTCCCATAACAACAGAGGGGAGACAGGGCTTAAATCTTCTCCTTTCCATAAGCCCGTCCCGTCTCGACCCTCCTCTCATCCCCCGACGTTGCTTCCCTCCTCTGCATCCCTGGTGTGTTTTTCTCCAGAGTTCAGGTGGTATGTCAGCTGGTCTGGCCACAATGCCGGCCGGCATTAGCGCGATCAGCTGTTCTCCGGAGTAAACAAAAACAGCATGTCTCGGTGGAAGCGGCATTTTATAAAAAACAACATGAAAAAAGCACAAAAACTCTCTAAAAACAACCTTGTTAGAGAGGGCAGGACTTCACAGAGTAACAGTGAAGAAATAAAAATGAACAAAAAGGGAAAAAAAAGTTCAAAGTTCAAAAAGCAAACTCAAAGGCTGGAGCAACTTAACAGGCAGCCTGCAGCTTTTCGCACATGCGCACTAATTATTTTATTCATAAGAATTATTTATTTATAATTTATTTATTATAAACCTTCAAAGCCATCACTGCAGTTTTCTGCAGACCACAATTAATTTACACATATTAAGTAGCTACAGAAACCAAACCATGTCAATGTCATCACACACCAAAGACCCAATGTTGATCTCAAACAATTTATTAAAGCGAAACTCTTGCCAAAAAGCAACCAAGGCTTTATTTGGGATGAATATGAGTCAAACCTTCGTGTGAAAGCATAATTAGGACGAAAGAGGCACTTTTAAGATTTACCGTAACACTAAGAAGGCTCGACACAACATGAAACTTTGCTCGTAGCATCACCAGGGTCTCTACTCATGAACACGAGCATTGAGAACATTGTTTGTGTACAAAGAGTTTATGAAAAAGAAGGTTTTTGAACTACTCACGTTAGCTGCTGCATCTCCTGTGCGTTGCCGTCAGGCAGACAAAAAGTGTCGATCACCATTACTCTCCTGCCTGTCAGGTCGCACTCGGGGATCGACATGCACTCTCGTTCAAAATTAACGTGCCCAAAACCGAAACTATTGATTTGAAAATACACATCAGATGTTGCAAAGGAATAGTTAGAAGCATCCAATTGAAGTGAAAATGGCCAAGAGACACTAACCAAATATTATAATTACTGTATGTATAATTTTGAAGACCTATTCTAAATTAATTATTCATTATATATATATATATATACATAAATATATATATATATATATATATATATATACGTGCTGCCGGATAATAAGTTAATAAATTCTCAAATAAACAAAATAAAAATATAAGATAAGCTTTCCAATGAGTAAAAGATTCTCAAACAAAAACTATATGAAATATTATAAAAATAAATTCCTCACAGCTTCTAAAAGGCTTTTAACAAAACTTTTCCATAAGTGCAGCACTAACAGTTCCAGCATGTAGCCCTGTTCAGTTTTACTCAGCCCTCAAATTTTTTGGCAGAAAGATTAATTTGCCCACATTGACTCCACCCATGAGTACAGGCTTTCATTACGAAGATATAAGGACGACAATATGCACTTTTGGACGATTTATTGACAATCGTGTTTTTTGGGACAGGCATCGTCACAGTCACCTACACTGTCACTGTGTGCTCTGTAGCGCTCGTCTAACAGTGGTTTGCAGGTCACAGCCCCCAGCCGCCAGCATCTCCGTGTGGAATAGTAGTATTCAAGCCACGTCAAAATGAATATACATATACATGACTTGGATCGATGAGCAGGGTGATCAGAATGTTTTCTCTGGTTAGCGGACATGGCTGAGGACCCCTCTCGCGACGGGATTCTCAAACCACACCTCCAGCACACCTGGGACCCTCACTGGTAAAATGAACACCAGTTAAACTGTCACACCAGAAACATGTCTTTCTCCGTTGCAATATCTAACCAGGAAGCCGCAGTGTTCCCAAGCAGTAGACTTTAGCTTTTAGGGTCTTCAAGCTCTGTTTTCTCGCTAGCGTTAGCCATGACGTAACCGGGCTGCACGTGTAGCTGTAGGCTGAAAATAAACACACGCAACTTCCATTCGGGGAACTCACCCGTGCACAGCCCTGTACTGAACCGAACGTCCTGTACCGAAACGGTTCAATACAAATACATGTATTGTTACACCCCTAATATATATATATATATATATATATATATATATATATATATATATATATATATATATACACACGTATGTGTGTATATAGATAGATAGACAGATAGATAGATAGAACACACGTACATCTCAAAATATTAGTAGAATATCATGGAAAAGTTATGTTTTTCCATAACTTCATTAAAAAGTGAAACTTTAATATATTCTAGATTCATTATACGTAAAGTGAAATATTTAAGGGTTTTTTCGTTTTAATTTTGACGATTACAGTTTACAGCTTCTCAAATCTAAAATCCAGTGTCTCAAAATAATATAAAATATTACATAAGACCAATAAAAAAAAAAGGATTTATAATACAGAACTGTCACCCTTCTGAAAAGTATGTTTTATTATGCACACATTACTTGGTCGGGGCTCCTTTTTTATGAATTACTGTATCAATGTGGCGAGGCAAGGACAATATCCTCTTGAATTGTCAAGAGGATATTGTCCTTGCCTCGCCACATTGATACATTCTCTATAGTGTTGTGTCGATCGCTAACGTGTCATTCGAACGAACAAATCTTTTGAGTGAACGAAGTGAACGGAATCACTTCATGAACTGATTCATTCCTTTCTCAGTTCAGTTGAGCTCAGCCGTGAGCATGCCAGCCGGGAGTGGGACTGCCGCGAATCTTACAGAGAACTGTGAGGACGTGATTCACGTTCGTGCTGTGATTTGTTCATGATTCGCGAACCTACTGCACACAAAGAACTGTCGCTGACGACGTGATTCTCGTTCACGTACTGTGCTGAAGGTGGCGCTGTGTCACTCACTCACTCAGGGCAGAGTGAGTGAGTGAGTGGCACCAAAAAGCCACAAATAATGCTCAGAACAGCAACAAATTTCAGCAACAGTACAAATAGGGTCTCAGCACATAGTCCGGGGCATCTAACCTCCGCTAGCTTAGCTAGGGAAGCTATTGGGATGCTAAAAACAGACTTCAACTCTCCTCCATCAGCTTCCGGGTCGGGGAAGTCCCGACGCGACAATTACCGAGTGCGGTTAGAAATGCTCAATTCCGTTCTTTTCCCTGTCCGCTCTCGATAGTAACTGTTATAAACTGGCAGGTGAACTTTGATTGCTTTTCCATGGAGTTATAATCATACATTTTCATCCATGAGCCGCGGAACTCTACTGCACTTGGTAATCGACTCGTCGGGACTTCCCGTCAACAGGAAGCTGCTGCAGAAGAGTGGTAAATCTGGTCAGCTGTTCAGTAGAAATCCAGCTAAGCTAGCAGAGGTTAGATGGCCCAGACTATGTGCTGAGACCCTATTTGTACTGTTGCTGAAGTTTGGTGCTGTTCTGAGCATTATTTGTGGCTTTTTGGTGGCGGTTTATATTTGGATCCATTTACTGCAGTGTATTGTTGTCGTGCGGTCGTTTCTGAGGTTGATAAAACTCCGTAAATTAGCGGTCTGCTATCTTGATCTCTCGAGAGGGAGTCTAACACAGTTTCACGGTGATTTAGACCATGGATTAATTTTACACCGGAATATCCCTTTAAGGTTGGCCAGTTGGCATACCATGTTTTGGCACTGTGGGCAGGTGCCAAGTCCTGCTGGAAAAGGAAATCAGCATCTGTATGGGAATGTTGATTTCCTTTACCAGCAGGACTAGCAAATCATATAAATACAGTATATATCGTTTGAAAGTCACACTTGGTCAGGTCAACTTTTGGAATTTCAAAAGCCTTTTATTACAGTTCATAAATTCATAATGAAAAATCAACTGACAGAATATCATTTGAGCACAGAACTCTAATCGATTCTACTCACAATACATGACCTTTTCTTGGCAGCTCAAACATTCAAGGCTAAATATTTTATCTTGAATTTTGCTGTTCAAATTTCAAAGTTGGTGAAACTGAACAATTTTGGACTACTGGAGATTTTAAATAGGGGAAGCTACACCCCATAATTTAGATAAATGTGTCTTGTAGTAAAATATTTCAATGTTCATAAGAAATCTTTACCAACTTCAACTTTCTTTACTGCTGTAAAGAGCTGCTGTCTTATATATAAGATAATATAACTTAACATCTAGAGCCAATAGATTACTTCAGTTACCTGTATTGATTCTGCAAGATAGACAATGTTTTTTTTTCATATCTATCCAAAATGTTTCCATGTATTGAGACCATCATACTAAAAATAACTCCTTTGGATTCTAAAATAAGAGCAAAACTTACGTTTTGGGAAGTCATATTTACATCACAAATCACATCAACCTTGCACAGTCATAAAATATGGACGATGTCTATTTAGAAACCTGACAAGGGGCGGAAAAGTTATATACTGTAAATACAATGATATCCATTGATAGGACAATGCAGCAGATTCAGCCCTGGTCAGATTGACCTTGATGCTTACAGCTGAGTATCTACTGCATAGTAGTAGAAATATATTCAATAACAGCGAATGATTTGGCTAAAATATGAAAGAGAACAGCAATGGGCCAAGAACAGAGCCCTGGGGGATTCCATACTTCACATTGGTTCTAGTACACAAAAGTACCAAAGGATCTTTCCCGAATATGGTATAGCTGCTAGAGTGCAAATGTTTCATAAAGGTCATAAAGTTCATTACAAGGTTAACCTGTATTTTAAAACTCAGTGCAATGGTAGAGGTCTGTACATACCAAGTTAAAATAAAGAAGTAGTAATATAGCAAGGCCCTACATCAACAAGAGAAATGTACTTTAAGTATTTTTGCATCAATGAACACTTAATGTGGGCTCTCAATTTTTGTAAACCATTTAGTGTTTTAGATTTCTGTATGTGTTTTTCTGCTTACAGTCATGGGATAATGGTACTTCATCTCAATACACATGACTGCTTTTATTGTTTTTAATTATTGCTGTGTGCAATAACTACATACAATGATGCAGTGCATGAAAAATAAGTAACACTGACAACAATAAAAGCAGTCATGTCATAAATATTTAGAGAATGACTGAATCAGTCGAGTTTAGCTTAGCACAGATATATTAATATCAGCCTGTATGCTGGAGCCAACTGATAATTCAAAGGCAGCGTTAAAAATACCAAAGGTGCTCCATGTTTGAGGTCAATCAGAAACACTGTTGCTATTACATAGTTTGTCCTCCAGATAGCACAGAAAATGTTGGCTGTTGGGGGCAGCATATCAGAAGAGTAATTGCTAAATGAAGAAGCTGCTGTTAGCTAGTTAGCTCAGAGCAAAGGAGCTAGGTAGGAAGACCAGGACAGAGCTGGCTGGTTAGCATATTTACTTCAGTAGCTATCTCTGCAATACAGTAGGCTATATAAAGTGTATAACATCTTAACTGTTATTTCCTCACATTTTGGTGATCATTTCAGTTTATTTTTGAATATTTTTAACTAAAATTCTTTCGCATTGAAGCTTTAAATCCTGACAACTACTTGATACAGTACTTTTTGTTTAATGCAAAATAACAAATATCAGCCGGACTATATACACTGTGCAGTGTCAGAGTCGACAGTGTGGTTGTAGACACTACTGTAAAGTGTCCTGTTTAGTATCTTTAATAGCATTAACAGTATCAGCCTCTTGGCAGTAAGGTTAAGTGTTATGCTGTTTGTGTGAACAAATGTCTGCATCACAGGCTCTTTCAACGGGGAAAATGAAAATCATGTCATCATATTTACTGACAATTACAGGCAAACTTCACATAAAAAGCGAGGGTGGGCAGGAGCTGCGAGGCAAAGCAGCGTGGTCCACAGGTTATTTGCCCCAGACTTTACAATGCCAGCTGTCTAGTACGAAGTCCGAGTGAGCTACATGTGTTTTCAGGTATTTGAGAATATTTCTAATTTCCAGCAACAGTTTGATTAGCTTAGAGGCGATAAACCACTGACTACTGCAGTGTAAAAATGTTTCATTTACATTGACACTGTGCACAAAAGCCAGATGTTAACAGGTGTAAGTGAGTTTTTTGGCCAATGCGAAAGTGGTAATACTGAAACCTACACTGGGATGTGCGAGAATGGTGTTTAAACTCCTCGACCTCTTGCACTTCTTTGCTTGCTTGTATATTACTTTTCACTCCTTTGTTGATTTTATGGATAAGTCAAATTCATATTGATAGCAACGTAACCACAGTCATCATTATGGGAAAGTACGTAGCCTCCTGCCCAGGTGCTGCCCCTCAGCCAAACCAACAAGAGTATTTCCAACATGTGTGAACAGCTGACAGGGACATCTCTTGCTGCCTGCTGCATGTTGGAACAAGCTAACCTTGACAATGCTCTTATTTTCCCTCTCTGGATGTTGTTTGAGTTCCTTTGTTAAAGGGGCTTCAAGAAACAACTCTCAGTACATTCAGCATACACAATGACAGCCACAAACTACAGGACCATGAGTAAAACATTAAAGAAACTAACAGAGGGAGTATTGTCTGCATGTCTGTTAAAAACAGTTGGACCTACAGTTTTACACTGGAAACTGCCATGTTCCAAAAAAAACACATTGCATTGGTTTTATTTTGAAACGTCAGAGCGGAAATACGTAGGAGGTCAGCTAGCTTGACAGCTAGCCTACGAACCGACCCTCTTTGCTGCTCCTTTGACAACGGTCTGTGCTGGGCTTTCTCCTCCATCACTTCCTTCCTTCGAGCGATGTGTGGTGAGGCAGGGAGATGTGAGGAGCTCGGCTCTTCGCTGCGTCGTGCTGCTCGGGGGCCATGGCGGAGCGGACACTGAGCGGCAGCGGCGGAGCGGGTCCTCAGCGGCGGCTCAGACAAGGAAGGATCCACGGTACCTGCAACACGGCCACAACTGTCACTGAGGGAATACGATGGTTACGGCTTCTCAACTTTTACACACTTCTTAAGCTCTCGACGGCCGGTTCAACTTTTCTCTAACTTGCATATCCACGGTGTCGATGGGATCGTAGCGACTTTATCGTGCTTCTGTGATCTCCCGGTGCGTCTGTCCGGCTGAGCCATTTGCCTCTGGCGTAAATCTGGCGCACTGTCCCGCAGTGGCTCATAGAGAGCCTCGTTAATATTTCACAGCCGAGTCAAGGGAGGTTAACATGGGGGCAAAGCAGAGCAGCCCGACCGCTAATCCAGCTGCAAACGGACGGACCAGAGCCTACTCCGGCTCGGACCTGCCCTCCAGCACGTCCAACAGTAACGGCAGTAACGTTAGCAGGACTAACGCCGGGGGTCTGAGGTATCATGCATACAGTGCGTCCGGAGCCTCTGGAGCCACGTCCAGCACCAGCCAGCACCTCGGAGCAAGGGCCAGGTCTGTAGGAGGCTCTGGAGGCTCTGGGACCAGACTTCCGTCCGGCATCAACATTCCGAACAGCAGCGGAGCCTACAGCTCCCAGGAGTCCGGCGGCAGCAGCCCGGAGGAGGCGGTGGACAGGGAGCGCTCAGGCGGAGGGCGCGAAGGTCCCCGGCTCGTGATAGGATCACTACCAGCACATCTCTCGCCCCAGCTGTTCGGAGGTAAGAGGGCAGAGCTGCTCTGACACCACGGCGGAGGATGGAGGGCAGCTTTGCCACAATGTTAGTGGGCTCATACATACAATATTCATTATACAAGAGTGTACTATGTTCAAACGCTGTGTCCATACACTGAATATTAACTGATTCCACAGCAGCAGAGTGAGCACAGTGTTCAGAAGAGTACTGATGTCATCAGAAGAAGATGGTGCAAAGCTTTGCTAGAACTAGGATTTTAGACTCCTGAACCACCTCAGGAACAAAATTAAAATGTATCCACCCGTTTCCTCAGAAGCCTATGGGTGCTGCCATGACAGGTAACTACTTCGGCCAGCGGTTTTTTGTTTCCGGTTGCCTTGCAACTGCATGACTGACCGCCGCCGCCAAAGCTAGCCCTGAACAACTAGTGTTATGTCATAAATGCTAAATTGTTTTTTAAATGAGCTAATGTATAACATGTGCCATTGTTGGTTGCCACAACGATTCATGAAAATGTAAGTTTTTTTCAGAAACGTCTCGTGTAGAACATCAACCACTTAGACAAACATGTCCGTGCCCTGCGCCCTACACGCCATACTGAGGAAGGAGGAATGGAGACTAGCATGGCTCGCAGCTTTGACACTAAAATAAATATTTGGGTTTATGGATATCTTCCACAGTATAGCTGCTGCATGACTGCATGTCTTCTCTAACCCGGCAATGCACGAGCAGCAGCCTGTCTCCATGCCTCCACTTTCCTTCAGCATAGGGCTGGGCGATATGGCCTCAAATCAATATCACGATATATTAAGCAA
This sequence comes from Sparus aurata, assembly GCF_900880675.1. Taxonomy (NCBI): domain Eukaryota; kingdom Metazoa; phylum Chordata; class Actinopteri; order Spariformes; family Sparidae; genus Sparus; species Sparus aurata. Next base: position 1,802,520 of record NC_044203.1, on the reverse strand, counting down.
CTCACCTCGATAACGATAAATGAACGATAAGTAGAGGAAGAGGTTGGATGTAAATAAATAAACATTTTGAGGACTTCAGAATCAGAATCTAAGACATGAGACAAAATAGTAGAGACATTGCTGCTTAATAATATGTTAACCTCTTGAGCATTAGAGAACTTTTTTTTACCATTATTTTCTTTATCATTATATATTTTTGATAGACACAGAATCTGTTTCAGAAGTCAGTGGGTCACATGACATGGAAGCTATTGAGAAAAAAAATCAAGATTTCTGCATATTAATATTCATATAAAATAGAGGAAGCACTAAAGTACAATAAACATAGCTGTGTCTCATTCGTCCAGTTTACTAATACAATCTGCTGCTGGAGTCACTGGGCCCCATGACATGGAAGATATTGAAAGAACTGCAATTATTTTGTATTAATATATTTATGCTAAGTAACTTGATGACAGTCCCTAAATCAGTTTCCAGCGATTCAGTGCCATGTTCTGGAAGGTGAGCTAACCGTCCTCCTGCTGCTCACACTGGGTGAACCTCAGTAAAGTCGCGGCTGGACCCGAGTAGAGCTTAGAATCAAGCCCGACCCGAGCCCGTGCACGTTGTGTCCGAGCCCGGCCTGACAGACTGATTGTAATTATGAGCCCGAGACTGATTTAAAACGACAACTGTTTGATACGTGGGCTGTTATAACTGACGTTCTCGACTACAATTGCGAGTTGTTTGAACTACAGAAATCTTAATGAATAATGCAACAAGTGCCGCACTTAATGCACTCGACAAAGCCGACACATGTCATTATCACGGCCCACGACTTGTTTAAAATGGGTCCACAGTCACACCTCCGACTTTCCTTCAAACCTGCTCAAAGTTAATTCTACTGTTTTTCTTTTTTTCTTTACATCTTCATGCTCCATGTTGCACTTAAGCTACACAATCAGTGATGCCGGTAACGCGTTACTAGTTTTGTCATTTTCCTTAGTAAAAAATATATATTTTTGCTTTCTTCTTGCGTCTCGGGGAGTGCCGTCACGTACGCGAGAAGTCACGTTTTCCAGCATGAGGACACTCACGTGTCAGACCACGCAGAAACACAAATGCAAACAACAATGGAGGGAGGAGAGAGATGCGCGTTTTCTAGCTGGAAATACAGTCATTATTTTGAGTCAATAAAAAACAAAACACAAATGTTTGATCAATGGACCAGCCCGGCCGAAGACAGTGGCCTGTTGCAGCCTTTGAACGCAGCATCATTACACAAACTGTCCGCCACTCACAGCGAGAGTGGGTTCACTTGATTACTAACCTGGCATAGCTGGTGTCGCATCAGCAGGCGGAGTTTGCCATCAAATTAATGTAAAATAAGCACATCGGTATACGCTGGGGTAGATTTATCAAGTGGACCTAACATGTCCCCTGTCTCTAGTGGATGTTATGCCTATGACACCGAATATACCGACATGGCCAAAATGACGTTGGTTATTGTCGTAAATTTCGGTATGGGTAAATTTTCGGTTTATCGCCCAGGCCTACTTCAGCATTAACCACGCTATATGTTTAGCTTGATTGACACTCTGGCTGGGCGCTGCTGCTGCCTTCAGAAATATAAACTCGCTGTGTTTCTTCAACAGTACTTTCCCTATTTTGTTACTGTGCAGGTAGTTGTATGCTTCTGTGCGTTTGTAACTACATAATTCTCCGCCGTCAACACCTTCAGAAAATATAAGATAATTAACTATGTCGATGTAGCTAACGTCGGGCCGTTGCTTCATGTCATCTGCCCACTCCGTGAGAACTGACGGGTGAGGCATTATGAGAACTGTCCTCACAACTTTTTAAAACATCCGTATTGTGTATCCACCTCCGATTTTTGTCCATTTTGTCGCTTTCTTTGTGTTAAAAGCCGTTTTTTAGAGCGAGCATGACAGCTACACTAGCGTAAACACAGAGTTCACCCAGTTCAACTGGAAGAGCAAAACCGCCATGAACCATGGGTAAACTTGCGAAGTCAGGAATAAGGTGGATAGAACACTGAACTTAAAGCTGCAGTCTGGAGTTTTGAGAAAAAAGTGGATTTAGCCAGAATATTTGAATGAGCACAGCCCCCAGGTCCCTCCCTCTTCCTATCTGCTGTGCTGCAGCCCTGCCTTCAAAGTCTTCCTCACAGAGGAGCCTGCCCTGCATGAGCAGGCTTGTAAGGACAATTACATAGGATGCAAGATAATGGACTTATTTTGGATTCAGGAGAGACGTGTTACAAACACAGGTACTGTGAAAACATGCCGAGCAGTTGTTCCAACTTCTAGAGGAAATACAGCCAACCTCCATCACCATCTGCAATACAACCATAAAGACCTACACAAACAATTCAAAACTAACGTTAGCCATCATTAACTGTATAGTTATGCAAACTTCAATATTTGTTTATTTATCGCAAGTTATATCGTCTTCGCAATATTGAACAGTGTTATCGCACATCTTCCTCATATCGTGCAGATAACCAAGATGTCACGTTCAAAATAACAACAACAACATAAGCCCTGATTGTTCAATTTCTGACAACTAAATTACAATGACGAGTGCCTCATATTATGTTATGTATTACTATGTTAATCCCAAATTTTTTTCACTCACATTACACACACACACACAAACACACACAGTGTAGAGGAGATGAGCAAACATAGGCCTACATGCTAAGGCGCCCAGCGAGCAGTGTTAGGGGCTGGTGCCTTGCTCAAGGGCACCCCGACAATGCCCAGGATGTGAACTAGCATTCTCTAACTGCCAGTCCTCAATATTTTTTGTTACTCATTTCAGAAAGTGAAAACCAAACAGTAGATTCATTACACATAGAGTTAAATATTTCAAGCCTTTATTTCTTGCAATGTTGATGATTATGGCCTACAGATAATGAAAACCCAAAATTCAGTGCCTCAGAAAATTAGAATATTACATGAGATCAATTAAAAAAAAAGGATATTTTAACAGAAATGTCAGGCTTCTGAAAAGTGTGTTCATTTCTATGCACTTAATACTTGGTTGGGCCTCCTTTTGCATGAATTACTGCATCAATGCGGCATGGCATGGAGGCAATCAGCCTGTGGCACTGCTCAGGTGTAATGGAAGCCCAGGTTGCTTTGATAGCGGCCTTCAGCTCATCTGCATTGTTAGGTCTGGTGTCTCTCATCTTCCTCTTGACAATACCCCATAGATTCTCTGTGGGGTTCAGGTCAGGCACGTTTGCTGGCCAATCAAGCACAGTCACACCATGGTCATTGAACCAGCTTTTGGTACTTTTGGCAGTGTGGGAAGGTGCCAAGTCCTGCTGGAAGATGAAATCAGCATCTCCATAAAGCTTGTCAGCAGAAGGAAGCATGAAGCGCTTTAAAATGTCCTGATAGATGGCTGCGTTGACTGTGGACTTCAGAAAACACAGTAGACCAACACCAGCAGATGACATGGCAGCCCAAATCCTTACTGACTGTGGAAACTTCACACTGGACTTCAGGCAACGTGGATTTGTGTGCCTCTCCACTCTTCCTCCAGACTCTGGGTCCTTGATTTCCAAATGACATGCAACATTTACTTTCATATGAAAAGAGGAATTTGGACCACTGAGCAACATCCGCTGGTGTTGGTCCACTGTGTTTTCTGAAGTCCACAGTCAGTGCAGCCAACAGTGGCGCAAGGCGGAGCAGATGCGCCGGGCAGCGAGGAGCTCGTTCTTAAACGAAGCTCCATCTCCATTATCTGGAACTGGTTTGGTTTTAAAAAATCTGACACGGAGCAACAATTTACAACGTGCAAGGTTTGCAAACAAATAGTGCCTACAAAGGACAGTAACACCACTAATTTGTTCCACCACCTCAAACACAAGCACAAACCAGAATATGAAGATAGCCTGAAAAATGCATAAGGATGCAGAAGCAGCATCAACTTCATCCAGAGCCTCTGGTAAGAAACCAACAATAACTCAGACAAAACTCTCCGATGCATTTGCTCATTCCACACCGTATGATCATCAAAGCAAACGGTGGAAAGATTAACGGAGGCAGTGGTGTTTTGCCTGGCAAAAGATATGTTACCACTCCAAACTGTGGAGAAGGCAGGATTCAAACGAATGATCCATAAAATGGATGCTAGGTACATGATGCCCTCAAGGAAGTATTTTTCCAAGACAGCCTTGCCTAAGATGTACGAATAGTGCCGTGATGGGTTACAAACAATGCTGTCTACAGTGGAGTCTTTTGCTTCAACCACAGACATGTGGAGTAGCCAAGAAACTGAGCTGTACATTAGCCTTACCGTTCACTACATAACGAGTGATTGGAGTTTGAACAGCCGTGGCCTTCAGACGAGTTTTTCCCGGATTACCACACGAGTGAAAATATTGCGAGCGGTTTGAAGCAATTTCTGCAGGAATGGACAGTGGGCCAGAGCTAAGGTGGTCAAAGCAGTCCCCCTGAACCAGTGGACAAGGCTGTCCTGCTTCGGGCATAACCTGCACATTGCTGTTGGTGAGTAATTATCTTACTGTCCCTTTACTGTATGTGCATTTAACATACAAACACCCTCATGAGTATAATATTTAATGAAGATGGTCATCCAGGTGCACAATAACCACTTTAGACTCAAACTGAAATCAGTTGAGTGTATTCTATTTACACAGAATTTAAAGCTGTGTGTGTGTGTTTAATGTTCTGCTAATATACTCACTGACCAACTAATGTGAACTGAAATAGATTAAATTGATATTAAACAATTCTGTAAACAAGTGTCTGAATTTTCATTCATTGTTTGTTTTGTGTTGCAGAGAGAAGCATGAGGGATAGCAGGATTGACAGAGCTGTGGGAGTCTGCAAGAAGATTGTCTGCTTGTTTTCGCACACCTGGAAAAGGCAACGGGCTCTCAGAGCTGCACAAGAGGAGCTCGGACTTCCTCAGCATAAACTGGTGACTGAATCCCCTACATGATAGGGATCCAGGCAGATGATGATTCAGCGGCTTCTTGAGCAAGAAAAGGCCATTACACAAGTTTTGGCTGCTGAACGGTCAACCAGCCATCTGGTGCGGAAGTGGTAGGACACGTCCTTGAGGCTGTCAGCAAGGCATTAGGACTTCTCCTGGAATTCACAGATGCCCTCTCCGTCACAGTGTCATGCCTGAAGCCTAATCTTCACCTTTTTAGCAGTGAGCTTCTGCAGGAGAAGGATGAAGATTCAGATCTCACCAAGACCATAAAAACCTCAGTACTGAACTATATGATGACCAAATCCAGCAATCCAGATGTTGCGGAACTGATCAACATGGCATCATTTCTTGATCCACGCTTTCGCACACAGCACCTGAGTCAGGAATAGATCCTGGTCATCAAAGCCAGAATAGTCACAGAGGGAGAATCTGTGTGGCCCCGCTGCTGCTACCTCTGAAACATCACCTCAATCTGCTGAAAAAGGCCAGGATCAAGAGACAGAAGACAAACATCACAAGTGTCTTGGAAGCTTTTGCAAACAAGCAGCTGCTGCTGAGGTCTCCATCACCATCAGTGTTTCTTACACTGAGAAAATTGAGGCCGAATTAAGCAGTTACTTACTTGTGCAACTGGCAGACAGTGAGAGCAGTCCACTTACATGGTGGAAAGTACATGAGGAGAATTTCCCTGTGATTGGTCGTCAAGCGAAGAAGTACCTGTGCATCCCTGCAACAAGTACAGCCTCAGAGAGGGTCTTCAGTGCTGGAGGGAATGTGGTAACCTGTCAGCTGTCTCTTCTGAAATCAGCCACAGTTAATATGCTAGTCTTTCTGACCAAAAATCTCAAGGTGTGAACCATGTCCTCTTCTTGAAAGAAGTACATAGATATTCCTGTCAGCCTCGTTCTCCACATTCTTGTACACCAGAGTATTTCAGTGTTTACATGTTCATTGAAATTATATTTGGTTTTGTGTTTGTTTTTTAATTTATCATGTTGTCATTTGCACTATTTTGAAGAAATGGTAGTTGCATTTTGTTATTACATTTGTCCATTATATGTTTGAGTGAAGTGTTATGTATGTGAAAACTTGCACTAGTATTTGTGGCATGTTCCAGCCACTGGTAAATTCTGCATATTTTTTCATCACTCGTCACTGATTTCATTTTCAGTGAACTTTTATTTATTTGTCTTGTTTCTTAATTTATCAGATTGTATTTGCAGTTGCACTACTTTGTGATTTTTGTAAGCTAAGTTATTTTTGCTGTTTAAACTGTTTTTTTACTGCCTGTGTGCCAAAAAGTTTAAATACATTTTTGATAAATAATAGATTCTGTTCTCACATTTCAGACTTGTTTGTTTGGTGTCACTCACTACATTTTTGCAGTACAGGGGTACTACCTGAACTTAATTGATGTATTTAGTAGCCTTTATCATTATTTTGGTGATAGATTTATAGTCAAAAAGATTAGGCTGAATTGGTGTTGATTTATCATCATTTTTATCGTTACCGTGATAAATACCATAAATTATCGGGATAAATTTTTTTAGTCCATATCGCCCATCCCTACTACCAGGACATTTTAAAGCGCTTCATGCTTCCTTCTGCTGACAAGCTTTATGGAGATGCTGATTTCATCTTCCAGCAGGACTTGGCACCTTCCCACACTGCCAAAAGTACCAAAAGCTGGTTCAATGACCATGGTGTGACTGTGCTTGATTGGCCAGCAAACGTGCCTGACCTGAACCCCACAGAGAATCTATGGGGTATTGTCAAGAGGAAGATGAGAGACACCAGACCTAACAATGCAGATGAGCTAAAGGCCGCTATCAAAGCAACCTGGGCTTCCATTACACCTGAGCAGTGCCACAGGCTGATTGCCTCCATGCCATGCCGCATTGATGCAGTAATTCATGCAAAAGGAGGCCCAACCAAGTATTTAGTGCATAGAAATGAACACACTTTTCAGAAGCCTGACATTTCTGTTAAAATATCCTTTTTTTTTTAATTGATCTCATGTAATATTCTAATTTTCTGAGTCACTGAATTTTGGGTTTTCATTACCTGTAGGCCATAATCATCAACATTGCAAGAAATAAAGGCTTGAAATATTTAACTCTATGTGTAATAAAGCTATATAATGTTTGGTTTTCACTTTCTGAAATGAGTGACAAAAAATATTAAACTTTTTCTTGATATTCTAATTTTTGAGATGTACCTGTATATCAAGCAGGCGTCCTTACTTATCCAGCAGAAAAGCAGCAAACTCTGCGTTGCTCTTGAGTCCTTACAATTCCCTTAGCTCCCTCCATCTCTGAAATGCGATCCAATTTTTATCCTTGTTTTCTCTCCGGCTCAGTCCAATTCTTTCTTTTTACACTGCTTTTCTTCGCCAGTCTTCTTATTATTCTCTTTGACGTGGGCAATGGTGGTGCATATTTCAGCTTTTCTGTTATTGTTGTCTGTTGTCCGCCATTGTTAACGGTTTGGGCATGAAAGTATCTGACCAGGTAACAGCAGGCACTGCGCGGGGGAAGGGCATTGCCGAGTGCGCGCTGCATGAGGGAGGGGAGTTGCCAGCAGCATATGCAGGAGAGTGATTGACACTTCTCAGACACTCCTTGGCTCTGATTGGTTGTATTCTACCGGGAGTGGTGGATTCTTGCAAATCAAATTACAGCCACTGGGTAGAGCCACAGACAGTGGATTTTTACACAGCTGACCTGTATCTTATTCTACTGTCAGATCATGATGACAATTTTAGCAAACATAACAATAAGTAAATGGCCTGATTACATTTTCTGTCTGTTTCATTTCACAAAGCTTTAAACAGGGGGCATCTGCCCGTGGATTCACTAGGAAACATCAAAATCTCTGTTTATTTATGGTCTAGAAATAATCTCATTTGAAACTACTGAGCTTTAAAGAGTAGAATCAATCAATAAGATATCCGATTAGTGTTTTATGAAGTTGCACAATGTAAACTCTCAGCGGTTGCTAAGCCCTCAGCTGGTACATTGTCTTGTCATAGGGTGAATGTCTCAGCGACTCTGCCCAATCACTTGTTTCTGGCAGTTGCATAAAGTGGCAATTCATTCATATGTTTCTACATGTTACATTAAAGGAGAAATTCACCATGTTTTTTGTGGATGTCTCCATCAGTGTTGATGAGACATGTTGTAATACAATCCCCAGTGCGTGGGGTCTTGAAAGAGAAAGTTGGGTTATTAGAGTTGTCCTGCTTGCAGAGCCTGTCGACATGTGCCAGGATGCATTGCATGCAACCTCATGACACTCCACTCAGTGACAGTAATATGTCCTAAAACTGCCTGGCTCGTGGAGATGGGTGTTTCAGACGGGGCTGTGTACAAAAAGGCATCTCAAAAGAGTTAGCTACATGGAATGTGACAAGATCATCATAGTTTTCATTGTTATAATACTACACTGACTATATATTTGTTTGTTTTAGGTAGTGTTGTGTAAAACACATAGTTTATATTATATTAATTTCTTTAGATCTTAGTCTAGTGATTCATAACACTGTTCACAATAACATCTGTGAAGAAGTGTTATAAAACTTTCAGTGAATACAACAGAAACAATAATTTGGAGGGTGGATGAGTAATCGTCACAGCCCATCACTTCAGGTCAACTTTCAAGCAAAATGAAACAAGGAGAAATGTGCATCAATGTGGGATCACCACCTGACGGCTCTGTGTATTAAATGTAGTATTATTAATGATTTAAAATAACGATCAGAAGAACAGGACTCAACATGTAGCTCGCTCCTACACCACAGCTGTGAGTATGAGGAATATATGATAAGTGTGTTGCCTGTTGTCTGTCTGTTGAGAATAAGAGCCTCTTGGAAATTATATTTTTTAAAAATCTTATTTTTTAAACAAATGGTATTCGTTAAATCAAGTCATTTGATGTTTTCAGAGTCCCTCAGTGACACTGAGATGGATCATTCTGTTAGCTCTCAGAGGCTGTGAGCCAGGCATGTCCAAAGTCTGGCCCGGGGGCCAATTGTGGCCCATGTTCAAACTCCCACCGGCCCGCAGCCTCTGTCATAAAATCAATAATATGCACCCACCAGCACTGTTGACCACAGTATTATACGCGTACAAAAAAGTTATTTTTCATTTCGCCAGAAGGTGGCAGCACAGAGGTGTGGCTCCACGCTTTTGTGACCCTTTCCAGCCCATTGCTAATATGGCGACGGTAACTAAAAAAAGGAAAGTTGACAGCGAGGGCTGCAGCTTCAAGGACGAGTGGAAATTGGAATATTTTTTCACTGAAATACGAAACAACTGTGTCTGCATAATTAGCCAAGAGACTGTGGCTGTTTTCAAGGAATTCAGTATCAACAGGCACTACCAGACGAAGCATGCTAACTACGACCAGCTAGCTGGGAACGAGCGCCGTGAAAAATTGAAGCAACTTGAAGCTGTTTTAACTTCACAGCAGCGTTTTTTCACAAGAGCCGTGAGTCAAATGAAAATGCCCCAAAGGCGAGCTACGAGGTGGCAATGGTGATTGCCAAGCACTGCAAACCAAGGGAGGACTGGCGTACGGGGACACCGGGGATTTCCCCGCCCGGTGGGCCGGGCCATGAGAAAAAAAAAAAGAAAGAGGGAAAAAAGTCTATTGCAACGGCCAACAGCGTTGTGGTTCGCTGGGCGGCTGGGTCGGGCGGCTATTGTTGTGATAGGCTATACCTGTGTTCACGTATCACTGCCTATACTCAGGGGCGGACTGGCCTTCTGTGTGTTCTGGAGAATCACAGAACGGCCGCTACTCCAGGATGGCCGGCGGCCGCCACGCAGTCATCGTCAGTTTTTTTTTTTTTTTTTTTTTCGTGTTGATCTACTGTTTCACACTCCAGACCGGTAGGTGGCCACAATGTGTCTTTAAATTGGATGCCAGCAGGCAGCCACCTGTGCCCACCAGAAGTGACGGACTGGTAATCTGGAATTGCAGCAGATGCTGGAGCCCTTGTGGGCCGTTTGGGCCAGCCGACCAACCAGAGAGCGGCATAAAAGTGGCAGACATACGGTCTTAAGATTATATCTGTCTGCCCCCTTTCAAGTGTCAATAATATTCTAACACTAAATGACATCCAAATTTCTCCTATTCACTCAAACATATTATAGTAGCAATCTTATCAGTATTTATATGCCACATACGAGTCTCTGTATCACAGTCACGGTTACCCTCTACAGTCGCAAACTTTTACATCAGTCTGCATTGTTTTGTAGCAAAATGTCTTATTCAGATGATCAAATGTGTGCATGGTTTGAAATAAAACAAATCTACCAGCATTTTTTTATTTGATTATTTGTTTGCAAAAGTTAAAATGAAGCAATGCCGTCTGTGAATTTTCAAGACTGAATCAAGTAGACCGTGTCTGCGTGGTTGTTGGAAGTTGGAGATTGGAAGTTAGAAGTTGACTGTTTAAGCTAGCAAAAACAATGAACCGAGGCATCAAGCGACACAAGGGGGGAGTGGAGGAAAAGAGAGAGAAATCTAAGAGAACGCTGTTGGCTGATTGTGAAAAATGCTGCAGACTGACTGATTTGTTTTTAAAATCAAGTGCGGCTTCAGCTAGCACTAGTGCTAATACTGCTAGCACTAATGTTAGCAACACAGCTGAGCCAGCACACCAGGGAGAAAGACAGGACAGTGAGAAATACTAGCCAGGGGAAACGAGCAAGAAGAGGATGAAGAGGTAGACATGGATGAAAAATGATGGTAAGACATGTTTTTAGTATGGAGCGGCTGGCTGATGATTTATACATTTGTTTTATGCATTGGGGTTGTGCATTGATATGTCCATGTTCTGGTGCAGTAAAATCTTATCTATCTATCTAGCTATCAAAGGTGCATGTGCACTCCGTGCGTCAAAAGTTCTATCTGCGTTCTATCTGCGTACCCGTACCCATTTCGCTAGCCAGCGACGAAAGCACGGACGCATCTGACACCACTCAGTTACTCATTTTTTTGAGAGGAGTGGACAATGAAATGAATGTGAGTGAAGAGCTACTTGACCTTCAGATCCTTAAGGACCAAACAAGAGGAACAGATTTATTTGTTTCGGTTTGTTCCGCCGTAGATGACATGAAACCTGTTTGGCTAGCCGATTTAGGATTTTGGCATAACACGGCATCTAAACGTGCTGAACACGAGCCTTCAGGGGCAAAATGCAGTAAGCGAACTGTACATCAAAGCCTTTGGGACCAAGCTGCAACTTTTCCGAAGCCACCTGTCACAAACGCAGCCCAATACCACACATTTCCCTGCGCTGCACGAAATGATGACCAGTTTTCCACAGAACAATATCCGTGCGCAGATGAGGAGATGTGCAGCAGACATCTCATTTCTGGCTGAGGAGTTTCAACAGCGCTTTCGGGATTTTGCAGTTGTTGAAAAGAAGATCACCCTTTTTCCCTCTCCTTTTTCCGTGGACCCTGGTGACGCTCCAGACCACCTGCAGCTGGAGCTCATTGAGCTGCAGTGTGAAGCTCAGTGTGTCGGGACCTTGGAGTCGGGACCAAGAGCTCCCTCTTGTCAACTTTTACCGGCAGCTGGATAAAGGCAGGTTCCAGAAGAGACGAACATTTGCTAAGAAAATGCTGAGCTTGTTTGGTTCGACGTACTTGTGCGAGAAGACATTCTTGTTGATGAACTTTAACAAGAACCGCGTGAGGACAAGACTAAGTGACTCTCACCTGCGTGACATCTTGTGCATCAAAACCACTGTCTTTGAGCCAGTCCTGGCCTACTTACTGCAGTCGAGATCTCAGTATCACCCTTCAAATTAGTGCAGGCAAGTTATTTGTTTAGTCATCTGAGGTGAATAAATTCCAAATTCTTTTGTGATGATCGAAACCACAGTTTTGAATATGCACTGAGTTTTATGGCCCTCAATGTTTTGTACTCCTGAAAATAAGTGTCATGTGAACAGGAAAATAACACTGTTTTGAATTTAGAAGTTTACAGTGAGCATTTAATAGTGAGTAATATGCAATGTTTCAAATGAACCTAGATGTTTGAGCTTCCTGAAAGTTTTTTTTCCAGACAGACTTTTTCTTCATTTTATGTGGTCTTCAAATATGAAAGATTCCTTGTGTTTTTGCTTTCTGTCACACTTGCATGTTTCAGATCATCAAACAGAGATAACCTGAGAATGCCGTTTTTAAATGATGATTTAATTTATTAAGGGAATTGCTTTTTTGTCAATGACTTCTCATCTGTTCTTGAATTTCTTTGGATCAGGACATGATGTGTTGCTTTTTGAGATATTTTAATGTTGTCAGAGAGGTTCTATTTAAGTGATTTCTTGATTCTGCAGGTCTGGCAGTAATCAATTGTAGTGGAAATTCTCCTTTGTGAGGTAGAGAGTTGCTAAGTATCCGAAGAACTTCAGACTTCAGCGTATGAATCAGATGTCATTTAATAACACGCAGCCTGGGGAAAAAGGCAAAAGCGTTCTCTCCTGAACTCTGAATTGTTATCCCTTAAGTACAAAATAAGAGAGGAGGTTACCTTCATTTACAACAGTCATAAGACATTTTCTTTACATAACAATGACTCTTTGATGTTTGGGTGTATCCTGTCTTCCCAGGACAGTGACACGTTGATGTAACAGATGGGACAGCAAATGTCATCTTATCTAAACTTGTGTATCTTCCCATGTGGGGTGTGTGCCCCCACCTGTAGCTCTTGTGACACCTCAAGCAATGTGACATTCTCCCTTCCTCTCCTATCCTTTACAGCACATTTGATCACTAACAGGAAGACTATGTAATTTCTCACACAGGCCTGGGGGGAGTTAGTGAAATTGGACTTGGCTTTCCCAAAAATGTGGTAAATCACAGTTAATTAACAGTTAATATTCAAATTTCAAATATTTAAGTGTGACAAAAAAGCAAAAACAAAAGAAATCTGTAAGGTGGCAAATACTTTTCCCAGAGTTACATCCTCATATGCACTCATATCTCATCCTTTTTGGTTTTTATAAATCATACTTCTATATCTAAATGCGTGTGTCACAGGTTCTGTTTATTCCACATTGCTTTATTTCTAACCATGTTTCTCCCCAAAGGTACTGAAAAACAAACATTTATTATTGCTGTGTATCACTGCCCAAGCCTGTAGCCACTAGTTTGCTGGCCCCTGGACGACAACATTTTCACTCATGGTCATATTTCCTCTCTGCCCTGCTGGTCTTTTTGTCCAGTTTATATTTAGAATGTTGACATAGGTCTCTGGCACACCTCTAGTCAAGCCAGGAGTAAAACTTTCATGTAAGGCACATGCACTACATCAGGCTGGTTGTCGGTGACAGTATCAGACAAAAACTATTTCGATCTATCACGCCCGCTGGATACCCAGAGGTGGAGACTAGAAATCCAAACGAAGTGGCCTGTAACTCTCTGGGCACCAGTGACATCACTGGTTCACCGAAGGATGCCAGATTTTACAGTGCCGTCCAGAACATTGAGTGGGGTTGACTGGTGTTGAATAGAATAGAATAAAATTACTTTATTGATCCCAGATTGATCCCACAGCCGCAGTGGGTCCGCAAAAAACACTCTATACATAACATAGATAGAAAGCAAGATATACACAATGTACGCATACAGTGCAAACTATACTATAAACAATAAACAATAATAATATATACAACAAAACAGTAGAGAGATCAGAGTTCTTTCTGTCAGGCAGAGGTGAGAGAGTTATTGTATAAAGTGATGGATTGTGGCAGGAAAGATTTCCTGTATCTGTTGCTACGACAGCGAAGCTGAAGCAGCCTTCCGGAGAAGGTGCTCCGCTGTCTGACCAGTGTGAGTTGGAGAGGGTGGAGAGGATTATCCATGATGGATAACAGTTTTTTCAGTGTCCTCCTCTCCACCACAGCCTCCAGAGTGTCCTGTTTGCAGCCAATCACAGAGCCAGCCTTCCTGATCAGTTTGTTGAGTCTGTTGGTGTCGCTGGCTCCGATGCTGCTTCTCCAACAAACCACAGCAAAGAAAAGTACTCTGGCCACCACAGACTGATAAAAGATCTCCAACATCTTGCTGCACACGTTGAAGGATCTCAGCTTCCTCAGGAAGTAAAGTCTGCTCATCCCCTTCTTGTACACAGCTTCAGTGTTAGATCTCCAGTCCAGTCTGTGGTTGATGCTAACACCAAGGTACTTATAATCCTCCACCGCCTCCACATCCTTTCCCAGAATGCACAGTAGTTGGGGAGCTGTCTTCCTTTTCTTCCTAAAATCTATCACCATCTCTCTGGTCAGCCGCAGGTGATTCTGTCCAGTCCACTCCACAAAGTTGTCCACCAGTGCCCTGTACTCCTCCTCCTGTTCCTCACTTATACACCCAACAACAGCCGAGTCGTCAGAAAACTTTTGCAGGTGACACGACCCGGTGTTGCACTGAAAGTCAGTGGTGTATAAGGTGAACAGGAAAGGAGACAGTACAGTCCCCTGTGGAGCTCCTGTATCACTAACCACCGCATCAGACAGAACACTGCCCATACGGACAAACTGTGGCCTGCCTGTCAGGTAGTCAGTAATCCAGGAGATCATTGTGTCGTCTACACCCATCACCTGCAGCTTCTCCCCCAGTAGCAGTGGCTGAATGGTGTTAAAAGCACTAGAGAAATCAAAGAATGTGATTCTCACAGTGCCTCCTCCACCATCCAGGTGCGAATGGGCTCGTTGCAGCAGGTAGATGACAGCGTCATCAACTCCCAAGTGGGGCTGGTAGGCAAATTGCAGAGGGTCTAGCAGGGAGCTCAGGTGGGCCAAGACCAGTCTCTCCAGCACCTTCATGACGTAAGATGTGAGGGCCACTGGTCGATAGTCATTGAGGTCTGATGGTGTCGACTTCTTTTGCACAGGATCCTGGCAGGAAGTCTTCCAAAGCACCGGTTTTCTCTCCTGACCCAGGCTCAGGTTGTAGAGGAGTTGTAGTACAGGAGACAGCTGGCTGGCACATGTTTTCGGGATCCTGGGGCTGATACCGTCAGGGCCTGCAGCCTTCTGCTGGTGGAGTCTCTCCAGCTGTCTCCTAACCTGGCCTGCGGGGGAGGATGCTGTAGTCTTCAGTAGCCCTTTTAAAACAACGTCTCCGCATTATCTCTGGAGCGGTGGTTCACCATTTCTCCGCCGATGGTGATTCACACAGCAGGGTTTCCTCTACATGTAATTGACTGTGGCGCACCGCCACGGCAAAATAAAAGCCGCCACACCTTAAAAATTCAGGCATAAATAAATCTAGTGTTAGAGAAAGGAAATATTTTTCCGTCGTCTTCCACCGCAGTCTTTGACGTTAACTAGCATGTTGGATATTTAGCTTGATAGTTAGCTAGAGGATTAAAATGGTCACCTTGAAAATGGCAATCGTAAAACCCGACCCGCCTCTTCAGGCGTCCGACCCGATCCGCATCTGTGTCCGACACAGTACATTATTTTTCACCCGTGCAGGACTCTGACTTGGATAACTCCTCTCTTAAAACAAATAATAAAAATATTTCTTTACAACATGAATCTTCATTCCAAGCCCATGCAGGGGAGTTCATGATGGCTGTGTGAGAGCATTCCCTAAATTCCCTAAGTAGCCTATGACATAAGTAAAAATATTACATTATGATGACCCAAACTGTACACCCCCCAGTGCCACAGTCTCAGAAAATACTGGAGGAAACACTGCACAGTGAAGCATCTCCGCCGTTCCGCCCTGTAATTCACACTGAAAGTCGGCGCTGCGGCTCCTAAAGAGGCGTGACGGTACACGTCATGTTGATGACGTCGGTGTTTCCCAGGTGTCCCCCCTATTAATCTAAACCTGCTGACAGTTTCTAATCATATGGATGCTGTTATAATGTGTAGTGATTGAGATACTGACCCACCAAACATCCTGGAAAGTGACAAAGTTACGTTTTTCACGCTAAATGTAATCACCATCAGTAAGCAGGACACTGTCTGTCTCCCTCACTGGCAGGGACGGAGGCTGTTTTCTGGGGGAAAGTTCCCTGAAGTCTCGGTCAGGAGGGCTGACAAACACTCAGTGAGTTAAAGTTTTTGCCGGTGACAAAAGAGTCGGTAGGACAGGCAGGAGGACGGATGCTTCTCCACGTACAGCTGTGGTATTTTTTTCCTCATATAAGTTGCCAAAGACAGTAACAGTTACTACGTTACTTTTGTTTGGTCCTGTAACGTTGCTTTTGTGGGACATTTCTCTGTATTTAGTTGAGTGAAGGACCTGTGCAGTTATCAGACTGCACGACTGACACGTCCCTGCTCCGTGCCTCCGACGGCTCACGAATAATGCGGCCCTTATCCTACCTCCAGAGGCGGATCAGCGCCGGAGCGAAATTTCCCCCCTCTCCACATCTGAAACTTTTACACAGAGGAGGGTGCAGAGAATTGGCGCAGGATCCCTGCATGCAAACGACAGTGTGAATGGGGCTAGTGAAGGAGGAGGAGGAGAAGAGGTGCTGCACAGGAGAGCTCACATCAGGGGAGTGAGGGAGGAGGGGAGGAAGCATTTGGGGCAGTGAGGGTGTGTTGGGGTCTGGAGGTGTCATGGAGACGACAGAAGGCTGTGAGCTGAACCTATTGAAGAATCTGTTCAGCTCGTTTGCCCTCTCCAGGCTGCCCGATGACTGTCTGCCGATCACCTTCCACCAGGTGATCTGCTTCATACCAGTCCACACATCCCTCACATTGTTCTGCTGGAGTTTGGCCTCCAGCTTCCTCCTGTAGGCGTCTTTACAGGCCCTCAGCATATCCCTGAGTTCATGCTGCACTCTCCTCAGTTCTTCCCTGTCTCCAGACCTGAACGTCCTCTTCTTCTTGTTAAGAAGGGCTTTCAGGTCATTGGTGATCCAAGGCTTATTATTAGGGAAGCAGCATACAGTCCGGGTTGGCATGGTGGTGTGTTCACAGAACCTGATGTATTCTGTGATGCAGTCGGTCATGCTGTCGAGATCCTCCTCATATTGCTCAACGAGTACATCCCAGTCTGTCGACTCAAAGCAATCCTGTAGTGCATCAGCAGCCTCCTGAGTCCACCTCCTCACGCTCCTAGTGTGGACAGGCTGCCGCTGAACAAGGAGGACATACTTCTGAGGACATAGATCTGCCTCTGGCTGTGGGACTGTATGCATCCTTAGCATTTGCATACAACAGATCCAGTGTGTTACAGTCTCTGGTGGGGCAGTCAACATACTGGTGAAATGTTAGGATTGTTTTGTTCAGTGAAACCTGATAAAAATCCCCAGTGATGACAATCGAGGCACTGGGATGCTGTGTCTGTACCGGGGCAACAGCGGAGTGGATGACATCACAGGCCACCGCTGCATCAGCTGAAGGAGGAACGTGCACACCGATAATGATGGCGGACGGGAATTCCCGGGGCAAATAATAAGGCCTCATCCCCACAGTCAACAGTTCAATGTCCGGGGTACAGAGACGTTCCTTCACATGAACATGTCCGGGATTACACCACCTCTCACTCACATTCAGTGCAATCCCTCCTCCGTTATTCTTTCCGCTGCTTGTCAGGTCCCTGTCCGCCCGAACAGTGCTGAAGCCGGGTACCACCACGCTGTGGTCCGGGATGTGTGAGTGAAGCCATGTCTCCGAGTAACACAACACAATGCACTCATGATATTCCCTCCGAGTCTTTATCAGCGCGGCCGGTAGTGTGTCCCTCAGCATGGACTCATTTCCAAAAGATAGAGATTAATGTTGAAAATTGGCAAAGTTATTCTTTAAGTTATGCTTCAGTAAACATGAGTGTGTGAAAGTCACCCAAAACTCTCCAGTTATCAAACCATAAACATATTCAAGAATCAAGTATTCAAGTAAGTAATTTTCAGGCAGAAAATGTTCTCAAATATGACAAGTTTAAGTAAAAGTAAATAATGCACATATACAGTATACAAGGGGCTGACTATTGTCAGCCTGGTTGATTATTTTTTAATTATATTGATTATCGGGATCAGTGTTGTATCCAACTGCCAATAATCAAGTAAATGAATTTTTACTTTGGCTCTGATGCAGCTTGCTATTTGCAAAGTAACTAGTAACTAACGTTATCAAATGAATGTAGTTGAGTGAAAAGTACAATATTTGGCTAAAGGTATAAAGTAGCAGAACATGGCAATACTTAAGTAAATTAGTAAATTACCTCAAAATTGTACTTGAGTTCAGTACTTGAGTAAATGTACTTGGTTACATTCCACTGATTGACATGACCTCAGTGTGAGAGCTATGGTTCTGAAGCAAAGTCGTAGGGATGGGTAATGCTCAAACTATCAGTCGATTCATTGATCAGGCAATCGGCAGACATTTATTTGACATTTGATTCTGACAAATGATAACAAGCAACTTGAAGACACCAATTTAGGCTCTGTGAATATGTGTGTGGGATTTTGTAAACCATCCTTACTCAGTTTTTAACAAAATATGACAAACTTCTCCATACACTAAATACAATTCAGCCATGAGTTGAAAAAATATTTAGTTACATAAGTAAGAATATGTGATCAAAAAATGTATTAGCAAGCCTAAGAATCTGACAAAGCATTTGATCCTAGTCAAAAAGAACTGAGGTTCAATAACTGGACCCTCAGTGAAGCAGAGTAGTGTTGATACGATAAGAGCTGGGCAGGTTTACAATGTGTACACGTTTTCATGAACGCAGTAATGTCACTGTAACAAATGCCGTGGCATATTTTAGCAGCAAAGCTAAATGCTGTTGTTGTTAACTTGACAGGATTTCTTGAGGGATATCTATTCACGTTAACCCTCCACCAGGGTAATGGATTTCTTTGGCGAGGGGCTTTTGTTCTCAAAGTATGTGAGGACTTTGTTCCTCACTTGGCTGTTAAGATCTTCAGCTTCTCCCTCTCTATTCTCTTCTTCACTGCTGGATTCAGAATCAAGGAGTGAGTCAAGTAAGGCGACAGGATTTGTATGTCTAGCATCTGTGGTTATGGTCAAGTGGAGCTGGCAGTTGCGCTGGTACTGTTTTGGTCACAGACAAGACTGTCAAGCTGCAGCTGATCTGCCTCACCTTCTAATTCTGAGTGCCTGTGTTTGCAATTTAATTTGCACATTAAAGACCAGCACAGGTGTCAGAATCAGAAAGACCAATTGCTTTTTCAGTGCTTGAGTTCTTGAGTGTAGAATTGGTGGCCAGTTGGAATGTGCAGCCAGTGCAGCAGACATAAGCCCACCCATACTTCTGTTTCAGTATGTTTGCTGCAGCCAGGAGACTGGCACCATTGTAATGCACAATGACTTTAAATTTGCTAGGAGGAATTTTAAATCTGGCTGCTACCTCCTCCAACCACTCCGCGATGTTGGATGTTTTATTGCAGTCCTCCAGTGGCATGGTCGTAGGACAGATTGATTCCATGTTCCAAACGCCTCTAATGTCGTGGCACGTAATGCCAAGGTAGGCTTCAGTGGCTTCACTTGTCCCTACATCAGTACTAAGGGAAATGTTGCTGTTTGTGGCTTTTATGGCACTCCTCACTCTCTGGAATGTCATCTGGTACATCCTCTCCATCAGTTTGGTGAGTGTGACCAGGGTTGAGCATGTGGATCATTTTTCTGAATCCTTCATCCTCCACAACTTATAGTGGCCTAATGACAGTTACCAGCATACTGAGGATACCATCAGTCAGAAAAGATGCTTGCTGTGGTGTGCATATGGGGCATCCTTCCTCAGAGTTTCATCACCTATGTTGAGTTGTTTCTTTCTGAAGCAAGAGCGGCAATATTATATAAAATCATAATGAAACTCATTTAACTTAAAACATGCAATGTTGCCTTTGTTGATATTTGCTGATGTAAAGGGCAAATACAGATAAGACACAAAGAGCTGTGATCACGCAGCAGTCTTTGTTCTGCCTGCTACAGACTGAGGGACAGTGAGTGACAGTCAGCTGAGAGTTGTTCATGTTATATTTGATGACAGTTTAATTTGTTTTCTGCTGTTATTGTCACATTGTATTCAGTTATCTATTTTGTGCTTTGAGCTACTGCACTAGTCTTTACAGACGTATGTTTTTTAGAGATGCACCGATCCAGTTTTTTCCGATCCAGTCCCGATACCGATACCTAGGCTGAGCGTACCAGCCGATACCAGATACAGATCCGATGTTACTGTTGAATGAATGAACCGTATACCTTGCCATGTGAGTAGGGATGCACCGATCCGACTTTTTCAGTCCCGATACCGATGCCTGGACTTTGTGTATCTGTCGATACCCGATACCGATCCGATACCGTTGTTGAATTAATAATAAACTGTATACCTTCCACCATGTGAAAGGGACTAAAGGCACCAGACTTTCCTAACTAAGACAAAATAATCAAACAGTTACCGAACATTGTAAACATGTGTAACATTATTAATAATAATAATAATAATAATACATTTAATTTATATAGCGCCTGTCAGGGTACCCAAGGACACACGTAACAAAGTGAAACAAACAAACAAAGAATAAATGGAGCGCCTGTCAGTCAGCACGGAGGGAAAACTAGCACTGAAGTCAGTAGCACCGTCCGTAAACAAACTAGCGTCTGGAGGCTCCGTGCACACAGCGGGGGCGACGCAGGGGACCAAGAGATCCAATCCAAGCGATGAAGCCTGGGGTGAAGTGACAGCAGAGGTCCAGGTGCTCCTGTGCTGAACACCTGAAGACCCCGCCAGCAACGGCGAAGTAGCGACCATCCAGCATCGCTGCGAGCCGCAGAGACCGCAGCAGCAGAGGAGAGCAACAAAGGAGCCCGGCGGTGAATAACCCTGAGGTTGTGGTGGAGGGAGGACCAACGGAGCAACGATGGACAGCCCACACAGTATTGAGTACGTCGGTTTGAAAGTTAGCGTTGCTAGGCTAACGGCTGATCGGTGAGGCTAACAACTGATGGCGGGGCTACTAGCTAATCAGCGGAGAAATGTGACGTGAGTAAGTGTAACGTCCTGCAAACAGGAATACAAAATAAAACATAGCAGCTGAACCTGAGAATAAACTAATAAAGAGTTGGTCAAACAACAACTTGTGCTCTTCCAGCATGCGACACATTTAGGCTGAAGAATGACGTAGGATGTGCTGCGACGGAGAAAAAACAAACAAAAAAAAACAACTGGATCGGCCGTGGATCTGTTTCATTTTACCAATCCCGGATCCAGCTGTTTTGTCAATATCGGGGCCAGTATCCGATCTTAATATCGGATCGGTGCACCCCTAATGTTTTTATTTGATTATCCCTCCAACATTAAATTAAAAAAGCACTTGCTTTGGCAATATGTGTGACATAACACCAGTAAAGGCATTTTTTTAAATTTGGATTTGAATTTGAAAAATGTAATCAGATAAATCAATGGACATTTGGACTGCAACCTTTGCCATGCACTGAGAATGATAGGGAAATTCACTACACACAATAAGTTAGGGATATTGTTATTTACATGAGTGTTTTTCCTATTTGGTCTGAATTTTAATGAAATAAGTAAAAGTTCCCTTTGATATTACTAATAATGAATGAGAAGAAACACCATTTTCATTAGTTTAATATTTATTACCCCAAAAATTTAGACAATAACAAGGATAGCCCCAAATAACAAAAATTGACAATGTCAGTAGCAGGTGTTTCCACCATTTGCCGCAATGACAGCTTGACAGCGACGTCTCATGCTCCTCACTAGCCTCATGATGTTGTTCTGAGGCAATGCGTTCCACTCCTCCACAAGTGCTACACGCAGTTCTGCCAGGTCATGTGGGGGTGGGGTACGATCATCCAGTCTCTGCTTCAGCTGGTCCCAGACGTGCTCTATGGGGTTCAGGTCAGGGGACATTGCTGGCCATACCATATGAGGCACTCCGACTTCCTGAAGTCGAGCTGTGACAATTCTGGCACGATGTGGTGGAGCATTATCATCCATGAACAGAAAGTTGGGGGTGTGCTGGCGGAATTGGGGGATGATGATGGGTTCTATGATGTCACTGAGGTAAGAACGTGCAGTGACTGAGCCATCTACAATAACCAAATCTGTTTTGCGCTGACTGGTGATGCCTGCCCAGACTGTTGCACCTCCTCCACCAAAGGGAACCCTGGGGACCATGTTGACCTCGGCGTATCGCTCACCTCGCCTTCTCCAGCAACGCTGACGACCATCATTTCTGTGCAAGGTGACCCGACACTCATCAGTGAACAGGACGGTAGACCACTGCTGCATTGTCCAGGTCACATGGTCTTGTGCCCACTGCAAACATTCACGGCGGTGTCTTGGTGTCAGTGGAGTCACCTGCAACGGTTGTCTGGCATTCAAGCCAAAGCGATGGAGTCGGTTTCGAATGGTTTGTCTGGAAACCCTAGTACCCCTCACATCTCGTAACTGGGCCTGCAGCTGTGTGGCAGTTGCATAACGATGTCTGAGTGCATAGGTCCTTAGGTACTGGTCATCGTTGCGGTCTGTCACTTGTGGGGCTCCACTCCTGGGTCTTTAACGAACTCGGCCAGTAGTTCTGTGTCTTGATGCAAGTCTGCTGATGACACTTTGAGACACACCAAGTTCACGAGCAACATCTGACTGCCTGCCACCGACCTGAAGGCGCGCTATGGCCAGGTGGCGCTGTTCGTCCGTTAAGTGACGCCGTGTGTTCATGGCTGTTTGAATTATGAACTTGGAATGACTTACTGACAATACCAGCTTTTTATACCCACAGAGTGTTGAAATTGATGCCACATTGAAAAGGGTTGTCTTTTAGTTTTTTGGTATTGGCCCCAATATGTAAGGCACACTGTACACAGTGAGACCATTACGTGGAAAACACAAAATGATGTGTGTCTATCACCCCAATACAATTGCCTCCCTATCCCAAAACTCTCTGAAGTGAAACAAACACTGTATGTATGAAATCCACTGAGTCTCTCACAATATCCCTAACTTATTGTGAGTAGTGTATAATATATATTTTAATAGAACAGATATTGCTCATGTTTCTATTGTGAATAAATAAAGAATTCACTTTAGACCAGTGTTTCCCACACATTAATTTATTTGTGGCGGTCCGCCACAATATCAACATTGGCTGCTACATATTGATTTTCTATTTTTGGAACTGCGTGTCCTGTTCTCACTCACTCAAGACAGCTCACTCGTCAGTGAATAGCATGATGTTATATACTCTGATACAGTGGATGCGGTGTGAGGAAGAGCGCTAGGCCTTGCAGACAGTTTTTGTTGTGGCCAAGCCGTGTAATTACATCGTCATGTGATGCTCTGGAGACTTTTTCCCAAAAGCTAACATTGGGAGAGACGCATCTGTAAAACAGTAGTAAAAGCCGCACAACCCCGCAAAATGATTTGTTTTACTGTCAGAAATGTGGGCAGTTTGGTCCAATAAAATTTGGAGAGTCTAGAGAAGCCACCTGATTACATTTTATCCCCATTGAAGTTAGCTCGACGCTAAACTGGAAGGTAGCCAACACGGTCGGCGGAAGTCTTGAGTGCGCATGCTTATTAGTTGGACAGCTACCACCACAATTAACGTCTGATTCTGTGGGAAACACTGTAGACTATCTCCTACTAATTACTCAACTGGGGGCTACATTGATAGATGGAATGTCTTTCTGTCTCGTATACATTTGTTTTG
The DNA here is from genome assembly GCF_900880675.1 of Sparus aurata. Lineage (NCBI taxonomy): Eukaryota > Metazoa > Chordata > Actinopteri > Spariformes > Sparidae > Sparus > Sparus aurata. The sequence continues at coordinate 1,778,853 of NC_044203.1, read as the reverse complement.
AAAATTGAAACCTGTAATGTAGTGGGCCCTAATCTTGCATTTGAAGGATTATTGAATGGTGAAGTTTATAATTTCAAAAAGTTCATCATCTCCAATACTTTGTCAGTTAGCAGGTACAACAAACAAATACTCCTCCTCATTGAAAAATAGTTAAAAATAACTAACCGACTAGACATGCACTACGGATCAATGTTGACAGGTGATGTGTTTTGAATAGTTTACTAACTCACCGAGTCTCCTCCACCTATAATGGCTCCGACGTGCTCTCTCCTCAGGTGCTCATGCAGTAATGTCGTGCTTCAGTGCCATTCAAGATCACCTCAGCATCTTGCAATTACCAGTTGTCTTTGAAGACATAATATGAAGTGCTCCCACACTGTTGATGACTTGAGTCATACACTCTTCTCTTCTGTATTTTTTTTTTGTATTTCCTGTTACCTTTGCCATATTGCAAATGCGTAACATAGCCAATTCAGAAAGGACAGCAACTCTGAGTCGCTTCCTTTTTGATCATGTGAGCAAGGCGCACCATTGGCTGTCTTACGGCTCCCTACCGTAGGAGAATGTAACTGCTGCTTTTTCCTTAAGTATCTGCCACTCAACCATCTTTGACTATGAAGCGTAATCGCTCGCTCCGCGTCACAGCAAATGTATCAATAACATCAACCAACTAATTGATGTTGAAATTAGTTGCCATCTAACTTTATAATCGATTTTATCTGATTAAATCAAGTTGTTGCAGCCCTAGACAGATGATTGTGAAACAGCAAGGCAGAGGGTCCAGCAGAAGAGGACCACAGAAAAGACATGTGCCTTGAGTAGTGTTGTCTTTACCAAAATTATGACTTCGGTACGATACCTGCCTAAAATATCTCGATTCTGATACTGAAACGATACCACTGCAGAAAACTAAAACATCATCAAAAGTAATGGAATAAAATATTAGGTGACAGAATGTGGAACTTAAAATGATTTATTTCTTTGTATTAATTAAAAACCTTAAACTTAAAAAGTCAAAATAAAAAAATATATTTTGTAAAAGCTTCTGAGCTTTATAGCTTCTGTATCTGTATCCAAGAAGACAAGTGTCTTCTTGTTTTGTTCATTTGTCTTGTTTGCTCTCAGAGATTATTAAATAACCTGATTTTCCATTAAAAGCTCAGTGCTTGTAGTAGAAAAAAATTAACAGCACATTAACTACAATGTTATTCAGCATTCTGACATTAACTGTAAGTCTGGCAATTCATATAATAAGTAATACTTTATTCGTTCCACAAAGGGGAAATTTGCAATTTGTAATTCATGTTGATAAAGTTCAAACCCTGGATTATTAGCCTGTAAACTACATTAGTGCACTAAAGTACAACACAAATGACCCAGACCTGGTGGAGGTCTGTGCTCTAATCACACCATTTTCTAGTAATATAAATTGCAATATATATTGTAAATTATTGACAAAAATGTGCATGCTATGATTATATTACTAGTACTGATTGACTTAAAATAGATCATTTATAAGTGGTGTTGTTGATCAGCATACTCATGAACACCAGCGCATGTTCTGGTAAAGTTCATGTTACCAGTGTGAACGTTGTGTTTGCATACAGAGATGTGGAACCACATCGGACTGTTAAACAGTTAGCTTTACCCCTGACTGCCTCCTTTCAAAAAAAAAAATCTTTCATCTGGGGGATATTTATGTTATCTATCACTAACCTGCAGCTCTTTGAACTCTTTGAACAAGTCCGCATGTCTGTCAGCTGAAAGTGGCATGAGTGCTCCTGCCGACCGTCCTAGGCTTGTTGAAAAAGCAGACGCACGGAGCAAAATACGGAAATATTGTTGCGTTGCCGACAGTAAGGGCAAGCCCACGGACACCACAAAGCCTGTCTGTAAATGATGCTTTAAATCTGTAATGACCAAGAGAGCCAACACGTCTGTGTCGCTCTGCTCTGTGACTGTCTGTCACTGTGAAACCACGCCCACTCTGTCTGCAGGCAGTGAGGAAGCAGAGGGAGGCTGCACACAGACACGCTGCACCGCTGTTGCACAAAATTCATAAAGTACCGATACTAATAAAACGTGAAAAAGTATTGTTGTTAACGGCTGGGTACCGCGGTACCTTTCTAGTATCGGTTTACCGTGCAATACTAGCCTTGAGTGGTACGATTGCACCCTCTACTGTTCAAACAGAACAATAAAGTGGCAAGGAGAGATACTAGAATACCTTCATACTGATTTTCCATGTTTCCCATGGGCTTTATGAGCTAAATAACCACATGATAGGTTGTTAGGTAATGTCACAGTTCCGTGATGCTGTCGCGATATCGTGAAAATCGTTACATCCATAGTCTAAATACAACCCCTTTGTCCCCTGGGCCTCACTTTGCATCTAGATTATCCGCCGTTTAACTAGCAAAGCAGAGTTGGACACACCCTAGACGTACTGGCAGCATCCGCTTTAGACCATGCACCATAGATCATTTTAATACGGTCCAAATGGTGGGAAATATTTGCTCACAGAGAAAAGACAAAAACTCTCAGATTGTTGGAAGTATTTGAAGAGGACAAATGGCCTGTTTGAGATACATTTTGCCTTGCTTGGAAAGTGGATGAGAGCAGGTGGGTTCAACCAGGAGAAGTGGCATAAAGCTGCTCACAATTTGGACAGTTTCCAGCAGAAAAACAACACAGGAAGCCATATTAACATTGATCAGATTCTGAGTGAATAAAATGTTTTAATGATCACATTAATGTCTTTAGCTTTTACTGATTCACCAGTAATGCTGCTTGATTGACTGTAATATGGTAATAAAATGGGTGATCCATCTCAAAAGAAAAAAATTCCAAACATCAATGATCAGATCCTAGTCACATAGCTGCTATTTTCCTCCAATGTCACGCTCAGTGTTATGAGGCTGTGTTACAGGTTGCAGGTTGTAAACTTAGGGAAACTAACAGATTGCTATTTCACAACATCCTGATTGATCATCAACTGAAAAGATGATTGGAACATATTTAAAAATAAAGCAACACCACAAGTTAACCTATTAGCTGACATTCGTTCAATGGCGTTCAATCATTTCCATCTTACATTACCGTTTGACCTCATCCAGTGCATTTCACTGAGGATTAAATAAATGTGTCCAAAATGAGCAGTGTAGCAACCAATAATGTAATAATGGCCAACAACGTAATAGCCAATTACGTAATAATTTTGGTCATTTCAGGGCTTGACGCTAAGCTTTTTTCCAAGTATCACTGTGCTACCATGCTGAAAAATTTAGTAGCACACAACATTTTTTAGTAGCACAATGAAAATTCTGCAATTTTGGTAAAAACGTCATTTTCAAACAAATAAAGTACTTATTTAGCCTAATCCTAACCCTGTAGACTAATTTTTAATGTTATAACTGGCTCTTTGCCTTAACAAAAACCAGGAAAGACAAACAATGCAAATGTGTGTATGAAAATATAACATTTATTACAACCAGCCAGGAAAGTTCATTAATTCATTAAGTCTAGGTCCAGCTAAAACCATTTAAACTGGAAGAATGTCCCTGCTCCAGCAGTCAACATAGTCTGGTCTCCTGACCCGCCTGGAGCTAAGCCACCTCTCTACAGCTGGACTTGGGTCATAGCTCTCCAGTGGAGGCTCCTCGAGGCTGATGCGCATCAGGTCCTCTGTTGTGGACACGGCCAGGCTGCTTCGTGTGGAGGTCTTAAAGCTTCACAGCTACAGTGCCCCAGTTGCCTCCCAGTGTCCAACATAACATTTTTTCCTTACTGGCCCGTTTGGCCAGTAGATTAGAGTTTTACTGGCCCCATGTGTAATTTTAGTGGCCCAGCCACGAAAAAATGAAAATAACAATTTTTTAGAAAAAAAAAAGACTTATTTATTGAAATTGTTCCCATTTAATTGTTTAGAGAGTCTGTCCCTGAAAAATCTGTATGATCTGGCAACGATGGCAAAAAGTAATAGGGGTTTGCGTTATAACAAGTATTACATTTTCAAAATTGAAATTACAACATATTTAATATTTTGAGATGTATCATTTCTCTTACTCCTATAATTCTGTTATCATTTTTCAGGTGATTGATGTTCTGAAAGCACTGTACAAACAGTACCATTATTTCTCCCGAAGTGGAGGGATCAGTATACCTGGCTGAACCATCGCGACGGCGTAATGTATTGTTAAATATGCCGGCAGTTTCCGGCGAAGGCTGACCGCGGTGGATCATTTTTTAAAGGCACCTAAAATAACCACACCCTGACATGTAAATGTGACATCTGTCTTGATTCATTTAATTTAACTTAAAATATGGACAACTGACTGCATAATATAGGAATCAGAAACAGAAATGCTTTACAGCAGCTCCCATTCAAAGTCAAGAATATGCATAAAAATAGTAGTAATAATAATAATAATAATAATAATGACAATAACAACAACAATAACAATATTAATAAGCCGATATTGTAATAATATATGTGGGTCTGTGACAAATAAGAGTTTGCATTATGAGCAATTCAAAAATAGTTTTAAAAGCTTGCATCAGGTTTGAAAAAATGTGTATTTTGTATTTCTGTTGGTTTCATGTAATTTCAAATAGCTTTTGAACCATTTTTTACAAAAGGAAAGATGGATTGCCCCTGAAAATGTCAAGTGGTGTAACCAATATCTAATACCACCTAGAGTGTATGCAAGTGTTATTATAAAAAGCACTTACTTAATTTTAATATATTACTTGAAAATAGATTTTATCTGGATTATTTTAAAATACATTTTTAATGCGTATTTTCAATATGGACCAGGACAAATGCTGAAAACCCTTGGCGTTTTCTAAATAACATTTGACAAATTATGTATAAACTGTTAAAGAATATGGTAGTACATTGCAATAGAGGATTACACCTTATACCCTATGAATGTTCCTGTAAATTATAATATTTTTATGAAAAATACTGGTTACACCGATTGACACAATCCAGTTTCACCATCTGACCATGTTGCTTTTACAGAAGAAACTGGCACTACAAATCAAGCTTGACAGTCAACAAGGTCAATTAAACTTGTGCTTTTTATTATTTTCAATGAAGAAAAAACATCATCAACAAGAACTGGGTGTTTTCTACTGTCAATTAATTTCAGAATCAGTTTAGGAAACAAACATGGCAACACAAATCATGTGAACTTCTGTTTCATCATTTAAAAAAACATGTGAACCCATGTTTTCTATTTTGAAAAGAAGAACATCTGACTGCAATGAATTTGTGTTAAAACATGTCAAAAGTTGTCCATAGTAGAGGTGGATTTCATCGTTCCATGTCGAGATTCAGTTCCCGTCGGTCAGTTCGGCAGGAAGAATCGTTCATGTCGTTTGTTTGTTCGTTCAGTTGCGCTTCCGGTACAACGATGTTTAGCAGTAAATCATGTAATGCACAGTTCTTTTGTCCACACTTTTGGATTTTCCTAATGTCCTTCCTGGGTAACACACAGGATGCCTACATTACCCATAATGCAGATTCTTGTGACTGTAATTCCAAGGAACCTATCCCTGCTGCACCCCAGCTCCACTGACAGGGGGAGCTGAGGAGCAGAGCTAATTGTGTGTCTAATTAGTTAATATCTATTTTGTTTGAATTTATTAGGATTAATCATAACTGATATTTTGTTTTATCTTAATGTAATTAATGTCTATTCACTAAATAAGGTTTTATTATGCTTCTATTTTGTCCTGCTACCACAAACCGATACTGCTGTAAAGCACAGCGTATTGTAGTGAACTGTAGTAAACTAGCCATGTGGGCACTTGTCGGCATCTCTGTTTGGTAATTAAGGTATTGGAGCAGGACTGGAGCAACAATTTTCTGACCGTAGCTTAACTGTCATTTAGGCATAAGAAACTCATTTTTTCTGTCAATTAGTTTGAGGTGACAGACTGGATACCCAGGATTTTGCTTGGAAACCTTTATTTTTGTTCAAAGTGGATTATATTTTGAGAATAAATCGCAGCATTTTGCTTTTTACATTGGCCTCGTTTCCTTCTTGGACTGTCTTTGGAGTTTATTGCCTTACGACAAGCATGAGTACAGAAACGTTATGTCCTACACAAATCAAAATAGGTTGCCACTTCAAATATTTTTGCAACTGAAAATGTCAGAGCAGGAACTCATGATAGACTCTGTGCACAAAGCCCAGACATGTCACATTTTAAATGAATACAGGTTCATAGTTTGTTAACTGAGTTCCTGCACACAGTTTCTGCTTCTGTTCCTGGGCTGTAACTTCTAGTTTATTGTTTTGAGTGTTTTGAATGTGTAGGTCGGTGACATGCAGCCCCTCGGCCCTTGCATACAGAGTGAATGACAGGATGATACTGCACGTGTCCAGCTCCTTACATACACATCACATAATGTAACAGTGTGACATAATGCACAGCATGCAGAACTGTTCAGCTTTGATGATGAGAAGATGCAAACCTTCGTTCAAAACATGGCATAAAACTAGGTAGTTTTAGGAATTCATCATTTTAATATTTTAACATTCAACCTGATTATGCAAACTGTATCAATCGCGCAGCGCTCAATTTTAACACAATATACTCAGGAGTGCACTAGTGGAACATTGAATGGAAATGCAGTAAATGCAATTGCTGAAAAATACCAACCTATAAATGTGAAACATTTATCAAAACGAGCAACGTTATGATGAACATTTTAAATAATTTTGCACGTGGACCCAAGTCCATTTTTTTTTCTTATGTCAGAGCACAATTTGTGCCAGAACTCAGACGCACACGTAACGTTTCTCTGGCAAACCTGTGGATAAAATGTCTGCAGTGTGAAAATTAGTTAAATTAGAAAGCAAAAGCAGTTCAGCTGCATGTCATATCTGCAGTGCAACCATTTCGCAGGGGGGTAACAAAAGAGATGCACTTAATACACTCATTTGGTATGATAAAATATTACAGAGAAGGTAATTGAATTAATCACTCTGGATAACCAGCTCATCTCCGTGGTAGAGGATCAGTTTTCTTCGTCACCTGGAGTTTTTGAATCTCCGGTATGCCCTACCATCTCAGCATTACATTACATTTATTCCACTTTCGAGTTACCCACTAGTTTTGTGGGTCTCATACAGCAGAGCATGTAAAACATGCAATCGAGGAGATGCTGAGCGCGTGTGAAATAGACAAGCAAACGCGTCCACGTCATTTTATGTGACAACGTAAGGAATATGAAAAAAGCAATGGATGATATGGAGGTACCAAGCGTGGGCTGCGTCTCGCACACATTTCAGCTGACTGTACACGAGGGTCTGCTGTTACAGTGCAGCGTCACACACTCACCTGCTAACACAAGGAAGGTGGTAGGCTAATGTTGCAATACCATACACTACCAGTCAAAAGTTTGGACACACCTTCTCATTTAATGTTTTTTCTTTATTTTCATGACAATTTACATTGTAGATTCTCTCTGAAGGCATCAAAGCTATGAATGAACACATATGGAATTATGTAGTAAACAAAAAAGTGTGAAAAAACTTAAAATGTGTTTTATTTTTTAGATTCCTCAAAATAGCCACCCTTTGCTTTGATTACTGCTTTGCACTCTCTTGGCATTCTCTCGATGAGCTTCATGAGGTAGTCACCTGAAATGGTTTTCCAACAGTGTTAAGGCCCCCACACACCGCCCAGACGTCCAACTGCCTTATCCGACCACTCCGTTGCCTCTTGTCTGACCCGTTCGGCAGAAAAGTTGCATTGAACACACCGCTTCGACGTGCTGCCTACGCCACAGTAGCGTGTACGTTCTGCGCTTGCGCGAGATGCAATAAGCGGGTGGCGCTTGTGTTGTGAGTTGTAAACGAGAACCTTATGCACGCAACTCTCTTTACTTTCGATCAAAACGAAACTTAACTATTTCCGATAAAAAACAGCTGCATACTAAACATGCAGCGAGGCATTACCAAACTTACACAAATTAATTCGTCCTGAACGGACGTAACAACTAGTCTGGTGCCACTACTGCAAAACATGAAAACGGGGAATGACGGAACGGAGTGCATAGAAAAACAAAGCGCACACAGTATTCCGTCCCTCCCACACACCGCGCTGATTCGCCAGCACACCGCCAATCAGAACGGCCATTCAGCTGGCACACAACCAATCAGAGGATCCAATGGCTCAGACGTCCGACGGCCCTCCTCCTCAGACTTCGCATGCTCAGTCGGATCCGACAACGTCCGCGCGGCTCCGAAAGCTTCCGACTGAGCTGAACACACCAAACATATGTGTTCCCGACCTCGTCCGAGCCTCTCCAAACGCTTCAGACGTCCAACGGTTGGGCTGGTGTGTTCCTGCCTTTAAAGGAGTTCCCAGAGATGCTGAGCACATGTTGGCCCTTTTGCCTTCACTCTGTGGTCCATCGCATCCCAAACCTTCTCGATTGGGTTTAGGTCAGTTGACCGTGGAAGCCAGGGAATGTGGCGCAGCACTCCATCACGCTCCTTCTTGGTCAAATAGCCCTTAAACAGCCTGGAGGTGTGTTTTAGGTCATTGTCCAGTTGAAAAATAAATGATGGTCAAACTAAACACAAACTGGATGGGATGGCATGTCGCTGCAGGATGCTGTAGAAGCCATGCTGGTTCAGTGTGCCTTCAATTTTGAATAAATCCCCAATGGTGTCACCAGCAAAGCAGCCCCACACCATCACACCTCCTCCTCCATGCTTCACCGTGGGAACCATGCATGTAGAGACCATCCGTTCACCTTTTCTCAACGCACAAGACACAGCAGGTGGAGACCTCAAATTTGGACTCATCAGACCAAAGCACAGATTTCCACTGGTCTAATGTCCATTCCTTGTGTTTCTTGGCCCAAACAAATCTCTTTTGCTTGTTGCTTTTCCTTAGTAGTTGTTTTTTTAGCAGCTATTTGATCATAAAGGCCTGATTCACACAGCCTCCTCTGAACAGTTGATGTAGAGATGTGTGTGCTGAACTCTGTGTGGCATTTATCTGAGGCTGGTGACTCGGATGAACTTATCCTCAGCAGCAGAGGTGACTCTTGGTCTTCCTCTCCTGGGGCGGTCCTCATGTGAGCCAGTATCGTTGTAGCGCTTGATGGTTTTGCAACTGCACTTAGGACACATTCAAAGTTTTTGCAATTTTCCAGACTGACTGACCTTCAGTTCTTAAAGTAATGATGGACTGTCATTTCTCTTACTTAGCTGATTGGTTCTTGCCATAATATGAATTCTAACAGTTGTCAAATTGGGCTGTCAGCTGTGTAACAACCTGACTTCTGCACAACACAACTGATGGTCCCAACCCCATTAAGAAGGCAAGAAATTCCACAAATGAACCCTGACAAGGCACATCTGTGAAGTGAAAACCATTTCAAGTGATTACATCATGAAGCTCATTGAGAGAAGGCCAAGGGTTTGCAGCGCTGTCAACAAAGCAAAGGGTGGCTACTTTGAGGAATCTAAAATATACTTTAGAGTTATTTCACACTTTTTGTTTACTACATAATTCCATATGTGTTCATTCGTAGTTTTGATGCCTTCAGTGAGAATCTACAATGTAAATAGTCATGAAAATAAAGAAAAACATTAAATGAGAATGTGTGTCCAAACTTTTGACTGGTAGTTTATGTAGAATAAGAAAGAGCCAAATGAAAGTAAAGTTTGTTAAACAAAATAGAAGAACAAAGTGAAAGGAATTTTAAAAAATAAGGAACATCTTGGATGCAGGTACTTTTTTTCTTAATATATATATTATCCAGGAATATATTAGATAAGGCTAAGTATCGGATCGGGACTCGTTATCAGCATTTACTAAATTAAACTATACTATTAAAGGACTCGGACTCGGATCAGGGTAAAAAAAATCTGATTGGCACATCCCTATCGTATACTTAAAAAACAAATAACATTCTAACTTAAAAAAACTAAACTAAAAAATGCTGTTTTATTTGCTGTGAACAGTTGTGTGTCTGGTATGACTCATAAAATCCTCAAATAGGGATGTGTTACTGTAGAGATTATAATTGTCTGCAATAAATACAAGTACTGGGTTGTTTGAATTACCGTATTGACCCGAATATAGGACGACCCTGATTATAAGACGACCCCTCTTTTCAAGATTAATCTTCAGAAAGACTCTGATAACCAAAATTCGTTTCTCAATAACAAACTGACATACCCTCCTGTCAGTCTCTTGGAAGTGGCAGCTTAGAGGACCACGATAAGCTTTTCTCTTACTGTTAGCATTTTCAGACGATCTTTTTGGACCCACCATCTTCGGACGTTACACTCCGTAACTCCATATTTCTTGGCTGGCTGACAGTTGTTTGGCGCCTCCGCTGCATTGATCACCATTATCTTAAAATCAGCATCATAGCTCCGCCTCAGATGTCTGTTAACTTGCCACACTTGATCCACTTTGCTCCGTAAAATCACTGCGTCTCTCCATTTTTCATCTCCTGTCACTTCCTCTCCGCTGTGATTGACAGATAACCGCAGCCACAGCGTCAGTGACGTCTCTACAATAAATTGGCGCCCTCTGCTGTTGCGGTCGTGTAGCGACCCAGACAACTATCAGCATGTGTCAACGGTTAGACCCCGATTATAAGACGACCCCACTTTTTCACATAATTTTCATCGAAAAAAACCTCGTCCTATATTCGGGTCAATACGTTAATAGCTGTTGAGACAGAAAAAAGGAAAATGCCACCTTTGTAGTACTACACAAACTGACAAGTGATCATTGGAAATGCAGTGCAAAAACACCACGATAAATGGGGCTCCACAGAGAAGGGAGGATAATAAATTGTTGTTTTTTTTTCTTTCTTCCAGGCTTCAAGTGTCCTGTGTGCTCCAAGTTTGTGTCATCAGATGAGATGGATCTTCACCTTGTCTTGTGCTTGACCAAACCCAGAGTGACATATAACGGTAGGCCTCTGTGTTCTTTTTTTTATCTGCTTTACCAATAGAATTTAAAGAAGGCAGGAGCGAATGAGCCTGGTCAGCCTGTGAGAAAACCATGTAGCTATATATGTAAGATATAATAATGAAACTGTCACAGGTATATAATTATCCTTTAATGACCATTTCTGTTGCATTCAAAAAACAACTGTCTGATGAAAGTAGACAATCACAGCATTCTGCATATGTAACCTGATCCTCTGTTCCGGTCTGCTCCTTGTCAAATCTTGTGTAATCTTTCTGTAATATTTCCAAAACTCTAGACCAGCACTGTGCTGAGAGGCCAGATCCTTCTTTGTTTATTAATTATATGTATATTTTTCTGTATAAAGAAACCACAACAAATATGAATGGAGGAAAAATTAATCACTCTTCAAAGAGTTCTTTTTAGCCATTTGTTTTTGTTGATTCCTCTGACCTTCAGTTCACTTCACTATCAGTTTTGTAAAAGTCAGATTAGCCTTGACTAAATTCTCCAGTCTGACATGTCACATGATAAAAGTATGTGGCCCCTTGGCCTGTCTGAGGCTGATACTGATGTTGAAAATGGCATTATAATATTGTTATGAAAGAAAAATATAGAAATGTAAGTCGTAAAAGGACTTGCATTTCTACAGTGCTTTCCCATCAGGAGTAATTTGGGGTTCGGTATCTTGCTCAAGGATACACGACTTGCAGCTGGGGGAGCCTGGGATTCAAACCTGCGACTTTACTAGGCGACCCCCACTACCTCCGTGACCTGTGTGTACATTTTAAATGTACATTTTATGTAGTTGGCATGTGAATATGGTAATTGCATAATAATTCAAGGGTTTTTTCTATCTTGACTCATGGTTAAATGGTAGCGATGGAAGAGGACAGATGATGAGAGGGAAGAGAAGAGAGCAGGAGGAGACTGTGTGCAGGGGAGAGGAGCAGGAGAGAGAAAGATGAGACAAGCTTCCAAAAACCTTCCAAAGACAGGAAGTCTGGATGGGACCCAAATTTTATGAAGAGCATTTCAAATAGTTCTGGTTTTGTGCTGACTGTCTCTCCAGTTGGACAAACAACTGAGTGCATCGCAGCTTTGTTTTTGGGGTTAGAAATGGGGAGATCAGCGCTCTGTGCTATAGCCAGAAAAATGGTGCTTCAGACTAACCGTCAACTGATACTTGGCATACCACAAATTCTTGCTACTTCCTGATCAGCATATACTCTGATACAGATATATCTCAGGTGAACTATAATCTTTTACACAGATGTAGAGCTGTTTCTGTCCCAGCAGACCTCTCAACAGTCTTATCGACGTCGTACCAACGTTTCACTCCAGCCTGTATCTGTAGAATATGAATGCAAAAAAAAAAAAAAGACACAACCGGAGAGGGGCAATTTTTTCCTGTGCACTCAAAGGGGGTGAAGGAAAATTGCATAAGTAAACTCCATGTAGACAGAGTGCAGGAAGGAGGCGCGCTGCAGCAGCAACAGTGCCTTTGTGAAGTCCATGCAAGTGAGCAGCAGCAGCTCAGCAATCAGCTGCCATGCAGTACACAGGCAGCAAGTGTGTCCAGCCTGTAATATATAGGAGTACAACCATTGTCACTGTTACACTTATGTGTTCCACTGATGTAGGTCATCAGGTGTTGGGGAGTACTATAACATCTGTGAAAAAATATATGAATAATGCTGCTCATGTTGCAGTTACTTGTGTCTTTGGTAAGCACATGACAAGGCTGATCTGGAGCTCTGTCTGTTTTAATCACTCATTACAAATCACCTCATCCTGTATTTCCTTTTCAGTATAGATGACCTACTTTTACTCCCTGTGTCAGTATAGAAACATGACAGCAGTGAAACCTTTATAATACTAGAAACCATCAACACAGTACAGAGACTCGCTATCAAGACAGAAAAAAATCACTGCTCCCTTTACATATAATTCCTCATCAGGATTTTAATCTGAGTGCATCTGTGTATGCTTCCTCATTTTTGGAATTTCTTTTTTTGTACTCTGCAGTTGAGGTCCTCTTTGAGTGAACTGGCTTCCTGTACAGCAGGAACTGATTCCTTTCAGTCTTTTTGCCTGTTAGTCATATGATGGTCACAGTCTCATCAGTTCCCCACAGTATTTAGGATTAAAGTCAGTGAAAAAACTGATGCTGTCTTTGAGACACAGCACTTTGTAAAAGACACACAACTTACTTCTTAGATTGTCTGATAGATTTGAAATATAAGAACAGTGTACACAAAACCTGCTAGTTTTAAGAGTTGGTGTATTTGTTTGTATTTGTGTGTTTATGCCTATGTCATTCCACGTCTGTAGTGAACCCTCGGCTGCCATCGAGCCTTTTCCCTGACTTTGTGTCCTGGAAAAGTCTTTCTATCCCAGTAGTGGTGAGGTTGACTGATATCTCAACGACTAGCCAGATTGATTAAGGGTCAGACATCTTTGGACAAAGACAGTGAGAAATAGTTCTAATGGTTTTGCACAGATCATATCAGCTGCAGCTAATAACATTATTTTGAAGAGTAAGGTTACACTCACACTAGGTAATCTGTGCCATGCCCAAGTACGTTTGACCCTCAAGTCCAGTTTGTTTGGCCAGTGTGAGCACCACATACCGTGCTCAAGCACAGTACACTTTCTTGGCCCTTGCATGGTGTGAAGAGGTGTGCTTTGCCACAGTACGGTTGCTCATGCTTGAGCACGGGTGCACAACGTGGACATGAAGCATAATGATGCTTACTACGTCCCCTTGCATAATCAAAACATCCAAGAATGTGAGAGGGCCATCTGTGACCAAAACTACACAAAATAAGCCTCAAAAAAGTCAGTAAAGCCATGTTCTCTGTTGTTCTATATGTTGTTCTCCATTGTGCTGTGATCATGCTATGACCCGATGATGTATGTATAAGAGGTAAATGTGCTCAGGCCCGGTTGCGGCCGGACCAAAGTGAGTGCAGGCCAACTTGGGACTGCAGAGGATGGACAATCATGCTTCGGCACAGTACGGAACAACTGGGCCAAGTGTGAGTGCACCCTAACTTGATGATAAGTATAAATGAAACTTTTACCATTGTCTGTTCAAATTGCTGTCTGCAGCCACTGCCTGTACAACACCACAGCACAGTCATAGGAGGACTCCAACAGAGTGATGCATCGTTCTAGCTAATTTTTTTTAGAGTTATATCTATTTTATAGTTTTTAATTAGGACTTCTAGTTTTGGAAAGATCTTGTAAAAAACACAGTGTGCCAAATTTAGTAGGATCCACCTGTGATTTCAGCCAAAAAGTGTTTATGTTAACTGTGTGAGACTGTGTGTTTTCTCACATGATTGCTCACAGCTGCTCTGTGGGGTTTGTGGCTTAAGATAAGATAAGATAAGCCACTCAGGCCTCCCTGCTATCTGCCTGCGTACACATACACGCTTGCCCACACACACGCACACATCCCCACACATACAAACATGCCAGTCCTAAACATATCCGCTACCGGATGCACACAAACAGCAGCTGTCATGTATGTATAACACACAGCTCCCCTTGTGTGTGTTTCCATTATAGAACTTGAGATATTTCCTGACCTGCTTTCAGATTTACAACCTGCTACCCATGACACTGTCAGAGACACATTCAGTGCATTTACATGAAACTCAAGAAAACCGAATTACTGTGTTAGTCCGACTATGATTGGATTTTTAAGATGCATGTATACACCTTAGTCCAACTGAAATCGGACCAGATCGGATTTCTCATAGTCAGATTAAAAAACCTAGATTATTCGATTGATAGTCACATTACTCGTGCATTACATACATTCTATCAGATCGGATTGGATTTCTGCGTTCTGCGCAGGATCGAAATTTCTTTTCCGGGGCCGTGAGCCGGAAGTAGAAGGACGGCGGCGTCTTTCCTCTGAAACCACTGCAAGAAAGAGCACCATTGTGCATCTAGTTTGTGTAATTATCACACCATATACGAAATGTACAAAGCTTCGTCTCGCTCTTCGTACGCCATCTTTCTCGAATGCCAAGGCAGTTTGTTGTTGCTGGTGACATAAAGAGGTCAGTTGGAGGTGGCTCTATTACCACTAGTTGAAATGGGTACAGCGCCACCTGTCGTACCGGGGAATGACATGCTTACATGCTCACCGGCATGTATACTCGGACAATTGCAGTTGTCTGATTGAGTAGCATAGTTGAACTATGGAGCAGGGTGTCCGCGAGGTTGTAAAAGGTATTAAATGGTAGTAAATGAAATTAGCAAAAATTAAGGCCATTAAAAAGTATTAAAAAGTAATAAACGTCATCTGACGAGGTATTACATTTTTGAACCACTATCCAACTATGAGTTGCAGGCCTATCTCCTAAAAATCGCCTGAATTTAGTTATATAAATTATATGTGCGAGAAGGACCTAAGAGGTATCGATGATGTGACGTCAGACAGTGTGCGACACGGTAAAAACTATTAGCGCCTCAGTCTATGCTACAACTGGATAGCACACAGCTGGCTTGCTGCCAAAAGTTTGCAAAAGTTCACTACTGTTGACGAAGTCATGGGGAGATGTTATTTTTCGGACCTCTGGTTAGAGGACTCTAGATTCAAAGACTGGCTTAGGCCAGTAGTTGGTGACAGGCGAGAGGCTTATTGCCACGTCTGTAAAAAGACAATGAATATCACCTGGGGTCCGTTTCACAAAGCAGGTTCAACAAACTCTGAGGCTAACCCTGAACTCTGAGTTGATCTACTCTGAGATAGGAAACTCTGAGTTTTTGGTTCCAGAACAGCTGATTTGAGTTAGTTTGATCAACTCGGAGTAGTTTAACCTGGAGTTAAGCACGTGGACCACAAGTACAAAAAGACAGCATCAATGGAGCCCTGATTCGACGAGTCACCATGGACGATTTTAGAAGGAAGTGTAACACCGCTGCAGCAGCAAAAGAGAGGGAGACGGCGTGGGAGAACATTCGTGCTCGGGTCAATGCATAAGTTTAAATGTAGTCATTTGCAATCACAATAATATTACAGGGGGAAACTGCTTTAGTGGTAGCCTATTAATTTATTTCATTTAGGTGCAACCCCGGCTGAGAAGCGCACTTGGCTGCAGCTGAAGATGAAACATAAAAACATTGTTCAAACAGGTAAGACCTCGGCATAATCTCATGGGGGTACCTCATTTTGATCATGTTTTACATTGTAAATATTAAGTGGCTGTTTGACTGTACAGTTGTTTTATCCCCAACATATTATGCTGTTTTCACACACATGAATGTCTTCTCATCTGTATCATGTTCTGTTAAATAATTAAGCCCATTTAAACTAACATTTTAACTAACTAAGCACACTTCTCTGACCGCTCTGCATACAGTTGCCTTGCTCAAGTGCTCTGCATCTCCGACGTTGTATAAAAAAACTCCCATTTGCAAAAAAACGCAGCGCAGCACACAATATCTGCTGGGATGTGAGAGCATGACTGCGGTTGGTAATGTTGGAAATGTAAGGACGGATCAGGTTGTGTATGTAAATGATGGACTGTGACGTGAAACGGTACCGCTCAAAAAGATAACTGTCTGGAAATGCAAGAACATCTATGTACGGTCTGATAATCATCTCCCGACGAATATTTAATTCTCTGCGCAGTAATGCTGCACCTTCATCCACGGGATCATTATCAAAAGGACATGCCATGGTAGTGAAAATAGTCGCCACCTAATATAACTTCTAATGTAGGCCTACTGACTGATTTTTGAAATGATCAATCAGAACTATACTACGCCAAAACTCGCCTGCTGACTGAAAGAATGAGGAAATCAAATACCGTGTGTGGCTGAAAGAGGGCGGAGACAGAGAGAAACTCGAGGTTTGTTAAGAAAAACCTGGTCCCGACCAGGTTAGGTTCAGAGAGTATGTTACCATGGTAACTGACCGAGAGCTTAAGTTACCTCTCTCTGTGAAACAGGCTAGAGTTACCCCTCTTTCTCTGGTTTGAGTTACCTCCCTTTGTGAAACGGAAAACTCAGAGTTTCCCTCATTTCAGGGTTAACAGACTCAGAGTTTTCACTAAACCTGCTGTGTGAAACGGACCCCTGGATGGGAGTGCGCAAGGCACAGGTCGGGTATTGTAAACATGATGACCGGCCACCGCTGTCAACGTTTTTTGTGCCTGTGTCTTCATGTCACTCCGCAAGTCGTCCATTCATTTTTCACGACGGAACTTCATTCAAAGAAGAGCTTCTACAAGTCACCGTTTAAGTTGAGTGACTAAAATCCTTGTCATCCTATTCAAAGGCTGCAACAGGCAACTCATCGAACCAGAGTGAAGTTAGTTTCAGGTTGGATATTCAGCGGACATTCACTCGGGTCCAGCCGCGACTTTACTGAGGTTCACCCAGTGTTAGCAGCAGGAGGACGGTTAGCTCACCTCCAGAGCCTCGCGCTGAATCACTGGAAACTGATTTAGGGACCGTCATTAAATTACTTGGCATAAATATATTAATACAAAATAATTGCAGGTTTTTTCAATATCTTCCATGTCATGACTCAAATCCAGCAGCAAATTGTATTAGTAAACTGGACGAATGAGACACACCCATTGTTATTGTATTTTATTTTGTCATGTGGCCCACTGACTTCTGAAACAGATTCTGTTTCCATAAAAAATAGATAATAATAAAGACAAAAGTTCTCTAATGCTCAAGAGGTTTACACATTTTCAAGCAGTAATGTCAGCTTCTACACTATTTTGTCTCATGTCTTAGATTCAGATTCTGAAATTCTGAAAATGAATTTTTTTTTCAAAAATCTCACCAGTAGTCACCATTTAAAGGGTTATTTTTCAAAATTGCCTCCCCGGACTGGCCCCAGAGAAGTGGTGTGTGCTCTTCCTACACATGACGATGAAATCATTTTTTGTCGTGAATTAGGATTAAATAACAAATAATTGTGTATAGGTCAGTGTTTTTATATAGGCAAAAAAGTAACAAAGTATCTAGTAATAATAGGTACTTGATTTGAATTGTAAGCATTACTACACTTATTCACTCAGAAAGTTAAGTAACAAAATGACAGTAATCTGTTACCTTTTTAATTAGTTACCCCCAACACTGAGTTCAAAAGGTTGCCACTACAGTTGCAGCTCGAAGTCGTGTTGGTATTAAAAAATATTATGAAGGTATTAAAAAAGGTATTAAAAGGTATTAAATTCAACTTAAGAATTGCTGTATATACCCTGTGGCTGTAATCCGACTAAGCTGTGCATGTAAACGTACTGATTGTTCAATCTGGTAAAACAACCCAGACTGAGAGACACCTCAAACGGCTCAGAGGTCAACCTGCTGCAGTAGAAGGACCTCCTCCTTCCACATCCTTTGCTTTGTGCTGGGTCATTACAGAGGTCAAAGGTCAGCTGGACACGCTAACACAGTTAACCCAGGGTTGCCTGAATGAATCCCACCCTTTACAACTATCTAGCTTCTATTCAAATCAGCTCAAATTGAATGTCTCAAAACTTCCTCCGTCTCAATTCCAATATAACTGAAGTCCTTGTGACTGGCCCATATTTGTTTTTGTTTAGAGATCAGTCAATATAACCCCTGCCATGCCAACAATATCAAGACCACCTCAAAGAATCTTGGAATACTGCTACACCAACATTTGAACTTTTAACCTCATATTACTAAACTCCAGTTCAGCTTCTTTCAGTTGAGAAACGTTGATAAAATCAAACCCATGCTAACAGCCAGGCAACACATCACACACACATACCTGTATATAGTACATGTAATTTAGATGTGTGTTTTAATCAAATCAAATCAATTTTATTTATATAGCCCAAAATCACAAATCACATTGCCTCAGTGGGCTTTACAATCTGTACAGTGAACAACATCCTCTGTCCTTAGACCCTCGATTCGAGTGAGGAAAAACTTCACATGTTGATGGAAAAAAACCTTTTAACAGGGTAAAAAAAACAATGGAAGAAACCTCAGAAAGAGCCACAGAGGAGGGATCCCTCTTCCAGGACGGACAGACATGCAATAGATGGAGGAGGCATCACCAAGTGGTGCCCGAGCCAGACGACCTCCTGTCCACCATGTTGACCTGGAAGAGGGCAGGACACACAAGATCATTAGTAATAGACAGAGAGAGGCATCAAGATTAACAGAAATATAGATATGAGGAGATAATGAAGCAGAGGAGAGCAATGATCCAGCAGAGCCGGGGGTGTGATGATCCAGATCAGTCCGTATTTCAAGGCAGCAGGAGCCCGGAAACGGTAGATGGTCCCAGGGGGCCGTGGTCCATCAGAGGGGAGCCTGAAAGAAAGAGGGGAGGAGGAGAAAGAGAAGGAGGAGAGAGAAGAGGAGGAGGAGGAGCAGGAAGCTATAGAGAGTGTAGAGAGTGACACAGCTTGCAGCTTGTGGGAACAGGAAACAACAACAAAGGTTAGAGAAATGCAGTATTTATCAGAATAAACAGATTGTTTCTCGTCGGCAGCACAGTGTAACTCTAGTAGTATAGGAACTCATTGAGACCGACACCTAGCCACTGAAGAAGCTTACAGTTGACATCAGGGCTAATTAAAGGCTAAATCGAAGAAGTGAGTTTTGAGTTTAGATTTAAAGGCGTCAACAGAGCCAGCTGGTCTGAGGTCAGCTGGGAGGTTATTCCAGAGGAAAGCAGCCCGATAGGAAAAAGCCCTGCAGCCAGCTGACTTCTTCTTGATCCTGGGAACCATCAGGAGCCCTGAATTTTCAGAGCGTAATGCCCGAGTTGGAATATATGGTGTAATGAGATCTGACATGTACGACGGGGCAATGCTGTGTACAGTTTTGTATGTCATCAGCAGCACCTTAAAGTCGGATCTTAGATGTACTGGGAGCCAGTGCAGAGATGCTAAGATTGGTGTAATATGATAAAATGTTCTTGTACGTGTTAAGACTCTGGCTGCAGCATTCTGAACCATCTGAAGACTTTTAGTGCTCTCACATGGAAGACCTGAGAGACCTGAGGCATTGCAGTAATCCAGCCTAGACGAAACAAAGGCATGAATCAGGATCTCTGCGTCCGCGGTGGACAGGAAGGACCTAATTTTAGCTATATTGCGCAGGTGGTAGAAGGCGATCTTGGTAATTTCTTTGATGTGCTGATCAAAAGAGAGTGTAGAATCAAAAGTAACACCTAGGTTCTTGACGGTTGAGCTTTGAGAAATAACACAGTTGTCGAGAGTTACAGTCACCTGATCAACATGGTGTCTCTGTCTGGCGGGGGCGATGACCAGCATCTCAGTTTTTTCCCAATTTAGGAGCAGGAAGTTTTCTGACATCCACTTCTTCACTGCATATAGGCAGGTCTCTAGCTTCATGATTTGAGATTTGTCATCAGCTTTTAAGGGCACATACAGCTGAGTGTAGTCCGCATAGCAGTGGAAATGTATTCCATAGCTCCGAATAATTTGGCCGAGAGGTGAAATATATAAAGAGAAGAGCAAAGGGCCCAAAACAGAGCCCTGGGGAACTCCATACTTCACAGCAGTAAAAATTGATGACGTACCATTGTAGGAAACACATTGTGTTCTTTTGGACAGGTACATTTTAGCCAGGCTAGAGCCAGGCCAGAGATGCCAAATTGACTTTCAAGTCTGTCTGACAGTATGCCATGATCTATAGTGTCAAATGCAGCGCTGAGATGCAGTAACATGAGCACTGAGGTCGAGTTAGAGTCTAAGGTAAGTGAAATGTCATTTACCACTTTAGTAAGGGCGGTTTCGGTGGAGTGACAGGCTCTGGAAGCTGACTGAATAGGTTCCAGGAGATTATTATTAAGTAGGTAGCCTGAAAGTTGTTGGGACACGACTCTTTCTAAGACTTTAGAGAAGAAGGGAAGGTTGGACACTGGTCGATAGTTATTTAGTGATCCTGGGCCGAGGTGCGGTTTCTTAAGTAGAGGCTTAACCACAGCAGACTTAAAACTAGAAGGGACAACACCAGTCATGAGTGATGAGTTTTACTTTTTGTTACATAAAAAACTGTTGAAGCTTCTTGATATTGTAGAAGAGTGAATGTTGCCAACCTCTTAGAGTTGTCACGATACCAAAATAAGTAACCACGATACTATACCAGACAAAGTATCACGGTTCCGGGTATTATCGCAATACTGCAGCCTTTTTTTATTATCATTATTTTTATGAACTGCAATGTATTTGTACAAGTTATAAATACTTATTAATTACTTATAATGTTGTTTGGTGCATGATAAACATAATACTAGTGAAGCATGAATTAGACTGAAACAAATATTTTTATGAATAACATTTATTAAAAAGTTAAAATAATAACAAAAAAAAGGTATGGTCTTGGCCATGGGTTGCTTTCCTTTTGGGGTTGGATGGCTCTCTCTAAAATAAGGAGTGGGAAATACATAACAAATTAGCCTAATGGTCCTAATGGTTTTAGTTCATAACTGGGTCAATAAGAGTACATGAACAAAAGCATACGAGCAATAAAAAACAAATAAATGAAGTTAGAATTTATATGGTTGAAATCATATAATCATTTAGTTTCATTTGCACATTATTTATGTTTAACTAATATAAATAATCAACTCAGGATAACAAATCCTCTGTCTTTTAAAAATATCTATTTGACAATAATATAACATAATAAACCATAGAGGACAAAATACAATAAACAGGAACTGATTCCCTGTGAAAACTATATTTTTATGCATTTTCTAGGTGCTTTATACTTTGATATCCTTTAACTCTTCATTCCTCAGCCTGTACACGGAGCATATAGCCTAATATTAGCCAATGAGAAAATAAACAGGGCATACTAACCTGGTATTCGACCTATAAATCTGGGTGACGACACTGCAGGTATTTATGAGGTTGGATGTGTTCCCTCCTTTGGCTCCTACAGCTTGGTGGCAGCGCCTGCACAGTGGACGGCCATCGTCTATTGCTTTACCATCTGTGCCTTGTTTAAAGCTAAAATAGTTCCAAATGTGACTTTTGGAGTTTGGTTTTTTGAGCAAAATTAGTGGTGCCACTGAGACACGGCCGCGGCAGACTCGCCGCTCGGGCCTGGTGCTTCTGCCATGGTGAGTGTGTTGTCTCGTGTTAGTGACTGTAAGCCGTGCGGGCGTCTGGGCGAGACAGAACTTTAGCTTGTTGTATGTTTTGAAGCGAATTTCTGTCGAAGCGGAGCTGTCTTCATGGAGTTCGTTCTTGCCGGCAGAAACACTTGAACAGCCAATCAGCTAACAGACAGGCGGACCCAGCGTGCGGAAACAGCCTATCATATCCCCGGACATCACCAGTAACAGGCAAACAGCCAATCATTCAGCAGCTGTGTAGTTCGGTTGCAGTAGTTAGCATGTGGGTTTGTTTACAAGGGAGTAGCATGCAATGAGAAGCCGGGAGGAGAGTAGAGGCGGCCGCTATGTAGCGGAAACTGGCACCGGTAGTATAGTAATCCACGGTAGTACCGTCGTGTAGAATTTCTAGTATAGTAGGAACTGTTAGGATATGGCACCGCGGGGTACCGTAGGTACCGCGGGTATCGTGCAACTCTACAACCTCTACTCTGTCAAGAACTCTAACATCCTTCAACCGTTACACCTTCGTTCCGTTCCATTCCGTTTTCTACCGCTTGTTTCGCGAGGGTCGCAGGAATGTTTTATCCCCCTTTTTCAGGGGGGTTAATGGGGCCAATTCCAGTTAGCTATGGACGAAGGCCAGGGTCAGCTCATCGCAGGACCCTTACTGATGGCAGAGGCTGCCAGACAAGGTGCCAAATTTGGGGTTCAGTATCTTGCTGAAGGATACTTCGACATGTAGCTCAGTCCCACCCCAGGGGACATTACACCTGTTGTGGTAATTTTGGTTGTAGTTATTAAGCTAATTATTAATCAGAGTAACCAACTGACAGTTTAGTACCTTTTCATGAGACCGATTTGGTGAATTGGCTATCTTTTCCCTTCTTCAAGGCCGGTGCCCTGAGGTGATCTAATGTAAAGTGGATCATATTATTTATCATAATTAATAATTAGCCCTGATAATCATTAAGTATTATTGTCCGACAAATTTAACCCAAAACTCCCTATTATTGCTGCATGAACACTACATAACTGTGTTTTAAAACGTGCTATACAAATACATTTATAATCATTGTACAGACTGTGTGTGAAGCTACAAACAGACACATAACACCTCCTGTCTCACTGCATCTCCCACTCTGCTACTGAAGGGGCGTGGACAACAACAATATTGCTTGGCAACCAAATCAAACATTTTTATCATTCAAATATCTTGGCCATTCAACGATAATAATACCAATGAATGGCCAAGATATCATTCAAATATCTTGGCCATTCATTGGTATTATTATCGTCTCTGTTCGTGAATCAACGGCTGACCAGCACCGTCAGTACATTAAAGATGTTTTCCCCTCAGCTGAGCAGGATGCCATGTGCTGCAGCCCATAATAACTGGCTTTTCCAGGCCTATCTGGGTTAATCCACTGTTACATAAGGCCAGTTCTAATGACACTCTGTGTGTTTTGCTGCAGGTGATGGGTGTAATGGTGCGCACGATGACTTCCACTTAAGACCCAGACCAATTTTATGCATTGCAGGAAAAGATGAATACTGCAGAGTGCACACACACACACACACACACACACACACAGTCAGCACACAGACATACATGAGTTGGCAGAGGTACAGTTAGACGGTCCACACCAGACACGGACAGCCGGGGGACAGAAGGACGCTCATCGCCGTCAGCCGGGGGACGGACACTCGTCACCGTCACGCGCGGAGTATAGCGCCGCTGACCTAGCGGTATAGCGGCGTAGCGCCGCTGTTCCACCGTCTGGGGAGAACCCTGCTTAGGCGGTAGGCAAAAACGCGTGGGCGCCGCGCCAACAGTCAGTTAAGATGCACAGAATGGGACCGAACTGCCAGTAAACCACGCAGCAACAATGTTGAAAATCTCAGGTCGATCTGATCCTGATCTGCAGAGATATTTGAGGCACACACACAGAAGGAAAGACAGACAGAGATTTCTTGCTTTTATGGAGAGACTAGTGCAGTGCCCATAGGAAGTATAGAAAAGTGGGAGGTTAAGTAGCTTTTTCACGGATGGCCAAATGAGGCTGTGTTTGACGGTGGGACGTCAGGGACATTTGTCTTGTTTGTCGTGAAATGTGTAGATTGATTGATAACTATTGTGTTTTCATATATTTGGGCTTTTAGCAAGGACACGGTAGGGAGTTGAACCCCATTCCACCAATGTGAAAGTACCACTACAATGCCATTTTGCTTTTTTAGCCATTGGGAAAAAGCAGCATGATATTTGAAAGTGTTTTAAAAGCTAAATCTGGTTAGAATTCTGTTTTGAGGTAAATGAAAGGGTATGTATGGTGGAATATTGTAATAAGTATGAATTTGTTATCCATCATGGTTATGCTTTTGCATTGGTGTTAAACACAAACCCTTAGTATGTTTAAACAGACATGTTAAGTTTTGAACAATTCGTTGTAAGACAGAAATTGGGAAGGTAGATAGAGGGGCGGCTGTTGTAGCAGAGTGATGATTTTATGAGAATGAGAAATTGTCTGTTCAGTTAAGGTGAGGGTTAGTGTTAGTGAGGGTCATGCAGTGAGTTAAATCATAAATGCTAAATGATTAAATATATGTAATATTCATGCATGTAACAAAATGGGAGTAATTCAATCTAGGGCTGAACGATATGGACAATATTTCATATCTCGATATTAATGCCAGATATCTCGATATCAATATGATACGATATGACTACGTGTTTGGTGAAAACCAAGCATTTTTCAGGAAAATAAAGAGACTATTTTAAGACATATACAACTGGTTGATAGAGAAATCTTTACCAAATAATCACAAACTCACTACAGAGACAAATATATTTGAAGTAACATCAGTAAAGGGAGGGAGAAGATCAAACTAACTATGTGCATTTTTACAAGATGAACAATGACATCCTAATCTGGAGAGAGAGTGAGAGTGACGATCGAGACTCAGCAGCTTCAGGTTATCGCCGGTAAAGTACCAGTGGAATCTAGAAAGACTAAGAAGTCAGAGAATTAACGGATCGAAACAGAGTAGACGGCAGCTATACGGACTCAAATCCACAGAGCGAGAGGCCGCAGCATCCGCTCCTGCTGCCCCAGCCAGCCCCCCCTACATACATACACACCAGCCTGCCACCTGCAGCCGTGTGAGAGGACAGAGAGCCGGCGCTGCTGCAGGGGAGCCGCAGACTGCAATCACTCTCGGCAGCATGAGAATTACAATATCATATATTTCTCGCCTTTCCCCTGATGAGCTGAATAAGTCGCTTCATTTTGTCGCTAGTCGCTTTTTAGAAATTAAAGTCGCTCAGAGGGTCTGAAAAGTCGCTAAATCTAGCGAGAAAGTCGCCAAGTTGGCAACCCTGTCGTGTGTGTGTGCGTCTCAGTCTTCGTCTCCCTCACTCCCGCCCTCGTATGTTTGTCATTGGTTGGCTTCAGCTGTCGATCCATAGCAAGCATGAAATATGGTTTGTGGTTGGCTGGCCTTAGCGGTGTATTCAAGGGCAATCGTAAAAATGATGTTTGTTGTGACTGCCAGAGCTGTACATGCAGGGCGAGGGAGGGTGGAATCTATATCGTTTATATCGTTGCTTTTTCAATATGAATATTTTGATTGTTCATATCTAGATATAGCTATACGATAACGATACATCGTTCAGCCCTAATTCAATCATCATGCATGTCACATCATGCAAGAACATACAGGTTGGCGCACGTGTACTTACCCACATAGACACACACACACACACACACACACATTCACAGACACATACACATAGCTTTAAGTTGAGTAGTACCCAATTCAGAATCATTTGTAGGGATGACAGTGTAGTCCAAAACAGGTTATTTTCTCATACTTAGTCTGGTAGGTTCATTTTTCTGGGCTGAAACATGATCTTCCAGAAAGTGATGCTTTTTCTTTGTTTCTTCGTCTAGAGATAGCATGCGAAGTCTGTTTGATCTGCCAGCTCTGCTGGCGGCAATGTAGAATTGTCCATGGCTGAAGAAATCTCTTGTGCAGAAAACACTAACGCGTTGTAAAGACTGACCCTGTGACTTATTCACAGTCATGGCAAAGCAGGGTCTCACTGGAAATTGTTTCATCACAAGGTGAATAGAAAGATGCTGTCAGATGGTATGAGGGTGGAATGAAGAGAGTGCATCCGGCATTGACACCAATTACAGATTTTGCAACTAAGAGGTGTGGCAGTATTTGTTCTATGATGTATCTTGAGCCATTGCAATGTCCATTTTGTTGGTCAAAGTTTCGCAGTAGCATAATCACCATTCCCACCTTTAAAGTTATGCGATGAGGAGGCATTCCGGATGGGCAGAGTGTATTTAAAAACTCAGTTGGGTACATATGGTGACCTTCAGAATCTGCAGTGTCAACGCTGTTGCAAACATGTTCTTCTCCTGGAAATATCTTGGTCATGTACTCATTTACTATGTCGACTTCAGAGTTAGTTGGGCATAAAATGACGCGTTCGCATAGCCACGTTGGACGGGAAATGTTGGCCAGCATGTCTTCATACACCCAATGGACAATGTCTTTCAGTTTGTCACCAGGAATTGTCAGTGTGTCATTGAGTTTAATGGCAAACTCACCCTCTTCTGGCATTACTGGAATTTTAGCCTCGCCAAGGTCTAAGAGAAATTGGCAAAGTCTTCTTCAGCTTGTTGATGTTCTGCAGCTTGAGAGAGCCTCATGTTTTCTGTTAGACGAAGAGTTTTAACATTTTTCCATAGGTATGAGCTCTTGCAACACCTTCTTATGATCTTGGTTCGGCTACCGTGTGGTACAACGGTAAGGATTTGACTCCAATCGCCACTGAAGACCATTGTGATGCCACCAAATGGTTTGGCTGATCCTCGGAGCCACTGAAATCCGTCATCGTCACTTCATCCACGACCAGGGTTTCCTGCAGACCTTATTTGGCCAGGCGCCCCGCCCGGCCTGAAATCTGTAGCGCCTGGGCTAGAATGTCAGGCAAAAAAAAAAATAATAATAATTGATGCAATGCATGCAAGCGACACGGCAGCGCTTAAGAACTAATCTACCAGCGCACATAGATCAGGCATGTGATTTTTCCGAATTTTTCGACATGAAAATGCGACCCTCGTGAATCATGCAAATCCGCTTTTTTTTTTTTTTTTTTGCCGATGGGGGGGCGTAGGACCACCATTAACCACCAATAGGTTTTAGCAGACCAGGTGTTTATTTGGGACAGGCGTTTAATTCCCTCCTCACAAAAATCCGGGATGAAAATGTCACAAACTTCTCCAGCTTCTCGGTGAATTCTCTGGCATCCTTCTGGGCAACAGTAGTCCTCTGCGAGTGAAGTTGTTGCGGCGGAGGAAACGATTCAGCCGACCAGCACTCGCTGCAAACTCCTCATCTCTGCTGTCACTCACGGTGGCGGACATTTGTTTCTCCATGGACCTGATCATTTTGCAGGACACGTGGCGTGCCCGTTTGCTGATAACTCATCCCCGCATGTTTATCTTAAGCTCCTCGCCAGCCTTCTTCCTCCCTCCACCAGGCAGCCTGGTCCTGTTGCTGTCCTCCTCAGACAGACGCTGAAGCTCAGTTTTATTTTTTCGCTCTCTTGAGGTTGACAGAGAAACATCTAGCGGCTGCTTCTACCGAGTTTTCCTCTGCATATTTTAAGACAGAAAGTTTGCTGCACTTGAGTCATGGCGATCATCAGTGTGATGACTGACAGAAAGCAAGCGCGATACGTAAAAAAGGCGAACCACATGATGGACCACATGATGTGTTTTATAATGTGTTTATGTGTTTACAGCTGCTAATGTATGTAACGCTGTTACTGTGATGATACATGACAGTTAAATATTTAATCTGTCTATAATAACCACATCCTGACATGTAACTGTGATTTTTGATAATCTAAGTACTAATAATAACAATCATGACAAAAAATTAACAAAGACTGCAGATCAAGATAAGAAGCTGCAACTGGCAGTGAGCTGCTCTCTTTTCTGTTAGCAGTGAAGTGATGTACTCCATGACAGAACATTATAAAATATGATAATGTATAAAATAACATTTAATGGTAAAAAAAAAAAAAGTACAGTTGCAGGAGACTTCTATTATAAATATGCAGCATGTATATAGTTTTTCATTATTACTATTATTATTATAATTTTTTATTACGACTACTATTTTTCTGCATATTCTTGACTTTGCATAATATATGAATCAGAAACAGAAATGCTTTACAGCAGCTCCCATTCAGTCAGTTATCCAAATTTTAAGTTAAATTAAATGAACCAAGACAGATGTCACATTTACATGTCAGGGTGTGGTTATTATAGACACAGATTCAATATTTAACTCATTTATCATCACAGTAACAGCGTCACATACCTGTTTCTGTTTTCTGAATTTTCTGTTTGCTTTGTGTGCCAAGGGTTCTCAAACTTATTAGGCCATGACCCCAAAAATAAACAGTTCGTGTTTTCCATCATCATGTTTGTGGGTTCGTTGTTTAGCAACTTCTCTCATATTTTGAGAGCCAAAAATGATAATTGACACTGCAATGCCTATGTATGGAAAGAGGAGAGGAACGGATTCTGTTGCATGACTGGAAAAGTAGACCTCACATACAATCCCACAAATCCCAAGCCCGGCTAAATCCCACCACAGCCACCAAATGCTATCAAGGACCTCTTCATTAATCAAAACTTTGTTAAAGAAGCAAAACAATACAACAATTCATTGGCGATGGCAAGCATTGGCATTAGAGAAGTTGCTATTCCTGGCTTCAACCCAGGCGTACCAATACAAGGGAAAGTTTATCATTACAATGCCAGTCCCCTTCCTGAACAGGGTCAAGTGCCCCTCTTTGCTCAGATCTACTTCCATAATCCTGCCCATGAAGTGGATTTCCGCCGCAATCATGCCTCAAACAGTGGGCTGAATGAAGAATTCTTGCTGAGAGCACAAGAGGCCATTCACGAGTGCAACCCATATGTGCAACAATTTAAGTCAGCAATTGAGTATGTGACCCAAAATGACACTGCCAATGAGCTGAGAATTGTCGTAACAGCTCACACTCGATGTTGTGACCTTCATCGCGGCACTGTGAATCTTCCATCACTGGACAGCAATGTTGCCGTCATTGCTCCAGGAACAACTCCTACTGAGCAATTTGGGAAACTGGCTGTCACTATTCACCTCAGAGGAGGATGACTTAAAACAATCAGCGCCATTCATCCAGCATATGACCCACTATCATGTGCTTCTTCTACCACAGGGGTCCCAAGGATACCACACTGAACTGAGAGGTGTCAACCCAACATGCTTTTACCGTTTCCATCTGCAAGTGCAAAACACTGCTCATCACTTCAATGTACTGCTCCGTGGTGGAAGACTAACACAACAGTTTGTGACATGATGGCAAAAATGTAGTCACAACATCTCAACTGGATTCGCCACAATCAGAAATCTATCAAGGCAGAAAAGAATAAAGTCATTGGTGATGCCCTGAGTAGTGACACTGAGATATTCCCATGATGCCTAACCATCCTGCCACCCACAATTTATGGCTCACCAAGATGGTACGCCAAAGAATTCCAAGACGTCATGGCCTTGGTCAGAGTCAAAGGCAAACCAGACTTCTTCCTCACCTTCACTTGCAACCCTAACTGGCCTGAAATAAAAGGATCAATTTTTGAGGGTCAACAGACCCACCAAAGACCAGACACCATTGCCAGAGTATTCCACATGAAGGTGGAGGCTCTCCTCACGGACATTCTGAAATATGCTTTCTGCATCTCCTGTGCATTACCGTCAACGCAGACAAAAAGTATCGATCCCTGAGTGCAACCTGAGGTCGCAGGTCGCACTCGGGGATCGACACTTTTTGTCTGCCTGACGGCAACGCGCAGGAGATTCAGCAGCCAACGTGAGTAGTTCAAAAACCTTCTTTTTCATAAACTCTTTGTACACATACAATGTTCTCAATGCTCGTGTTCATGAGTAGAGACCCTGGTGATACTACGAGCAAAGTTTCATGTTGTGCCGAGCCTTCTTAGTGTTCTAAAAATAGCGATTTTGATGCTAGCATGTCTTGCCCCATGCACTCCCGTTCAAAATTAACGTGCCCAAAACCAAAACTACGGTAAATCTTAAAATTGCCTCTTTCGTCCTAATTATGCTTTTACACAAAGGTTTGACTCATATTCAATCCCAAATAAAGCCTCGGTTGCTTTTTGGCGAGAGTTTCGCTTTAAGGTCGGGTAGCACTTAATTCAGAATGTATTCATCTGGCTCATTCACCACTGCCCTGTGCATGAAGTCTTCACTAAGAACACACTTATGCCTTTCCCAGAACTGCATTGCTGTCTTCTGTGAACCAACATGAGCATGTTGGGAAATACTTCACGCAGTGCGGGGCCAAAGGTCACATTTGCTGCCTCTCCCATAACAGAATCTACTTCATTGTCTTGTCAACAATCCCACGTGCAATGCAGGCTGCCAAATACGTGTCCATCATCACATCTCCAACTTTTAGGAGGTCTCTGAATAAAGTTGGTCCTGGTACAAAAGGATGCGAAGATAGAACAGTTCTGCAGTGTGAGGGTTGAAGGTAATCATTGGGATGCGTCCAACATTGTCTGCCATGCGGTCATCGTGGGAACTTAAAGGGATAGTTCGGGTTTTTTGAAGTGGGGTCATATAAAGTACATATCTATAGTCGATCTGTTTCCTACCGTAATCAGCGATCAGCGCAGCCTCAGTTTGGAGAAGTAGAGAGCCGCTCCAGCCCAGACGCTCAGCTTTGT
Source organism: Sparus aurata (assembly GCF_900880675.1). Lineage (NCBI taxonomy): Eukaryota > Metazoa > Chordata > Actinopteri > Spariformes > Sparidae > Sparus > Sparus aurata. Next base: position 1,747,962 of record NC_044203.1, on the reverse strand, counting down.
ACTGCAGTGAACAGGGTCCAGAGAAAAAGCGAAATTGAACTACCTTAAACAAGGCTCACCTAAAAATGTCTATAACAGTTCAAGTGTACGTTGTATGGAGAAAATTCACATCGCTTTACATCGCCGTCAGACCGCCCTTTCTTTTGGCACTACATATACTCAACCATAGAACCTCCACATTTGCGCAACTGGGCAACAGGTGATTTGTGAGCGGCGAAATACAGTGCGAGGCCCAGTTGCTGGACGCGAGGTTTACTTTCAATAAAAAACGAAACTTAACAGACCGTAGATCCTCCGTATCCCTACACATTAGCGCAAATGCATAGGGATACGGAGGTTCTACTAGATTTTATAGGCTAACGTTGCATCAAGAGTGTGCAGCTAGCAGCTAGCTACACACGAACGTCCACAGATTCTGATTTCAGTTTGTTGTCCTCGCGTATCCGGATCTCCTCAGATTGGAACCAACTCAGTTCGGACTCGTTTAGTCTCATTAATCCACAACAGTCAGTTTAGATGCACGGAACGGGGCCGAGCCACCGGCTATATCCAGCTCCAGCTCGCGCTGCTGCAGGTATAAATCTGCTTGTTTTTTATTGAAATCGAAAATCACGGAGGCTGTGTCTTGCTGCTACGTCATCTTAAATTAGTCACATGATTTGGACGCACCGGCGCGCCTGTGGTCTCAGGGGGTGGGGCGTGGGGATGGGCTCTGCAGTGATTGGCTCTGGTGCGCACATGGATATGGTGTGCAGTCATTTATTAAATAATTTATTAACGGTATCATTGTAGTCCAAACAAATCCAACGTTGCACACCCTTAAACCACGCAGCAGCCATGTGGAAACTCTCAGGTCAGTCTGATCCTGATCTGCAGAGATATTTGAGTCAAACACACACACAGACAGACAGAGATTCCTTGCTTTTATAGAGAGATGTCATTGTTTCTTTATTTGCCCTTGTATTTTGATTGTACCCACTGCTACGTTAATCTAATTTCCCTTCAGGAATTAATACAGTTATCTATCTATCTGTCTGTCTGTCTGTCTGTCTGTCCGTCCGTTACTCTCCATGAACAAATGGCACAACACAAGAGGCCCAACTCCCCAGTTAAAGACTCTGCTGTCCACTTCCAAGGATGATTTCCATTCTAATTGTGATATTAACACATTATTATGCACATTTAAATTGATTGCTGGCATATTATATTTTGATAATGGTATTTTTAAGCACTTTTTAGTATTTGAACACTTTGAATTGCTTAAAGTTTTTAAAATGCTATGTGTTCCTGAGTCGACTGTCCCCCTGTTACTCTGATGTAAACATGGATTGTTGATGAACATCAAATTAGGTTGTGTAAAGCAGTGGTTCCCAACCTTTTTTCCTTGAAGCCCCCCTTGCCTGTGTCGAAGACAAGCCAGGCCCCCCCGACCCCAACCCGCATGCACTGAAAGAATAAAGTGATTAATTACAAACTTTAATTTGCAAAAATAAACAACAGTTGTAGGTTTTTGCTCCTATTCTCCTTGTTTTACAATGTATATAGATACATTTCTTCCTTTTTTGTGTCATCAGGTGTATCACACACAAACACATACACAGTTTACCTACCTACCTGCCTACCTCATAGGGGTGTTGGTGATAAATAGTTCAATGAATCTAAATGTGGACCAAAGATACGTTCAATTTGGATTATAAAGACTTTTGATTATCCAGTTGGGTGTGGTATTGGGATTTTATACATTTAATGTGCACAAATATAATTTTGGTAACCTCACAACCTCAGAGCAGACAAAGTTGTGCGCCCCCCCTGCGATCTCTGGCGCCCCCCTGGGGGGGGCCCGGACCCCAGGTTGGGAACCACTGGTGTACAGGATGACATTTCAAGTGGAAACATTAGGTATCATACCGAGTAACGATTTCAGTCAGGCGGGATAACGCTGATTAAAATGCCTTAAAATGCATAATTACATTTTATGGAGTTGAGAAAACAATAAGAGTATGATGCCAAGTACTGTAAGGGATTTTCAGACATTTTGCAGGTTGAACCACCTTGCAGCATTGAAATGTAGGTGAGAACTTGAACAAGTAGGGTCATGATGTCTTTAGCAAACACATTATAATGAAAAAAGGAATTGTCTAAGTTTCATTTTCTGAGCTCTAAATATTGGTAACTGTCTTACTTTATATATTTATGAAGCCTTATTGACTTTAAAAGTTCTAATATGATAATATTTGGAAAATTCAGTAACGATATCCAATATGACATTTTTGACTGGTGTTATCAAATAACTCGAATTTAAAACACATTAGATACATTTTTTGAAAATCAGATTTTAAAAATGAATAACATCCTCATAAAAAGTAAAAACTACATTGATCTGCAGTGATCTACATTTTTGATCAACTTCAAACCTTATTCGTCACTGAGCCACATATATATATATATATATATATATATATATACATATATACATATATACATATATATATACATATATATATATATATATATATATATATATATATATATATACATACATATATATATATATATATATATACATATACATACATATATATATATATATATATATATACATATACATACATATACATATATATATATATATATATATATATATATATATACATATACATACATATATATATATATATATATATATATATATATACACATATACATATATATATGTATGTATATGTATATGTATATATATATATATATATATACATATGTATATATGTATATGTATATATATATTAGGGCCGGGACTCGATTAAAAAAATTAATCGAATTAATCAGAGGCTTTGTAATTAATTAATCGAAATTAATCGCATTTTAATCGCATATAAAAATTTGACCTGAGAACAGTGAGAAGCAATTTTTTTCACCTGGATTTTAGTATACCATTGAATAATGACTGAATACAGAAGCTTAAGCAACAAAACATTGTTTGGGGTTTTTTTTTCAAGACCAACAGACCAGTGCAATTTTTGCCATAAAGTGTAGTAATAGCTTATTTAGGAATACATTTCAGAGATTCAGGTAGCCTATAGGTAGGTAGACCTTCTGTAAACTATAACACTTTGTTTTTTAAGTAAAACACAATACTTTCAAGTACATTCAGAAACCCTGACTATTAGAAAACATCTATCTTCAGAGGCCATAACAGACTTTACCAACAGCTGATCTAAACAAATCAATTTCAGTCCAACTCTCTGTAAATAACCTTGGCCAAAACAATAAACAGTTCAACATAAAGTGCCAGTTGCAACAACAACATAATAAATAGTTGCTTAGCATTTAGGTGATATCTGAGGCTTGATATGCTGCGGTGATACGCAAACTCCTTCTTGCATAATTTGCACACAACCGTGCTCTTATCTACGCTGCCATCAGTCCGCTTTTTAAAACAAAATTTCCCATCCACGGGGCCAACCAGAGCAGTCTCATTTGCTTCTTCGTTCATTGTTGTTGTCTGAAGTCATGAACGCAGTGTTGGGCAAGCTACTCGAAAAAAGTAGTGAGCTAAGCTACAAGTTACTCTACATTAAATGAAGCTTCACTACACCAAAGCTACTCCCCAGAGAAATTTAGCAAGTTAAGCTACAGCAAAATGGCAAAAGTAGCTTAACTACATCAAAGCTATTTTTTTTTATATTGGAACAACTTCATTCCAAGTCAAAGCTATCTCAGTGATCAATAAAATTATCAATCAGACAGATAAGCAGGCAAAAATGTTACATTCAATTGTTTATTAAACAATAATTTGTGCTTTCACTATTTTGTATATTTTATTATTCAACTATCAATGCACACTTAATTCTAACATCCATGGACAGACATTCACCTTGCTACCACAGCAATATCCACCTGACTTACACTAATGGACAGTGTCCTACACTGTAGCATATTAACATAATTAAACAGCAAATAGTATATTATAGTTGTAGTTTTCGTTAAGGTTCTCTAGTCTTCTAGTTTCAGCTTTATAATTTATATTTGATATTTGAGTTAGTCTATTTAGTTATTGTATATAATTCAGCCTTTAATTGTATTTGTTTCTTTTACCTACCTCATTGTTTTTGGATTTTGATTTATGTCAAGTGGCTGTAACACTTTAATTTCCCTTTGAGATTAATAAAGTACTCTATCCATCAACCAGTGTCTCATATAACTGGCAGTTTCAAAAGTGGTATTTTTATTAGGCCCACTCTGTAGTAGTAGCTATATCTACATACATTTTAAGCTAATCATTTTGACTAATCACCATACTTTGGTTTTGTAGAAATTGCATTTTTGCTGTATCCTGTGCTGGTTAAAAATTACAAAAGTAACAATTCAGAGTAATGTTTCTCTGTTACTGTATTTGTTTATTATTCAAGTTTGTCTTTTGCATCCCTCGGGATCAACTCGTCTCCGTCCTCCTCACCCTCTGCCATCTTTCCATCAAGTAACATAACTCACTGAAGCTAACCTGTCTGTATTCCCGTGCAGCAGAGACGTTGTATACGTTGTACGTTGGTGTCACCGTCATACGGAAGTGCTTCTGTCGGCTCCACATACACGGCCATGTGTGGCGGTGGCATCACCGACTTATCCTTTCATTTCAGACCGCAACAGAAAGCTCCGCTGCGCTGAACTTCAGAGGTGTTCATAAAAATGTAGCTTGTGTGGACGCTACCGCGCTACTTGGTCAATAAAAGAGCTAAGCTACTGAAAAGCTACTTCATTCAGAAAGTAGCGACGCTACCACCACGCTACTGAGAAATGTAGTTAAACTAGTAACGCCGCTACTTGTAGTAGTAGTTACTGCCCAACTGAACGCCATGCATGAACGTTTGTTGGTGCTCCAGTATAACCGGTACCCCTGAAACTCATCCAGTGAGAAACGTTCCGCGGTGCAAAAATTAGTGCGATTAAAATGCGCTAATTTTTTTAACGCATTATTTTTTGTGTTATTAATTAATCGTAATTAACGCGTTAAAGTCCCGGCCCTAATATATATATATATATATATATTAGGGCTGTCAAAGTTAACGCGTTAATAACGCGTTAACGCAACATCCTCTTAACGCCGTTAATTTTTTTAACGCGCGATTAACGCTCGGTATAAAAAAACAAAAAACAAAACGCGCATTGAAAGATTTACGGCCGTCAGTGGCACCTGTAGTCTTGATCCAGAGGGTGGCAGAAAGGGAATCAGAAGAAGATGCAGCAGGGTTGGCGGTTCGGGAAAAACACGGTGGACTGAAAAGTGAGGAAATTGAGAAAGGACTTACCGTAAAATACCAAATAATAGCCGGGGGGTTTAGTTGTTTCAATCACTTAACAGACCAAAAGGCAATTTGGGACAGGCGTTTAATTCCTTCCTCACAATAATCCTGGATGAAAATGTCACAAACTTCTCCAGCTTCTCTGGGAATTCTCTGGCATCCTTCTGCAAGTGAAGTTGTTGCGGCAGAGGAAACGATTCAGCCAACCAGCACTCGCTGCAAACTCCTCATCTCTGCTGTCACTCACGGTGGCGGACATTTGTTTCTCCATCACCCTGATCATTTTGTGGGACACTCTCTCGTGGCGTGCCCGTTTGCTGATAACTCATCCCCGCATGTTTATCTCAGGCTCCTCGCTAGCCTTCTTCCTCCCTCCAGCAGGCAGCCTGGCCCTGTTGATGTCCTCCTCAGACAGACGCTGAAGCTCAGTTTCTCTCACTCTCTTCTGGTCGACAGAGAAACATCTAGTGGCTGCTTCTCCCGAGTTTTCCTCTGCATATTTTACGACAGACAGTTTGAATTTCAAGTGGTACTTTTTATTGTTTTGCTGCACCGGAGCCATGGTGATCATCAGTGTGATACTGACTGACAGAAAGCAGCACAATATGTGAAAAAGGCGAAGAAGAAAAACGTGCAGTGTCAGTGGACACCTCTTCTTCCTTATTTAGAATTAGACCCGACATTTATTTGGAACCGGCCGTTATTTATCAAAATATACATCTGCACCGGCGTTTAAAGGGACCCTGTGGTTAATTGAAACCCGGATATTATTTGGTCATTTACGGTATAAACGGCAAACTACTTTCAAAACAGCCAGATGGTTCGGTCGATAGGACAAAAGTTATCTGCATATACTATCGACATGAAATGAGTTACCATCGAAGTACATTGAGTCTCAAATATCAGTTGCAAGCCAAACACACGGCAGATGCAGAGAGCCCCCCCCCCCCGCCAAAAGCAGACAACAAAAAAGGCCTTTTATCTTCCTGCATGATTTGAAGTGTTGAAAAAAAATGTTCATAAAGCAAGCATATTTGCCCTTTCTTATGTTGTTAAAAGTATTAAGAACATTAAAAAATACATCAAGGTACATTTAGAACAGAAAAAAATGTGCCAAAAAAATTGCGATTAATTTGCGATTAATCGCGAGTTAACTATGGACAAAATGCGATTAATTGCGATTAAAAAAATTAATCGTTTGACAGCCCTAATATATATATATATATATATATATATATATATATATACATATATATATACATATATATATATATATACATAATTATGTATGTATATATATATATATATATATATATATATATATTATATATATATTATATATATATATATTTATATATATTATATATATAATTTATATATATATGTATGTATATGTATATCTATCTATAAATACAAGGAATCTCTGTCTGTCTGTCTGTGTGTGTGTGTGTGTGTGTGCCTCAAATATCTCTGCGGATCAGGATCAGACTGACCTGAGAGTTTCAACATGGCTGCTGCGTGGTTCAATGGTGTGCTATATTGCATTTGTTTGGACTGCAATGATACCGTTAATAAATTATTTCATAAATGCTTTACAAATTCCACGAGCATTGTCCACCGGAGCCACTACAGTCACGTGTGCACCAGAGCCAATCACTGCACACCGTAGCCACACGTGCACCAGAGCCAATCACTGCAGAGCCCACCGCGACCCCCCACCTTAAGAAACAAGCAGATTCATACCTGCAGCGGCGCGAGCTGGACCGGGATTTTGCCAGCGGTTCGTTCCCGTTCTGTTCTGTTCTGTTCTGTGCATCTAAACTGACTGTTGTGGATTAATGAGATTAAACGAGTCCGGACCGAGTCTGTTCGGGTCTGAGGAGATCCGGAGACGCGTGGACAACAAAATGGAATCGGAATCTGTGGATGATCGTGTGTAGCTAGCCGCTAGCTAGCAGCTAGCCGCTAGCTACACGGCCCACCTCCCGAGGCGACGGACCGGAGGCATCGGCACGTCCAAAACCGGACCTAGGGTAAATAATGTCCGTTCTTTTTCGCGAACATCGCCGTCACGTTTGCTTTGTGTCTGGTGCAGGTAGAAACGGTAAAAACAGGCTTTTGTCATGAAAGTGTCCAAGCAGCAAGTTTGGTTGTTGAGGAACAGGAAGTTGTGGGAGGGACCTAGGCGGATGATTGACAGGCCGAACGACGGTTGGTTTGTGTGAGAGTTGAGAGATTTGTGACATTTAGCGTGTTTGGAGTGTAAAGTTAGTGTGTTATGTAGTGTTTGGTGTAGTGTGTTTAGTGAGTAGTGGAGTCGTTTTTTTGTTTAATAAGTCAGAATAATGAGGAGAAGCTGAATGTGGAGCAGGCAGTCCAATTCTTCATTCAGCTGGAAGGAGCTCAGGCAGACCTGAGCATTGCCTGCATTTAAATGTAAATAGTTACATATAACTTTGTACATTTTTGAAATGTATGCACAAATTTAGCAAACAACAATTTATATTTGCATTATAAGTAAAAAAAATGATTAAAAAAATGGTTTGTTAAACATATTTGTGGTTTTCACAGTAAAAAAATCTAACTTTTTCTACTCGTATTTCATGTTTTTTTGTGATTTTAGGTCCATTGTGTTAATACAGTATGTCAAAATAAAAAAAATAACTGTACAGTCACACATGTGAGGTTGTGCTGAAAATAATGACACCAAGTAAATAGCTTTGAAGATGAAATATAATGGCAAAATCAAAATTATAGCTGCTGCGCAGCGATGGGTCGGGTCTTGGCTATTTTTTGGCAAAATTAGGCAATTCTGAGCAACAAACAGGAGAATAGGAAGACAAGACAGTTGACAACAATGTTCACTTTGGACGACTTGAGGCTTGAACTCACAACTTCTGGAACCAAAGACTGTCATCTATCGCTCTGAGCTAATTGGCAAGTGGCATTATAACAGTGGCTTGACAAATTGATTAAGCCATTCACTGTTGTGCAGGCAGATTTGAAACCACTGTAAAAAATTCAGTTATCAAGACAAAAATCTGAAAATACACATTTTGCAGCATGGAGATGTTGGTAATTTGTTTTTAAAAATGATTAATTTGCTCCATAAGTGAATAACTAATGTTTAAAAATGCTGCTTGCATTGACTGCAATTATTCACATGACAGCAGAATTCAAAATGTTCTCAAAAATTCAGTTTTTTAGGTAAAATTCTGATATTAGTCAAACATCATCTACCATGACTCTAAAAAATGTTCAGTTTTTTCATGAACATTGAAGATTTATTTATCTATCTATTTATTTGCAGGTAGGCTATATGTTTACAGTAGTGTTCACAGTCAAACATTTTCATGCACTGGAGGCAAAAATTGTGGGAGGTCTTCATACGTTTCACAGTTTAAAAAAAAACAGAGTGATGGACTTCATAATTTTTAATAGGTTTAAATGTACAAAAGTTTCTTTAGTACTGGGACTACAGTTTGATGAAAGTGTGAAGTTCTAGCAGGTTGATTTGTTATGAATTTTCAAAGTTTTAACTTTAGATGCTTGCTGTAGCGCCACCATCAGGACTATTGGCTTGGGTTTACAGCTGAAGTAATCTGGCATGAGACTGGACCTTTATTCAAAATTCGGTTAGCTTTCACCCATGGTCCAGTCCAAGCTATTTGTTTTTATTTAATTTCGAGGCTTGCTGTGATGCCACCATCAGGACAATTGTCTTGTGTTTCATGTTGAGGACACCTGACATTTTGATCTGTCATCGTCATTAGCTTTGCTGGGTCTCGCACCCACAACCCCTGACACCAAGAACCAGCTCCTAACTCGCTGAGCTAATTGGCTGGAAGTGAGACCAGCTGTGTAGCTTCATTTGTCGACTCAGGGAGTCACTGTCCAGGCAGCTGTTGTCAAGGAAGATTTCAAAAATGGTCAAAATGTCAGAAATTCTGTTACCTGAACAAAAATCTGATAATACATAAATTGCATCTTGACAGCATGGAAATGTTGGCGATTTGTTTTTAACTCTAAGTGTTTTGCTTCATAAGAGAAAATCTGATGTTTAAAAATGCCAGTCTTACATTGACTCTAGTTGTTCCCATGAGAGCAGAATTCAAAATGTTCTCAAAAATTCAGTTTTTGAGATAAAATTCTGATATTTGCCAAACTTCATCAACCATGACTCCAAAATATTCTCAATTTTTTTCAGGAAGATTGAAAATGTATTTAGCAAGAATTTGATAGTATATGTTTACAGTACTGTTTACGGTCAAACATTTTGATGCACTGTAGGCTTAATTTTTGATAAATCAAAAATCCAAGAAACAAGTTTTGTGGAGGGCGGTCTGAAGATGCTCTCTAGCAAGTTTGAGGACAATTAAGCAAAAATTTGTGGGAGGAGATGAGTTTAAGTGGACTAAAGTTTCAGCAGTATTGGGGCTACAGTTTGGTGAAAGTTTCAAAACTGTAGCATGTACTGTTGATTTTGTAGGTATTTTAAAATGTTTTAAATTTAAACGCTTATTGTGCACCCCCCCAGGAGGAATATTGACATTAGGGCTGCACGATTCTGGAAAAAATGTGAATCACGATTTTTTTGCTTAGAATTGAGATCACGATTCTCTGGCACGATTTTTTTCACAAAATGTTTATTGCACTGATGAACTTGAACAAAACAAAAAAAAAAAACATTGTAGTATGGCAGAGACATACTACTATGCCTCTGCCAAAGCAATGTTTTTTTTTGTTTTGTTAGTTCTATCATTGGATGATAAATGATTTTTACAAAAGTAAAAAAAAAAATTTGTCTCCAAGATGAGAGGGCATCCTCTAATACCTCATGTTGTACAGTGTTTATTGGGGCCGTAGCTTTGGCTAGGTGATATGTGATAGCTGCTGTGATCGGCTTTCTAAAACGGAGGCATAATATTCTTCCTTTTCCAAAAGCCGCCTCAGAGGTGACGTGACGTGAAGCCCGAAGTTGGGCTGCAAACAGTTGACAACATATTTGTCTTCAAAATAAGAGCTTTACATTGCACCCCATTGGAGTTTAGAACTGGGTTCTTAGCGGGGGGCTTTTAATTTGAAAGTAGCGACCGTTTCTAGCTTGTCGCTACAACAACAAGCTAGCAGTCGAGGCGGAAATAAGTGTACCGTCCGAGGCAGCAAATCGGCGGACCAAAACAGACCCCCAATTTGCCGCCCTCTGTCTAAAACCGCGGATCTAGCCGTCAATAGGACGGGCAGATTGGCGGCTTGCTGCCTTGTCTAAAAACGGCTTCTCACACTCCTTCCAAACACTCAACTGCAGGTGGGCTTCCGCCACTGAATCACGTGTTGTAAAGACGCTTTACCACAGGTTGAGGGAGGAGGCAGCGGCCGTGCTGCGTTTGGGGGCGCTTCAAAAAATCCGGGAGGAAAGTAGGAGCATTTGTTTGTGATTCAGCTCGAGATATAAAATGCTTCAGAATCGCTGTGTGTAGAAATGAGATCACGTGTATGTGTGAATCGAGATCGCGATTTTTTAACGATTTTTTGTGCAGCCCTATATATATATATATATATATATATATATATATATATATACATATATACATACATACATACATACATAATCTAACACTGCAGTTTACTCAGTACAGTTCTTTCTAAGTATCCAATTTCATTGTGTGAGAAGATGAAGCCTTTGGGTACACAAGTTTAAAATTGATGTCTTGTTAAGACATTATATTATATGTACAGTAGCATTAGTAGTAGTAGCAGCAGTAGCAGCAGTATTGGTAGTGGCAGATATCTTCATTTGTCCATTTATTTTGAAGTGTCGTGTATTGAGGGTTCCTGTAATCCTAACCCATGCCTATGGTGTGATGTGTCTGCTGTTTTATAGAGGACGTCCTTACTAAGGATGCAGGAGAATGTGCAATCTGCCTGGAGGAGCTGCTACAGGGAGACACCATAGCCCGCCTGCCCTGCCTCTGCATCTATCATAAAGGGTATGACGCTCTGTTTAGGAAAATACTGTATCACTTTATTTCTTAACCTTAATATAAGGAAGATCTACTTGAGTGTTATTTCTGTCGTCGTAAAAAGGGAAATGCTTGGAATTCCTTCAATTTACATCAGGGTGATTTTAGTCATGATAGTTGATCATTTGCAAAACAATCCATTGTGACACAAAAAGAATATCTGTACACTTGAGGAAAATAATACAGATAACTGGCCAAAATGTTTCAATAATAGGAAGCTAGCTGACTAATTCACTATTATGGATGGGTGCTACAGAGTGATTTATCATAGACACATGATTGCACAAGAGAGCATGAGTAAGTAATGCCAAGGGGTCCTGGATCCCCTGTTGAAGACACTGTTCTTAATACATGAAGGTAATGTTTAAATGGTAGGTTCACGTCTTTATCAAGTGTCTCTTTAAACAGTGATCAGCTGCCTGTATGAACATTGGAACAGGTTTTGCTTGCTGTCCTCATTCCTCCTGTTTACACCAGTCACTGCTTTCATAATACTTCTGATGTACCTGATGGAGGACAACATCCACAGTCCTTGCTCCGTGTGAAAATATTTTCCAGGTTTGAGTTAAACATATCAAATGCATCTGTTAATTCCCCTCCAACACACCTCAGTTCAGATAAACTGTCAGAGCAACAAATCAAGAGCTCTATACTGAACACACTGTGAATTTGGATATGGATACTTGAATTGACTGAGTTACTCCATTTCAAAATTAATACAATTTTGTGTCTTTTTTTTAAAGTCTGAAACAGATCTATTTACACTTGCACGTTTACACTAGTTTGACTTAGATCAGCTGTGACACATTTAATATCAAACACTATGCATTATGACCACCTTTCACCACTAGGTGTCAAAACAAACATTTGTAGGACTCATGACTTGATGACTTGTACACAGTCTTAGTCAGAGCGTTTACATGCACAGCTGAGTTGGATTACAGCCATAGTTCGACTATGCTACTCAATCAGACAACTGCAATTATCCGAGTATACATGCCGGTGAGAAAATCGGATTATTGGGCCGGAGCATGTCATACCCAGTATGCTAGGTGGCGCTGTACCCATTTTAATTAGTGGTAACAGAGACACCTCCGGCTGACCTCTTTACGTCACCAGCTGCCTCGGCATTCAAGAAAGATGGCGTACGAAGAGCGAGATGAAGCTACATCTTTGTACACTTCGTATATGGTGTACATGATAATTACACAAACTAGATGCACAATGGTGCTCTTTCTTGCGGTGATTTCGGAGGAAAGACGCCGCCGCCGCCGTCCGTCTACTTCCGGCTCACGGCCCCTGGGGAAAAATCTCGTGCTTGCGCCGAACGCAAAATCCGATCTGGTCCACTGGAACGTATACATGCAGGAGTAATGCGACTATTAATCGAATAATCTGGGTGCTTTAATTCGACTATGAGAAATCTGATCTGGTCCGATTTTAGTCAGACTAAGGTGTATACATGCATCGTAAAGATCTGATCATAGTCAGACTAACACAGTAATTCGGTTTTCTTGGGTGTCATGTAAACGCACTGAGTGTCAATCATTCTGTTTCACACTTCTTACTGATCTCTTCTTCCTTACTTTTTCTCCAGCTGTATCGATGAGTGGTTCCAAGTGAATAGATCATGTCCAGAGCATCCATCAGATTAAAGCTTTGTTTGCACAGGTACAGTGTTTGCCAACATCCCGGGTGGATGGGTGGGTGGGTGGGTGGATGGATGGATGGATGGATGGATAGATAGATAGATAGATAGATAGATAGATAGATAGATAGATAGATAGATAGATTTCTCCTAGTCATTTGTGTATTGTTTTTTCAATGTTCTCTGTTGGTTGTTTGATGACAGGTACTCTACAATAGCAGTGATCCATGAAATGAATTGTGGATCCAGGGAGACTGCTGGACACTGTGACCACTGATGAGTGAACCCATCCCCACCTACCCAATGATGTAGAACCACGGTGTGCCAAATGTCATTTAAGCAATCTTCAGGGATACAGATGTTTGTGTTGCACACTGTGCGCCTAAGACTGGACCGACTTATCTCCACCTCATATCCTCCCTAGCCCTGACACTGAGAGCCACATATGACATTATGATGCGCGGCCATTGGACAGCATGTCAGCTGATGGGGTAGGGTTATCCCTCCCCATTTGACTCTGAATCCCTCCAACATCAGTGTCTACCAGTGCCTTGTTGTTGTGATGCGCAGCCACAGCAGGGCCGGACAGACGAGTCCCGACTATGAGCTGTGCCAGTCCAGTCCAGGAGAAACGAGACAGAGACAGAGACATAATATCTGTCTGCATGAGCAGCCGTATACAGAAGTAAAGCTGCTGCTAAATTGGTGCCAATCACCTGTGAATATGATTAAACACACACGCACACACACACACACACACACACACTAAATCATCAGTGCTTTTCAGTCTTCAAGTAATCCTCTGTCAAAATCCTTATCCTCGTATACTTCATGGGTCTGACTGTGAGACTCGTCTAGTCTCTTGTTACACTAGTTGTGTAACAAAATAAGCAGTCTTGAAGAAAATGAAAATGCAATTTGGATGATTTATTACTCATTTTATTAATGAGTCAAAACATGCAGCTCTGACTTTGAAATGAGAAAGCATTTCTGCTAATGCATTTTAATTTTCAAATTTCACATTTCAAATTGAATTTTGGTACCTATTTGCTGGGTCATCTTTTGAAAATTATATCTTAAATGTCCTTTTCCTTATCATTTGAATTAAGTTACAAAATGAGCAGTCTTGAAGAAGAAAATGAAAATGCAATTTTGATGATTTATTACTAATTTTATTTATGAGTCGAAAAATGCAGCTACATTCTGAAAATGAAAAAGCATTTTATGTTAATCCATTTTAATTTGAATTATGGAACAGATTCGCTTCCATAAAACCCCAGCAACAAAACAGTTTCTTGTTTTAACTAGATTCTTGTCATGTTATAAAAGATATGCGATTGAGCATATGGAAGGTTCTTTTTCTAACTATGTATCATGTTATGAGGAGAATTTTCTTCTTTTAAAGAAATACATGGATTTTGTGTAAAGATAAGAACATTTTGTGATATATCAAGATAGTGACATAATGTTACAAAAAGAGGCATTTTTCTTAGAACTGAGTAGTTGGTGTGTAGGATTAACAAAACAGTATAACATGGAAAATCTAATTGTATAACGTGAGTAGGATCTCATGACAAAATACAACAAGGAAATTCGATTTTTTTTTTCCAGTTTGCTATAAAATAAGTCTGTTTAAGGCTGATACAACTTGAATGGGCTGCATGTCATCACACTTCAGATGCTAACCCTAACCCTATGATCAAACTGGTTCCCACTCTAAGTAAAAAATAGTATTTTGAAGTTCACTTTTGCTGTATCTTTATTCTTTTGTAGAGCCAGAGTAACAAGCTTTATGCTCATCTCCCCCACAGTGATGATCACAGTTCACAGGTCAGCAGCATCACATCAGGAAACCACAAGGAAACCACTTGGCCTTCATTGACTGAAATTAAGATAGATGAATAAAGAAAAGAAAGAAAGATAATGCACATTTCTATTTTAATTTGTTTTACTCTTTGTTTTACCATAATCCCTTATTTAAATCTATTACACAGAACTTTTAACTGGTTATGAAACCGTCTGAGTGCCTCCATGTGACCTACACAAGCTAACTAGACCATTAGCTATAAGATTGGCTACTTTTGTATTGTTAGTATAGTTATTCTCAAAACCTGCCACCAGGCTGGATAAAAAAAAAAATGAAACTAAATTAAAACCAAAAGAAGTCCTTTGAGGTTCTTCTTTTCAATCTACTATAATCTATCAATTTAAATCTCGTGCAAACACACAAGGACACACATACATTATAAACTTTCAGTGTCTCAATTCAGGGTCTGCATCCTTTGGAGGCCGCATTTGAAGGCCAATTATGCCACAATGCGGGAAAAGGCTGTCCCAATTTGGAGGCTCCTCCAAATGCAGCCCACAAATGCGGCCTTCTTTTACCTCTTTTTGGAGGATGCACCGCTACTATCCTTCGCAGCCTCCCATATCCCAAGATTCTTTGCGCGCCCAACTTTTGCGGGCCTGGGCGGCAGAAATTGCAATGTAAGGGTAAGGGTGGGAACATCTGGTGTTGCAACCAGGAAATGCTCCGAAGGCCAGACCGTCCCATTTAACAACGGTTGACGCAGCCTTTGAAGGTCCCTCCGAAGGACTCGCCTTCGAAGACTGCAAAGGCCGGGTCCTTCGAAGGATGCAGACCCTGAATTGGGACATGGCAACAGTCCTGCCTCTGCTTTCTCACTGTTCCACTAGTCTACAGGTGGCAGTAATACACCAGGATATGCTGCGATGCACCAGCAAAGGCAGTGAAGAAGAGTGCAAGCTAGGACGAATGAATGTAAGCAGTTCAGTTTCAAATATTTCATAATCAGAGGAACAAATGCATCACATCTGTTAGAGCTCACACAATATTGGCAAGTAAGACTGAATGTAAGCATAACTTTTTATAAATAACTCCTTTATAACATTGAACAATAAAGCTATGTAGAACACTTTAATGTGATCCCACAGTTTCTGTGTCCTCCCAAGAGTTTTGACTGTGGGAATCACTGCGCTTTGTGCTTGTTACTTTTGTGCAGAATAAAATAGTAAAGATAAAGCATACTTAACTTTAAACACTGTTCTTTTAAACATTTTGGGATGAGATATTATTCCTTTATTAAGAGTAGAGACATGAAACAACAAACACAAATCTTTAGTCAGCAGGGCACCCACAAGATCATTTGTAATTCAGAGTGATTACCAGATAACTGTCATCTGAAGTGACAAATGTTGCTGGTTTAAACACAGCAGGTAAACTAGGGTGAGCATAGTGATCCTTTATTGTAACATTAAGTGCAACAAGCAACATTTGGTCCCCATGTGACCATTGGTTGCACTAAAACTCTATTGTGTCAGCAGGTTATAGGAGAAATATGAATGGCTGTCGTTATGTTGGAAGTAGTTTAATTTCATGGCTTAAACTACAGCAGACTTGGTAGACTCCTGGTAGCTTTAATCCAAACTTAATTTAAGTGCTTTCCTTAACACAGACCCAGCATCAAGTAAAGTTAGCCCAGACACCGGTTGAAAGGATGGCTGGACCTGTCTCTTTGGTTTTCATGGGGTCGGGTTTGTGAGAAGACCTCTACCATGGAAGAGCTTTTGTGCACAGACTTTTATCAAAACTGTATCACAGTTAATTTCACTGACAAGCTCATCATCAACCGTGATTCATAAACATGAATCCATCAGTGAAATCAGAGTGTGGCTCCCAAAGCTCCAGTCAAACTCGTCACCTCTTTCCTCCACAGCCTTTGTCCAGCCTCAGCGCTTGTCCCACTACCCCGAAGACTATTTTTATACTGGAAAAACAAAGAAGCTGCTTACTGTTTCTGTAACAGCTACTTTAAAAGCATGTTGGTTGCTCTCTTTTTTTACCATTCTGTCACTCTGTTTGTCTTTTAAACTACCTCCAGGTAGTAAAGTGTTACTACTACCAATTTGTATTCCTCCACTTCTGGAGTGTGTAAGGCATCAAATCATGCTATATACAAACACAATATTTCAAATCTGAATATCAGTCAATTCATGAATATTTAGTATATTTAGGAGTATACAGTATATCAGTGGTATTCAGCCACCAAAATGCATGTGTGTACAGGTGTTTTTCTAGCCAATCAACAAAGCAGCTGATTTTCTCAGGTCCTGTGATAGGTGGGTTCATTATGGGACATTATTACTCAGTCTACAACGTAGATGCAGCATCAAATTCCATTGTACATGAAGAAAGACACTAGTAATCTGGAAGCTTTCATATATCAAACATTTTCTATTTATATAGCTGTATGTCAATCAATCACTTATAGTATCAAAGAGAGAGCTGCTAAATAAACAGTAAAATGGTAACTCCACCAAAATGACATATTAAAGTCTGATAAATTCGGTCATGTCACTCAGTGGCTAAAAGTTGCATTGTGGGAAATGTAGGCGTCAGGTTTGGAAAAGCAGAGCACAGCTCTAGCACTGCACTCTGTAACACTGTGGGACTCGTTATAGACACTTTGAAGACAAATGATTAAAATCAGTACAGCACAACCAGAGATATCATCCATCCATTCTCCTCCTATTCCAAACCTGGCACCTACATTACCCACATTGCAACTAAGCCACTGAGTGACATCACTGGAAGCCAATTATGAGATCACATGCAGACTTTACATTACATCAAATTTGAAATAATCCAAATAAATCTGAATGAATTTAGATCTTTTTGATGTAACTATTGTTTTACAATAAGCCTCACAGAGTAACGCTGCTCACCCTGCGAGGATCCAGTGATGGTAGAGTTTGACTGAGAGCTTCTTTCTTTTTTTAAATCTGTCCTTCAACTTTATGGAAGTGAAATACTGACAGGTGACCTGAGTATCCCTTTAAATGATATCCATCCTGTATGTATTTATACTTCAAACTGTTTATATTTTTACAAGTGGTATCATGCTCACGTTGGGATGACTGTGATGAATCTGTTTCTGGGTCACTAGAGGGAAAACTGGTGAACTTGGAGTTTTTGGATCCACCGGGTCAGAGCCACACAGATATTCGCTGAGTGCAGTAATACCATCCCACCACACAGTGGTGCTATAGAGTCATGTAGTTCTCATGTTGTTTTCTGCTGGTAGTAAAAGTCTCACCATTTGGCTGATGGATGGACATCTCACAGGGCTGCTACTGTACTTCCATCTCTCACTTTAACCTGACAGACTGCTGTTTTTACTGATCATCATTTCCATGACTGATCATACAAGTTATTACTGTGAGCAGGTCTGACAGTGACTATTGATGTCTTTTTATTTGTCTGTGAATTTTAGAGGAAAGTGTAACAAATCCAGCCTTCAATAGGTATGATGACGTAACACCTCCAGCACGAAAGAGAAAATATGAAACCTTTAAACTGAAGATTAAAAAGGAAAGGTATCGAGGAAAAGGCAGCTTTGAATTAAACCACTTCTTCAGTGAACAGAGACACTTGGTTTCATGGAAAAATACTGTGTCTCGGGACTTTCACTGGACAACATCAGGTTCTTCTGTTTCTACATTGTTTCGACACAAATATGTCACATGATATTTTGCAACTACCACACATAAGGGCTTCCCCTATTTGCACATACAGTGGGAAGTACCCTTCATACTGTGTTCTAGGTGTGTGAGCCACAGCAGTGAGTTGGGAGGAAGGCAGTGGTGTATTGCCTCAGTTCTAGGACAGACTGTGTGGTCTTTAATTGTACTGGCAGTGCGAGAGACACTGAGGGTACTGCTCTAAGAGAAGCCTTACATGAGCTGCTTTAGAATCAGTCACGCACTTTTTAGCATTGTCATAATTTGTTGCCAGTTCTGAGCCCCAGCAAACACCACCCGATGGAATGTAACCGAGAACGTTGTGAATGTGACTGATACAGACAGAAAATTGTAACAAACGTAAAACATATAGAAATACTTCTTCTCTGTAAAACTATGTACACAAAGCAATTAAGAGTGAATCCTTTGGATACCAATCATTTGTGTACTTGTTGCATTTTTATGTTATATTTTGTGTTTGAAGCTAATCACATTTTTTTAGTAAAAATCCAGCCATCTAATCAGCCTAACAGTGTCATACTCTGCTTATTTTTGCAAATACACATCTGTTAAACATGGACCTGAGTGCAAGTCAAGTGAAGACTGTTACGTTTGTATACGAGTTAGGACAGGCTGTTGTACGGACTAATAATGATGGTGGTTCAATTATCTACACAAGGTAGGTGAATTATAGGAGCACTTCAGTTGGTTTTACATGTAAAAGTCAGTTTTCCACTCATCAATATTACTACACATACTGTATGTGGGCATTTACCAGGAAAGAATGTTCAAATAAATGATGCTATCAAGCATTATGGGTAATTGAAGGCTCCAGTGTTTTTGGAGCTTGACCCATACTAGGACTGGAACAGGTCTTTTACAGGTGTCAGACAGTTTGTATGCTATTAAAGACCTTTTCAAGATCATTTTCAACCAAACTCAAGACAGATTATTATTCAAACACTAAACTGTGTGTGATCCCATGCACGTGTAGGTCCTGTGTATGAATACGGTTTTTAAAATGATTTAGGTTAATCTACAGTTTAATGTTTAAGCACATTAGTTTCAGTGGGAGGTCAACAAGAGCTTGATTTGTTTAGATAAATAAGAGGTGGATTAATAAAATGTGATTACAATATGTGATTACAATATTTGGAGCAAAAAAGACCTCACAAATGCAAATGTAAGAAAGTTTAAAGGTCCCATATTATGCAAAATACACCTTAGAGCGGTTTTCTATCAATAATATGCATCCCCGGCCTGTCTACAATCCCACCTGGTATGAAAAAAGTTCATCCTCTCCCTTTTTTGCTTTCTCCGCCTATAGAAAATGTGTGTTAGTACAGGCTACAGAAAGAGGTGGGGGAAGATGGATCCTAGGAAAAGCCAAGTGGGAAGAATTTACAATGAAATGTGACAAAAATCTTTCACAGATCAGTGATAATATGGAAGTGGAAAGGATGGATAGGGAAATAAAACAGGGGATCATATCAGCAGCAACCAGATCTATACCTAGAAGTACAGGCAGGAAGAAAAATAAGTTGGTACCATGGTGGGATGAAAAATGCAAACAAGCAGTAAAGAGTAGAAACAAAGCATTTAAATTAGTTAAAAGATATCATAACTTTCAACATTTGATTCAATATAAACAAGCACAAGCAATAGTAAGGAAAACAATAAGACAAGCAAAGAGGCTGTATTGGAGGAAGTTCTGTGGATCAATTGGGAGCACTACCAAGATAGGAGAAGTTTGGGGAATGTTGAAAAAAATGGGTGGAGATAGGAAGGATTGGAATTATCCAGTTTTGAGCAATGGAAATGAAATGGCGGTAACCAATAAAGAAAAGGCAGAGTTAATGGTTAAAACGTTTGTTGCGGTACACAGCTCAAATAATTTAACTGAGGAGGGAAGACAAGGAAGGGAGAAAACCAGAGATGAAAACAGGGAGATATTAAAAAGAAAGGATAGTAGGGAAAGCGAAGTAGATGTCCCATTTACCATTGGAGAAATGAAAAGAGCCATAGCCAAAACAAGAACGAGTGCACCAGGTAAAGATACAATATGTTACAGAATGATTCAACATCTAAGTGAGGGGGGACTAATGAAAATATTGACATTATTTAACAAAGTCTGGAAAGAGGGTAAAGTCCCACGAAGCTGGAAAGAGGCAATAATCATACCGATTAGGAAGCCTGGGAAAGATCCTAGTAAGCCAATAAATTACAGACCCATAGCTCGTACGTCACATATAGGTAAAATAATGGAGAGAATGATTAATGAAAGGCTCATGCACTATATTGAAAAGAGGGGACTGGTGACTTAGTATCAAAGTGCATTTAGAAGAGGTAGGAGCACAATGGATCCAGTATTGTGTTTAGAAGATGACATCAGGAAAGCACAGGTAAATAAAGAAACGGTGGCTGCAGTGTTCTTTGACGCTGAAAAAGCATATGACATGTTATGGAGAGAAGGATTGCTGATCAAGATGCATCGAATGGGAATTGAGGGAAACTTATTTAACTGGGTTATGGATTTTCTAAGGGAGCGGGTTATCCAGGTTAAAATTGGGTCGGAGGTGTCAGAAAGTCATGAGGTAGAGAATGGTACACCGCAGGGGAGTGTTATAAGTCCTACACTATTCACAATAATGATAAATGATATATTTGAAAATATAGCGATAGGAATGGGAAGATCTCTGTTTGCAGATGATGGGGCATTATGGAAGAAGGGAGGCAACATAGACCATTTAGTGAAGAAGCTGCAGGAAGGGATCGACCAAGTGGAAACATGGGGAGCAGAATGGGGTTTTAAATTCTCAGTGGAAAAAAGTAAAGTAATGTTCTTCTCAAAAAAGAAAATCAGTGCAAATAAAAAGTTAAACTTATACGGAAAGAACTTAGAGTAAACAGCTTTCCATTCTTGGGGTTGATTTTTGATTCTAGATTAACGTGGAGAGAACATGTGAAGAGAGTAGTAGAAAAAAGTAAGGGAGTATTAAATGTTATGAGGTGTTTGGCCGGATTAGAATGGGGAGCGGATTTTACTTCATTAAAATACATATATGTAGCACTAATTAGGTCTAGAATAGAGTATGGTAGTGTGGGATATGGATCAGCAGCTAAAACGGTCCTCTCACAGCTCGATGTTATCCAAGCTCCAGCACTAAGAATTTGTCTAGGAGCAATGACAACAGCACCAGTATGCTCCCTTCAGGTGGAAGCAGGAGAAATGCCATTATGGATTAGAAGGAAACAGCTTATAGCCAACTACTGGACAAACCTAAAAGGGCACAGTGAGGATCACCCAACAAAGAGAGGATTGGAGATGTGTTGGGAAAAAGGGAAAGAACAAAAAACAAGCTTTGGGTGGGTCAGTGAGGGTTTAGCACAACAACTAAAGATACAGCAGAGAGAATTCAGCCCAACACTTCTGTGGACAACAAGACCAGAATGGATGTTACAAGAATCAAGTGTAGATCTAGAAATATGGAACATCAAGAGAAGAAATAAGACAGCAGATATAGTACAGGAATTTTATAACTATGTAGATGAAAAGTATGGGGAATATGTGTACATATACACAGATGGATCAAAAGAGCCGATAACAGGAGCAACAGGTGCAGCAGTAGTGATTCCCAGCCATCATACCACAATATCAAAGAGAACATCAGCTCATTTAAGCATATATGCAGTAGAGCTATGTGCAATATTACTAGCAATAGAATGGATGGAGGACAAGGTGGACAAAAAGATAGTCATATGTAGTGATTCAGTTTCATCAATATTGAGCATTAAAAAGAGGACAGCGAAAACACATCAAGAAATACTCTATGAAATACTCGGAAAAACATCCAGATTAATACAGCAGGGGAGGGAAATAACGTTCATGTGGGTTCCAGCGCATTCAGGAATACAAGGAAATGAAAAAGCAGACAAAATTGCTAAGGAGGCAGTGAAGAAAGAAGAGGTGGAAATGAAAGTAAAATGATCAAAAGCAGAGGGGAAAAGTTTAATATGTAAGGAAATAAATAATCAGTGGAGTCAACATTGGAAGCAGGAGGAAAAAGGGAGACATCTTTATAAATGACAAAGTGTAGTAGGAGATATAGGATGTTATGGAGATAATAGAACAGAACAAGTCATCATGAGCAGAATGAGAATAGGGCACAGTAAATTGAACAGCACACTTAGTCTGATAGGGAAGCACAACGGGTTTGTGTAACTGTGGGGAGAGGGAGACAGTAGAACATGTGGTGATGGCATGTCCTGGTTATGAACGGGAGAGGGAGATAATGGCTACAGGGTTGTGGAAGGTGGGAGGAAGGGAAATTAACTTTCATAATATTATAGAATGTGGAAAATCTAGAGAAGGGAGGAGAATCATCTTCAGATTTATTGTATCAACAGGATTAATTAAAAGGACTAGTGCAGTGCCCGTAAGAAAAGTGTAATCCTATTAAAAAGTGGGAGGTTAAGCAGCTTTTTCATGGATGGCCAAATGAGGCTGTGTTTGAAGGTGGGGCGTCAGGGATATTTAGGTTTGTTGTGAAATCTGATATTCCAGGGTATAATTGGCTGTTTTTGACTATTTTTGATTTTGCCATTATATTTCACCTTAAAAACTATTTACTTGGTGTCATTATTTTCAACACAACCTCACATGTGTGACTGTACAGTTATTTTCTTATTTTGACACACTGTATTAACACAATGGACCTAAAATCACAAAAAAACAAGAGTACCCATCCGCAGTCAAGATGGCCGACAAGGGCGCCGCCATATATCCAATCCATACCGGAAGTCCCAACCGGAAGTTGGTTGATCACCAAAATAAAACGAAAATAAAAGCCGCCATTTATCCAATCCATACCGGAAGTCTCAAGCGGAAGTTAGTTAATCACCAAAATAAAAGCTTAAAAAACACGTACGTTTAACCATAGACTGTATGGTTAACACATAACATAATTCTATGCATTTTGTGCATTTACATGTTTATCTTAACGGTGTAATTGATTAGTTAATTGTCTCGCCACGACTTTACTCAGAAGTTAGTTAGAAGCCTATAATAATCACTAACTTATAATGTTAACATTTCATGGATTTAGCTTCAATATCAACGTTATGAATAAAAATGTGAATATTATGTTTGTGTGGTGGTGGTAGGGGGCACACACACACACACACACACACACACAAACAATAGGACTGAAGAATAACTAAGAATAAATAAACTGAATTCTCAAATTAAATAGAGAATTGATAAAAAGGTCACAACAAATGTCATACTTACTATCAAATTAGTACATGGTAAATGTTAATTTATGTGACTGTTTCATTGATTTACAATTAATATTGATTGTAAATATTAATATTACGGTTATTAAAAACAAAAACAATGTTTGTGTGTGTGTGAGTATATATGTGTATGTGGGGGGCTGCTCACACATATCATTCACGCTAGAACTGAAAAATAAGGCCAACACTGTAATTTAATATTGCACATAAAAATTAACACATCTCCAGACCCAGGAACTCCCCGTTCTGTTGCATCACACTTGTCTGTGGCCACTGTGTTGCTCATGATGCCCCCCTCATCCCTGAAGATCCCTGGTGGGTGAGGAAACAACAAGCTGGACTGATGTCTTTTAGCTTAGTTTCTATATTATGCTTTTGAGCAAACAATGTGTGAGTAGTCTGTACTGTGCTTAATGAAAGCATCCTCTGGTAAACAGGCTCACCCATATACAGGAAAGACGGAGAGAGCATGCCAGCTTCCTGCAAACAAGATCCTGTATGATATCTGGGCAATACAGTCCTTGCACTGTATCACCACTAATGATTTACAGCAGGGGTCCCCAAACTTTTTTCGGTGGGGGCCACATCAACTTTCCTTTCTGGGGTGGGGGGCCGGTGTCAGTCTATAACAGGAAATGATATGGGCCAACTACCACTGTTCAGCTATTAAACACCAAGTCCTTACCACATTACCCATTAATCTCAATGTCCCAATACAAATGGATCTACCATGTTAAATAAAGTTTATTTAACATTTAATTTATTTTCATTAATTGTATATATTAGGAATTAAGGAAAACATCGACACTTATAGAGAAAATACAACACTTAAAGCATTGAATGAAAAAATGCAAAACTGCTGTTACATGACTTTTCCTAGAAGTGTCTGTATTTAACTTTAAATAGTTTTTATATAAATTACACAAAATATGATTAACCTATTTCGGCCATAAGCGGTCAAACTGACCGCACATCACTTCGCGGGGTTTCATTGTTCCATTTTTCGCGTGGTTTGCTGCTTTCATTGTCTCTCTTGTCTCTAACTGTGTTAGCGGTCTCCAGCTGTGCCTCTTTGTGAATTTACTTGTGAGTTAACAGTTATATAGTTGTATTAAGTAGCTTGTTTGGCACCATGGGCAAACAAAAACGGGAGTTCCTCCCTCCATGAAACAGCGAGCGGAACTGTTCACAACACGAAGGTGCTGAAATGATGCGACTCTGACTGTGTACCAGCCAAGGAAGACTGTCTGCATCCTGAGCACCTGCACAGGTGTTGGCACCTTTAGTGGGGCGAAGGCAACACCAGAGTCTGTAATGTACAACAACAACATCAAGTACGGCGTGGACGTCCCGGACCAGATGGCGAGGCTGTACTCCGTCAAAGGCGGAAAGGTCTTCTATAACATCCTCGACCTAGCTGGGATCAATGCCCGCATCTCATTCAAAGAGCACCAGCAGCAGGAGAGCCCGGAGGAAAGTCCTGCAGCAGCTGGCAGAGGAGCTGAGGGCAGAATGCATGGAGGGGAAAGCGGCCACGGCAGTCGGCACAAGCTGGGCAGCAGCTGAAGCAACCACCGCAGCAGCAGCAGACACGGAGACGGAGGCAGTGCCGGTCCGAAAGAGCTGCAAACGGAACCAAACGTCGGACACTTGAAATGCCACAAGCCCGTGTGTGGTAACTGTGTGAGGAGAGCGGATGTAATCTGCAGACTGTGACCAGTGATCACAACAGCTCTTCTTTTGCTTGAGATCAGCTCGTTTCCAGCTTTTTCGATTATTATATATTTTTTAACTTATATATTATTATAAAATCATTCATAATCAAATAAGTTACTTTTAATTGTTCTAACTTTTCTCTATTAAATTCTTGTGTAAATATGCAAAAATAACGGTTTACTATGTTATTAATAAATGTATAATTAAACTTGTTAAAATGTACATTTTGGTGTAATTTCACTATTCAATATATCATGACATAATGAATGCATTCATCACTCAATCGGGTATTTACATGAGAGATTATAGAGTTTAATATCTAGCGGTCCAAATGACCGCTTACGGCCGTTCAAGTAGTTGTGGATTTCCGGCCTTCTAAAGTCCAGCTGACACTTTGGTCGAATCAGAAACATAATTTGACCGGATCTAACTCTTGGGTCGTGTAAAGCGCACTGTTATGCCTTAACCAAGATATAGATCATTAAGATTAATTGGATCAGATCTGACTGGAATGAATCTGTCACAGTTGCTGGTAAACTGATTCAATTCACACACCAGGCGCCAGCACACAAATTCACCCGCATTTGGCGGATGGCGGGTGCTAATTTCGATCCCTGCAGTAATGAAGACATACATTCATTCTTTCCTCGTTAGTTAGATATGATTATCGAGAGCTCTCTCTCTCTCGCTCTTGCTCTGATTGGATATATGGCGGCGCCCTTGTCGGCCATCTTGACTGCAGATGGGTGCCTCTCCAAAAAAAACCCATAAAATTCGAGTAGAAAAAGTTAGATTTTTTTACTGTGAAAACCACAAATATGTTTAACCATTTTTACTTGTAATGCAAATATAAATTGTTGTTTGCTGACTGTGGTTGCTCTGGTGGACCATGCTCAGCGGAATTTGTAAAGCATTTATGAAATAATTTATTAACGGTATCATTGCAGTCCAAGCAAATGCTTAGATGCACACCACTGAACCACGCAGCAGCCATGTTGAAAGTCTCGGGTCAGTGTGATCCTTATCCGCAGAGATATTTGACCAACAGACACATACACACACACACATAGACAGACAGACAGAGATTCCTTGTATTTATAGATAGAAGATGTAGAAGAAGAGAAAACGGGAAAAGTAAATTCCAGCAGATCGCGGTATATGCAACATTAAGGATGCCGACTGCCATTAAACTACGAAGAAGAAGAAGAAGAAGAAGAAGGAGAAGAAAATGTGTGCTTATACAGGCCAGTTGAAGATAGTCTGTTGGTGACGTCACCGACAGATTAGACGTGTCCCCCTAGGTTGGTGGCACCGCCCCAGGTGAAGGTTTGCCACACCCGAAGGAATGATCTAAACGGCGCCATTTTTTCCGCTCGGTTAGAAAATGGCGAATGTACGACCGGGAAGAAGCGGTTGCAATGTCCTAGCTGAAGTTGGCAAAAAACTGTTGGTGTGTGCGAACCACTTTGAGCTGACTGTTTCACCAACTTGGGCCAGTACAAGGCAGGAGTAGTCGGCAGACTTATAATCAAAGGAATACTTGCAGACCAAGGACATGTAAGTATACAAATGTGCTGTGTGTTTCTGTAGATAAGGCTGAACTTGTGCGTGATGTACTGTGTGTTTTGCCATTGAGAACAGGGTAAGGTTAGCTTCTCTGACCACACAAGTTAGTGCTACAGCAGAATCATTGTGTGTATTACATTTCTGATCTTGCACATTATGTAATGCGTGTCCTAGGGAAATGTCTGCATGTGCAAGTATTTAGCTGTGTTTATTTAGCAATTTTACACGAACTAACCAAGCAGTGTCACATAGTACCAGCTAACGCTAACCGCGATCTTCCAAGCTAATGCGAACCGCGAGCTAGTTCGCGATCAACACGGTCTCCACATGCAAACCCAGAGACCCGGTCGGTCAAGCGGTACATACACACACCCTCCGCCGGGTCTAAGTTTTCAGGATTTTGTGAAATAATGCATTGGAAAACGTTTTCTAAGCTGGAATATGTTGGCATAGGCCGGGACAAAACGAGTGTACTGCTGAGTGCTACACAGAGTTTAGATTCTCTGCCCGAGCCCGACCCCGCCGCTATCCTCGGCCGGGCCGGTGTTTCAGATTAACACGCGTCTATGTTAACTGGCGACCGTGAGCCGAATGCGTCTGTGGTCGCCGTAGCTACACCAGATGTTGAAAACGGGAAGAGAACGCGTAGCTGTCCTCGGATATGCCGCTTTGTTCAGGTTTTATCTGCACTAAACATACCTGATACGTGTTCGGTCTCCTGTTTGAGTAAGTGTGTGTGTAACCCTCAGTCGCTGTGTTGTTGCTGGTTGTTACTGAAGACGTAAACAGGAAAAGGGAGAGTTGCTCTTCCTGTGAATGTTTATCTCTAATAAACCTTTATTAAATACACGTACCCGTCTTTGCTGTCTGTTTGAGTAAACATGCATCACATATGGAATTCATTGAAACAATAAATGAAAAAAAAAAAAAAAAAAGAGGTACTGGACTCGAACTCAGTGAGGGAAAATGTCAACAGCGCTGCTAATAACTCATTTAACCAGCGAAGCTACAATTCCGATAAGCTTCATCACCTATTCCACTCTTCACAGCATACACACAGCCACTGTTTGGACGCAGAAAGAGCCTCGATCAACTTGTGACCGCAGTTTCTTTTCACTGTGACTGTACTGCGGTGGCTCATAACACTAAGCTAAAAATAAGCTGCCAACTAAATATAAGCAATTTATGTTAGTTTCAGCAAGATAAGATAAAGTTAGAAGCCACTTTAAATGTTTGCAACAAAAGCCCAAAGTACTGAAGTACAACTGGACAATACCAAAATCAATGAAAATAGCCATATTTGTTTATTAAGTAGCTATTTTTTGTCTTCAATATAATACATTCAAATAATAGAACACTTTTCAGGTGAGGACGTTTGTGTATATAATTATGTATATATATGTATGTATATATATATATATATGTATATATATATATATATATATATATATATATATATATATATATATATATATATATATATATATATATATATATATACACAAACACATATATATGTGTATATACATACGTATATGTAAATGTATGTGTATACTATATACATACACACACACACACAGGCTACTACCAAGAAAGCCCATACATGATGAGGGCTAGTTCAAGATGACAAATAACCTGCAAATGTTTAACAAAACAGGATATAAAATATGTATTTGTAAAAAAAAAGTTTAAAAATGTAAAAATCAGTAACTTAAAACATACAATATCTGACTAGATATATGAACACCAAAATATTACATCCAAATGTGATTTCTGAGAAATCCATCAAAATGACATGGGTAGTAGTATGGCTTTGTTCCCCAGAATAGGCCTCATGACAAATCAGCATGCATCAGTCCAAGCCTGTTCCAATCATCTCATCAGCAAACTATTCAGAAAAAAACATATAAAAGGCTATGCAGATATGGAATATGTGTTGGGAGTAAGGAGAATAGTAAACAAAAAGAAAGAAAACATGGATAATATGATGTTTAAGGAAATAATGGACTACAAGGTTAATTGCACTTTTCCGGAGGGCCTGACTAAGCATCAGAGGTACACAATCAAGAGAAGAGCATCGACATATGTACTGAAGGGTAAGTATTGAATGGATCTACCATCAGTTACAATAAGTACATTTGTTGTGTTGTATTAAGACTACAATGTTTGATGATGTTTTTGTCAAGATGGCTGTCTTTATTATATATGTAGACGGCGTCAAGACAAAAAAGAGCATTTGGCAAAATTGTAGCTTCGCTGGTTAAATGAGTTATTAGCAGCGCTGTTGACATTTTCCCTCACTGAGTTCGAGTCCAGTACCTCTTTTTTTTTTTTTTTTCATTTATTGTTTCAATGAATTCCATATGTGATGCATGTTTACTCAAACAGACAGCAAAGACGGGTACGTGTATTTAATAAAGGTTTATTAGAGATAAACATTCACAGGAAGAGCAACTCTCCCTTTTCATGTTTACGTCTTCAGTAACAACCAGCAACAACACAGCGACTGAGGGTTACACACACACTTACTCAAACAGGAGACCGAACACGTATCAGGTATGTTTAGTGCAGATAAAACCTGAACAAAGCGGCATATCCGAGGACAGCTACGCGTTCTCTTCCCATTTTCAACATCTGGTGTAGCTACGGCGACCACAGACGCATTCGGCTCACGGTCGCCAGTTAACATAGACGCGTGTTAATCTGAAACACCGGCCCGGGCCGGGCCCCTGACCGAGTATTCGTGATTTTTTTGTTTTTAATAACTCAAAATAATGACCATATTTCCAGCTAGAAAACGTGCATCTATCTCCTCCCTCCATTTTTGTGTTGCTGTGTGATGTTACACGTGAGTTATCCTCATGGCTAAAACGTGACTTCAGACGTACGTGACATCACTCCCCGTGACGCAAGAAGAAAGGAAGAATATATATTTTAACTAAGGAAAATGACCAAAATAATTGTAATGCACAGTGACTTGAATAAATAACTTTAATCTGATCACTGGTTTGGAAATGTTAACGCGTTAGATTACTCGTTACTGAAATAAAGGGGTCAGGTTAGAGTAACATAAGGCGTTGCAGCCTTTAGTGCTTGAATTATACTGTAACAGTGCTGTCATGTGTTATCCTATCCATATCTGGGAATTCTGTGCAGGATGATTAAACTGTGATTACTTGTTGAGAACATTTTAAATTGTTTGCCCATTTCTTGCAATTGTTTTCATGTTTTATTGTCTTTTTACTGTTCAAGACTCTACCTGGCTGCACTGCATTACAATGAGAAGGCTGATAGAGGACAAGCCAGCACATCATCAGGAGATCCTCTTTTCAAACTGAGCTTTCCAAAGTCCAGGAAGGAAGGGAGAGTGCAGAGCCAAACCCGTGTAGACAGAGGCGACATTCCGTAAGTTTTACAATCTTTTATTTCAACCTCTCAAATTAAAATAAACATGGACACATAGGCATCACACAAAAGGTTGAACACAAACACTTAAAACTTAAAATCTGCGGTGATGCTCTGTTGGACCTGATCTTCGAGAAGGTTTTCCAGGACCCTGCCCCATATGTGAACGAGGTGCTGAAACTCATAATCCCTGAAGACCTCTCGGACCACGCAACTCTCACTCTCCACCCCAGAGAGCTCCAGCACCAGCTTACAAAGCTTCTGTAGGCTATATTGGCTGAACACAATTCAATATAAAGTCAGCACTGAATGTTTACACCCATGGCAACTAGATACTTTCTTTGTTATTATTTTCATATTGATATTGAAGTTAATATATAAAGTCAAACTGTTTCACTTTATGATATTTTCTTCTTCTTGTTATTATTTCATTCATGTCAACACATGTTTACATATGTTTCTTACAATAAAACATCTTTCCTGACTGTTATGTGTTTTCATTGTTTGATATGTAATTTTCATGGTAATAAGTAAAAGATAAACTATAAGCAATGTAAGATAGAGGAATCAGTTATGTACTTCTCATCATAACACTTTTGCGATAAATGAATAGTATTAATGTGACTAAAAGCTTACTGCACTATTCCCCTCAGACGTAAAGGTCCATAGTCTGTCCTGATAAATGTTCAGTGCATTCTGCAGTGCAGATACATTCAGGCAGACAGGTTACAGGCCAGGAGGGTCCACCATGCATGATGGTGGCTCAGGAAGCTGCTGTAGTCTTCATGTAACCTAGAAATTATGAAAGGTAAGTGAGTGACAATGGATTAAAGAAAAGAGAGACAGCAAAATGACAACCATGTTTGCCCAGTGTTCACACTTCATTGTGGTATTTCCATGCAGCAGATATTCTCAGGTTGTGTAGACATTTGTTCACAATTGCCACAGGAACACCTGCTTTTATGCAGAATTTTTATTATTCATTGAAAACTATAATCGCTAATCACGTCGCATTGTTTCTTTGGTAACATATCTAAAGTTTATAAACCGTTGTAACTGGTTAAAAAACAATTCTGCTGGTAGAGAGGTGATGGGAGGCAACTGTGGCTTACTGAAAACTACAGTTGTTGAAAATTGCTGGCAGTAGCTAATTACAGGTCGTCACTGCAAATAAGAACAGGTTCTCAATCAACTTACCTGGCTACATAAAGGTAAATAATAATATGGGGTTACGCTTTTGTCTTGTAATGGCTGTTGCTAATTTGCATCCGCGTTACTGCAACTGAACAGCAGTAAACACCAGCCGAGGTTTGGCTAAGCTTTATGATGTAAACACTCGAGGCGGGAGAAGGGGGCTGTTATCTGTAACAACGTGGGGCAGACGGCCAGTAAGCTTGTAAAACTTTCGTTAGTCTGCAGTTACATAAAAGTAATGTCAAGGTAACAAACTTAACTACTAACCACTGAGAAACATCAATGTTCATTCTTGGCTGCTTACTTTCTTCTGGAGCCTCTTGTTGTTCTGGGTCGGACCGTAGTCTGTTGTCCGGCGGCCATTACTTCCAGAAACTCCGCCGTTGCCATGGTCACATGAAGCTGTCCTCACATCTTCTGCAGGCAGGAAGAGGTGGGCGGCACCGTGGGCCGCGCGCAGTAGCTCATTAGCATTTAAAGGGAAAGGCACTGAAACAGGCCACCTGGAGCAAGGCTGTGAAACTGGTGTTTCAAGAACCCTGCTGTGCTCAATCCTTCAGCTTTTTTGACCAAAGCATGTTGCTAACATTCCATTTAGACATCAAGGAACCATATCAAGAAGCAGAAATGACCATAATATGGGACCTTTAAGGACTTTCAAGGCCTTACATTATAAAACTGAATTTAAGACAATTTAAGGACCTGGAAGTTGGGGTGTCACATCAGGGCCCGTGTTCACAAAGACTTTTATCTTAACGTTAGGAGTACTCCTAAATCGGACTAAAAGTTTTTATGTAGGAGTTGTTTCTTAAAAGTAATTCACAAAGCCGCTGAGACCTACTTTTAGTTATGAAAACAGTGAACTCCTAAACTAGAAGTAACTCTCTGTTGCTATGGATGACGTCATTTTATAAGGACGCACTTAGAAGCGGTGACAACGGTGATTGGTTGTTGAGTGACAGGGCAGCCCATTGAAAAGTCATTTAGGCTACGCAATGCATGAAGTGAAAATAAGGAAGTTGCCTACAAGCCCATGACAAAGCCTATGAAAAGATATTGGATAAAGAAATGTATTGATGAGGAGAAGATAAGATCGAAGATTGCGATGAAAATCATGAATTGCTTGAAAAGCTGCGTCAAACCACTCTCCATTAAATTTGTGTGTATTTGTGTATAGATGGAATGCAACTTTTTCCTGTTGACAAAAGCCCTATTCTTACGGGACTAGTATAACCCGGGGACCTCCAGTAATTTGTAATAACTGCAGAGGTCGTCTGTGATCTTAATCCCGTGCGAATCTGCCATGTCCGTCATTTGTAATGTAAAAATTCCACTGCAAATTACCTATCATATTTCACCAAACACAGAGGTCATGTGATAATATTAGTCCCGTGTGAATCAGCATCTCTGTGATTTGGGGTCGTTTTTTGTTTTACTTAAGGTTCTTTGTGTTTTCCACCTGTTTTCTCTCTTTCCCAGTTGAGAATTATGGAGGCTGCGTTAGGAATTTTAAATAAAAGTTTTGACAGCATTTTGGGTGCAAATTCAGGAGGCTCATCAGAAGAGCAAAATCTGGAAAGATGATTAGATGGATTACATGCATGGCAGCATGCGGTAAGGAACATTTTTCCATCTTTCAACAGGCTCACCAGTTATTATATTAAAAATATCCATATCTAACAGTTGTGCGGCTCCAGTAAGGGCTCCGGTGCGATCGACCCGGGGGATAATGTCAGTAAATTCGAGTTAAAACACAGACTTCGCTTATCCTGTGTGAATGCGCCGCACGAAACACGGACGTGGTGGGATCATTTCTAAATCACTTGAGGTCTCCAGGTAATACTAGTCCCGTGCGAAGAGCTGCATTTTCCCCGTAGCCAAATGAGTGTTGCCAAACATTTTAACTCTGGCGTTATTGGATTGTTTCAGTTGGTTGGGGACGTTATTGCGTCCCTCACCAACTCAACCACAACTTTAATCCCTTCACGGTCCATCAGACATTGTTTTAATAATTCCCTGTCATTTAGCGTCTCCAAAACATTGGGCTGTGACCAGGTCTTAGTGAGTTAGGAGTCCTCTGGACTACTTCTAAGCTCTCCCAGACTTAGCTGCTACTTTTAGGCTTAAAATGTTTTGTGAATAACTCTTATTTTCAAAAATTAGGAGTCCTAAAGTTACAACTGACACGCTCATTATTTTTAGGAGTTGCTCCTAAATTCGCCTGTTAGGAGCTACTTTTAGCCTTAAGATTCTTTGTGAATACGGGCCCTGGAGTACAAAGAGAGCACAAACAGTACATATTACATCAACAATGCTGTCTTCACACTGAAGTACACCATAGAACACTTTCAGACAGCAAAACACAGGACCACGAGTAACAGTCAGATAATAAATTAAATACTTCAAACAAAAAACAAACTCCATACAAATGTTCATGAAAAAGGAAGTGTTTTTTTCATTGGTGCGGCCAATTCCCTTTCCCTTAACAGTCAGTCAATCAAACCTGTTCAACATATCATGTAAAAATCTCCACAGGAACATGACACAGTGTAAAAATGGCTTCATCAACGATCAAAGATGCAGTCAATGCAAAGAGTTTCTACTGAAGCGGACAGTGTGACTGTATGCTAGCAGACAGACAGTTGTGCACAGGTGAAACAATGCATGATACAGTGAACACACACACACACACACACACACACACACACACACACACACACACACACACACACACCATCTGTGTTTCTGTCCTGAGAGCAATCCGTTTCTCACATGAGTGCCCATTCAGTGGAACCGCAGCCTTTTCTCTGCCTGAAACTGTTTCTCTTCCTCTGGAGAGAGCTGGTTTCCTTTCACACTGTGGGAACAAGATCAGACATGCACATTCAAAACACTCAGAGGAAGAACACATGGAAATTGACTTGATCAATTCCGAAATATCCATACTACCAAAACACTACTTTTGAAGATCGATATAAGCAACGAGTCAATGGCTACAAAGAGATTTGTTTGAGTTTCTCTCTTCTACATTGTCTCAACATATTTGTATTAACCAGTAGCCTGATTGATGGAGCCGTAACCTTCTCTTTGCTTCTGCACTGCTGTTCTATAATCCTGTTTTGTGCAACACTCATGTACATGAAGCTCACCCGATGCACACCCTGACCACCAGTTTAATGCAACATTCGGCAATGATGGCTGAACAGCTGTAACTGGAAATGTTGCACAATTTGATGTGTGTACTAGGCTGTTCACTACTGTGAATGATTTAAAAAGGCATAAAAAACATGAGACAGAAATGCCTCATCAGCACCAAGACGGGGTCTTTTCTTTATCCTGATAAATATATTAAGCATATACAGTGAAATAATTGTCTTAATCAAACTGATTCAAGAAAGCACACTATATTCAGACATGTGAAAAATGATTCATACCTCAAAGCTGAAACATTAAACTGATTGAAGACAATAATCTTTTTGTGTAACTATGAGAAGGATTCCTATACATGTGGACTATTGTAGGTTATAGACCAAGTTATTTTGGCATTTCATCTACATGATTACCCATTTCTGTCATTTGCCTTAAAAGAAACTGTCCTGTTTTTAATAATAAAAAGTATCCACATCTGTATCAGAATCAGTATCTGCCATATTGGCCTTGTATTACTTGGTATCGGCTCAATACCAAATTTTGTGCTATCTTGCACAGCTACTTTGCATACTATGTATAAGAGCACTTGGACTTCCCAGTGTCCGACCATGATCTACACTTTCCTCCAAAAGGCCACCCACGGGAAATTTAACATAGACTGTTCGAATGTGACCATTCATCTCTGTAGAGTGCTAGTCTTTTATTTGTCATCAAAATTACACTTATTTTCCAAACAACATTCACGATATTACTTTAAATACAAACGTCACCAATTTCAATGATTTCAACTTTGTTTCTCATCTTTTGCCATCATATGACCTCAGCAATGCATGTAACATAATTTTAAGATCGGTTTGGGATGTTTCTCACTGAAATGCATCTTGAGAGTCAATAATTGTCATCCCAGTCAATCCTCTTTGTACTGATGATTCAACAAGGCGAGTTTAATGTCCATCCAAGCTGTAAAAGAGCTCCAGCTGTGGGTCACAGGAAATGAACAGGATTTTTGCTAATGGAACCACTGGCCCCTAAAATAAGCCCTCCCACTTTGCTACTCCAGGGGAGAGGTGAATACATATTATGCTGTCTAATTTCTGTGTGATAATATTTTAACAGAATTAATCTGAATCATTGATAAACAGAAAGCTTTTGGTATATTAATCCATGTTAACAAATGTGTTGATATAATCAGAGTTTCTGTTCTTAACAATGATGTAAATCAAAACAAAAGATAAATTGAGCCAGAGTGTTGTTATTTATAGACTCAAAGGGTCATAACACATACACATCTCATTGTTACTTAGAACAATGTCAGCAAATGTTACATAAGCCCCGTTCACACTGCTCTTTCAAGGCAGGAATCTTGCGCTACTCCGTCTCACCGATTCTGAAAGTTACAGAGGTGGACTGGGGGGACAATTTTGTTCGACTGCTGAAGGTAGTATCCGAGAGCAGAGGCAGCAGAGGAGACACAGCATCTGTGTGAATGGAAAAGCCGTCAGCGTGGGACAAGAGTGTGTCGGTCTGATGGTGTTCACAGTCCGACAGCTAAACAGATCCTTCACTCATCGAATACAAGAGAAATGTCCCACACTTCAACTCACAGAGCAACGCTACAGGAGCAAATAACAGTAATGTGGTAAATGGTCGCGACTTTAGAAACTTATGAGGAAAAACCACAGTTATACGTGGAAAGGCGAGAAAAACTGAGTCTGTCCCCGGCAGCAGAGCCAGGCAGCTCCCATAGTTGAATCCACTATTGTGTTGTAGTTACTGTCTCTGGCAACTGGTTCAGTGTGAAAACAAAAAGGCTGCATAAAGGCGAGCCTTCCTTGACATAATGCAGAATCTCTGTGACAAGAGCACTAGCAGACCTGCCAACATAGATTGAACTTGCACAGAAACTGAAACCGGCAAACTGCGATATACAAAATGCGTACCTGGAGAGCAGCAATGCGTACAAGCGTACTTGAGGGTCAAAATGCGTACCGCAGTTATACACTGATGGTGCAGTATCTTGCCCAAGGACACTTCAACATACAGACCAGGAGAATTGAACCAGCAACCTTCCAATAACAAGATGCTGGCTCTACCCCTGAGCAACAACAGCCCTGGGCTGCTAGGCTGAAATGTTCTTTAATTTTTTAAAGACAGATAGAAACTAGAAAAATTGCATTTCCTGCGAAAATACAGTCTGAATGCTAAAGGCTGAAGCGATTTCGGAAATCTGCTGAATGTACTGCCGAAAATGCATAAAACTAAAGAATGGTGAAAAAAAGGTGAAAAGCTACAGATTAAGAGGGCTGAAAAAGCTTAAAAAGGTGAAAAAAGGATGAAAATGATGAAAAGATGTAGAGTAAGAGGGCTGAAAGAGCTTAAAAAGGTGAAAAAAGTATGAAAATGTAAAAAAGATGAAAGAGCTTAAAATGGCTACACATACGCTGGAGCAGGAGCAACCATGGAGCAAGCCAACAAGATTTCCTACATTTCTATTTATATATTTTCTATGTAAAGTAAAAGATGTTGGATCAAAATCAAGTGGAAGAGAATTTTTCTCCAGTTTTTGAAGCTGCTCTACACTGTAGCAATGATGTCACGCACTCTAGCTCACGCAATACACACCCATTATAAAATGAGAAGACGGGCTAAAACCCCTTAAAACTAAAACTGTGATGATTTCAAAACAGTAAAAGATTTTTAAAAACTGAATACATCGCCAATAGTTCAAGGTCTGCTGACTCTTTTAGAGTTGGAATGGTGTCTCTAGCTTAAAGCCTGAGGGACAAGAAGAGGTTGAAAGGCGATGAGTTTTGCAGAGGATTTAAAGATTTTCCTGTTGACTTCAATGTTAATTTTTTGGGGAAAAAGCTGAATTTCTGAAAAAGTTAAAGGGTTAAAAAGCTGAAAAGCACAAGCACACTGAAAGCTTAAAAAGCTGAACATTTTAACAGTTGAACGGTTTCTATAGCTGAAGGTATGCTGAAGTTGTAGCAGAATGAAATTTGAAAAAATCCCCATAAGGATAAATAGGAAAAATTTTGCAGAAAAAGCTGAATATTTCCAAAAGAATAAAAGATAGAAAAGCCAAAAGTAATAGCAAGAATGTCCTTAAAAAGTTGAACATTTTGATGGTTGAACGGTTTCAATAGCTCAAAATTTGTAGGAGAAGATATGTGCCGAAAAACGTACGGAATAAGTATAATAAAAAATTCCAGAAGAACAATAGTGTGAATGCCTTTAGCATCACTAATTAATCATTGAAGGTTGCAAGACATGTATTTAAAGTTGCTTCTCACAATACAGAGACAACTAGAAACAAAGAAATGCCCTCACCATATCTCTTTGATTGTTGGGTTGTGAGTGAGGGCCTCAGCAAGCTGTCTGATCCCATCCACAGTAAACTGGTTGTTGATTAACCTGCAGACAAACACAGAGCAGGGGAGTTTTGAACAGTTGATGTCTGACCAGGGTACTTAACAGGTCTCCTTCATGGTGGTCGGAATCAGAATACTTTATTGATTCCCGGGGGGAAATTGTATAAATTTACTCATTGTCATGAGTGTGTTTTCCTTACCAGAGGTGGCTTAAACCTGTCTTCGCTTGTACCAACTCAGCCAAATGTGGAGCTGCATCATCAGTCATCTCATTCTGCACTAGCCTACAACAGCACATACATACATACATACATACATACATACACACATATATATATATATATATATATATATATATGAAAAGAGTAGTGCTGTTGGAACACTAAAAATCACTTCGCTCTCTAACAAAGTGACCTGCCTACCAGAATATCCTGAGGACGCTGTTCTCTTTCAGTGCTTCTGCCAGGCACTTTCCACCTTTAGAAGTGATGCAATTGGCTGAGAGACTAGAACACAGAAACCAGAACGATGCTACTTAATCAATGAGTTAAAATAAGTCTTTTGATTGCATTTATAGGTAGCTGTGGTCCCACCTGAGGTTGGTGAGCCTCGGGTGGTGCCTCAAAGCTCCTGCAAATGCCTCTGCTCCCTCATCGCAGATACTGTTCCCCCACATTCTGCAAGAAAAACAATTGTGAGTGCATCAAGAAGCAGACAAACAGAGCCGTGGCATTACTTGGACCAGCGCTGTCCTCAAAGAACCAAACTCTCGTCAAACAACTCATCTGCAAACACATCGCTTTATCCATAAATGTTTTTTGGCTGTAGTCTGCAAAGTTCAAAATGTGGAACTGTTTCAATGTTTTGTCAAATTTGGGTGAGACTGTCACATTTTAATCATGCTTGTTTAAGAGATGGTAAACCTTTTTATGTTACCATCTGAAAATCCCCATTTGTCACTGGCTTTTTCAGGACAGTACAGTACAGTGCAGTCCCATCCCGTCGAGTACAGTACAGTTCAGTACAGTACAGTCCTGCCCAGTAAAGTACAGTACAGTACAGTTCAGTCCCATCCCGTCGAGTACAGTACAGTTCAGTACAGTACAGTCCTGCCCAGTAAAGTACAGTACAGTACAGTTCAGTCCTGTCCTGTCCAGTACATTACAGTAGAGTACATTTTGATAAGAACAGTTTTAACAAGTGACGTCTTACCCCACATCAAATATAGAAGTGCTCTTCTGAATTGCACTGGCCAAATACTTCCCGCCAAGAGCAGTTATGTTGTTTTTACCAATCCTGAAGACAAAGTCATGTCAACATCAATTTAAGAGACATACGACCATTATATATATCTTTTTATAATCATAATTTTATCTCGTTAGTAACATACTTGACAACTCGCAGCTTTGGGCATTCCTCAATTATCTGGGCAACTAGCTTGGCTCCAGCATCTGTGATGTTATTGTTGTATAGCCTGAGGGCAAAAAGATAAAACATGGACAAATATTCTGTTTTACTCTCAGAAAAACAAAAAACTGCATTTTATGAAGCACTAATGCGTTTTGTTTTGCTTTGATGTACCTCTAACATTTGCATATAATAAAATCATATACCCCAGAGGATAGAATGGGATGAATGAAAAACTTGAATATTTTCATTGTGCTGTGAATAATTATCCAAATATTTTCTGTCCACAACTACATATTGTACAACAATTACACTATGGAAGCTCTATAGGAAACATTCCGCTTCTCAGGATGAAGGAGACAAACTTTTCAGATTAACATAAAAGAGACAAAAAGGCAAACGATGATCTTATAAAACACAAGGCATTTATAAAGATTTAATTAGTGGTTCCCAATGTTTTTAGATTGAAGAACCTTATATCTTTTGTATCCAATAATCCCCATAATCCTCTCTCAACAAACGTATCTAGTGACCATTTGGAGCGGCTCGTCCCTTAGGCTGGGAACCAGTGGACTAAACTGTATACAGCTCCACCTTAACCAGCTAAAAAAGTAAAATGCTGTACACATTGATGCATCAGTATTAACAATCAAGTAAGACATAAATAAGATATTACTTCAGTCACGGTTGACATGCACAAAAGTATGGTTAGTTTTCATATTTTTACTTTGATACTTGAATTTGAACATATTCTTAGACAGTCATACGAGTTATTTTATTTGAGATAAATATCTGAATACTTCTTCCACCACTGATGTATCTTGAAAATGAGTGGAATGGGGAACTTCCCCCAGAACTATGAAAGGACTGAAAATACAATTTCTACACTGACATGAAATGAGTGGGGGACGAAAACAGAGAAACTGGCTTCACGAAGGAAACAAACCGCAAAATGGCAGAAAACATTGCGGCAATACAACAGCAGTGAAAGGACATTACAGAGACACAGGATCAGATTTCAGAGCTGGAAGAGTGGAACTTGGATGCTAAAGAGGCCATTGTTACTCTATTAAAACAGCAAACAAAGTTGCAAGAGAAGTTGACCGAAGTGAAAGGACATGGAAGACGCTGCAATCTGAGAATTTATAAAGTGGCTGAACAGGACAACGAATCTGTGCCAGAGCTAGTGGACGGGCTCCTACGCCTGGAGCTCGGGATACCAGCGGGAACTGAACTGCACATACAGCGGGAACACAGAAGCCTCGAAAAGAAACCACCACCGGGAGCAACCCCGAGGTCCATAGTGGTCAACTTTTTGAAATACAAGACTAAAGAAAATATTCTGTCTAAAGCCTGGAAAGAGAAAATACAAATGGATGGAAGATATTTTTTGACCACGATTATCCCACAGAGGTGATGAAGGAACGTAAATCCTACTCCGATATTAAAAAGACTTTAAAAAGCAAAAAGATCCACTTCCAAATGCCGCTGAGTAGGATAAGGATCCACTGGGCGTCTGGACCCAAGATCTACAACAACGCTAAAGAAGCAGAGCGAGACATGAGAACAAGAGGGCTGGAGGTACCGGAGGGGCGCAGCAACGACCCCCAACTGGAGGAGCGTATCCTGAGGGCCTCTACATGGCAACGCGTTGGAGAGAAGCTGGGGATAAATGGGAGGACCACCGCCCCGGGGGAACGCCGAGACGCAGGGAGCCGAGCAAGGGAAAGGCTACAAGCGTTTATAAGATGAAGAAGAGAAAAAAACAAAAAAACAAAGAATGGTGAAGATAAGGTCAATTGAGAGGGGGGTGAAGGGGGGAAATCCACATGGAACCCAGAAGAATTAAATGTCTCCTGTTTTTAAGTTAAAGCTTCTACAGTGGTTGGGTGAGTAAACAGAGCCACGAGAACGGAACAGATAACCAGTTTATTTTGACATTACAGAAGGTTTTTACAGGGGGACTATTTGATTTATAGTTAACTTTTGTGGTGTGATTTTGGTTCTTATTTTACTTCTGTGTTGGTCTGTTTTTTGTTTTTTGTTTTATTATACTTCATATAACAAAAAGGGTTCCACTGAAACAGACTTAAAATTGGGAATTTTAAAACCACCCCCCTCCCCCAGAAGCACAAGACTTGTCTAATGTTTACATAAGAATCGTCAAGGAGATACTGGTAAATTTGTCAGGGAGTCCAGAAGTAAATTTACTCAATACAAAATAATTCACAGGTATTACTGGACACCAGCTAGACTGCATAGGACGGGACTATCAAACAATAACTTGTGTTGGAAATGTCAGGAGGAAAAAGGAACTTTTTTACGTTGTATTTGGGACTGTTCACTTGTTCAACCCTTCTGGAGCAAAATTCTCAGGTGTATGAGTGAGTGGCTGGGCAGGACGTTACCAATATCCCCAAGGCTATGTTTACTCTGAGACAAATCACAAGTACACAATATATCCAAAGAAGAACTTTCAGTTGTTATGACTGGGCTAACCACAGCTGCCAGAATGGTACTCACTCACTGGAAATCAGCCAAACCCCCAGAAATGAAGGAATGGGTTAACTTTATGATAAAAAACTGCCTCGTACGAAT
Organism: Sparus aurata; assembly: GCF_900880675.1. Lineage (NCBI taxonomy): Eukaryota > Metazoa > Chordata > Actinopteri > Spariformes > Sparidae > Sparus > Sparus aurata. Next base: position 1,705,745 of record NC_044203.1, on the reverse strand, counting down.
CCAAACTAAATCACACTAAGGGGCCAACATGGGGGGCTTTTTGGAATCACGTATCTCTGGCAGAAAACCTGGACTCATAACTGTGGTTTTGTCTATCTCTCCCTAAATGTTACCTTCTTTATTTATTTATTTATTTATTTGTGTTTTGTTTTCTTTTTACTTATCTGCAGATTCTTCAGGTTATTATTTTCACTATTATTGCAGTTGTAGCTCACTCTGTAGTTGCCTGTTTTTGTTTGTTTGTTTTCCTACAATTATTAATATTCTTGCTTAATTAATAATCTGTTTATTGAATAATTTTTGGGAGTGATCGCTTACTGTGCCTAACCTTCTCTTGGGAGGATCTCCTTGTTCTATAGTCAGTGGATTTTATTGTAGTGGCTGTTGAAATGTCTGACCTGGAAGGTTTCTATGTTATGTTGTACCAACTCATTTAAATTCAATAAAAACTTGAATTACAAAAAAAAAGAATCGTCAAGGAGACCTATTAAACTTGTGACTGTTGGACTTATCTAGTAGGATGGGAAGACCCATTTCAGGTCCACCCCAAATCACTGGGGGGGGGGCCTTTGCACACAAATGTCATCCCCCACTCCCACCAACAGGGAGATGGGGCCTATGGGGAATAATGCCCTTTTTTGCTTGGGAGTTCAGTTCCAGTTTCTGTGTTTGTTCATATTTTGTTCGTAGGAAAATGAGGGTTGATAATATTACAGCGGAGGGGTCAGGAATCATTTCAAGGGACATAAACAATGCAATATAATGACATAGTGGTGGTGTCATTGAATATTAATGACTTGAATAATAAAAAAAAGAGGTAAAGCTTTAACTAAGTTTAGAAAAGAGAAGATGCAGATTATATTCTTACAGGAGACACACTTATTGCGAAGGGAGCACAAAAAGTTAAAAAAGTTAGGCTACAGGAATTCATTTGCCAGTTCTTTTGGACAAAATCATAACAGGGGTGTGGCAATACTGATTGCTAACACGATAAAGTTTGAATTGATCAAGGAAGTTGCTGATAAGGAGGGAAGACACATCATGATTAAAGGTAAATTAGAAAACCAACTGGTGATATTATTTAATGTGTATACCCCTCTGGAAAGTGGGAAAACATTTTTTCAGAAAATATTTTATCTTGTAAATTTGGAAACTGAAGGGACATTGGTATGTGGCGGGGAGTTCAACGTGGTATTAAACTACAGGTTGGACACAACAAGTATGAAGAGAAGCAAAAAACAAGTTAATAGATATATGAAGACGATGATGTCAGAAATGGATATATTAGACGTATGGAGAGAACTCCATCCAGTTGATCGGGACTATACCCACTACTCCGCCCCTCATGCTATGTTCTCCAGAATTGATTATTTTCTAATGAATAAAGGAGAAATATACAAAGTGAAGGAGTGCAGGATAGGGGTAACTGATATATCAGATCACAGTGCAATTTACCTAGAAATTCATCTGAACAAGAGGAAAAATACGGTATGGAGACTTACAGTTTTTGCCGAATGCTTCCACACATGTTGCAGACTTTGGCTCACTGTGTCATAATTTAACACACAGGTCGAGTAAGACACAGCACATGCAGATAAATTCCTAACTTATATGCAAAATGAAACTCTTGAAAGAAAACCTAACAATCCCATTTCAAAACTGTTTTAGCATCAAAACATTTAACACATGCACCTTTGTTTGCACTCTTTCCTAGCAGCAACAACACACAGATGTGCTTTATGCAAAACAGCTGGATTCACTACTTTGGATGTTTTTTGACTTTAAAAGTCTCATAAATTTTTTTTTTTTGAAAGATTGATCCACTGCAGTTGATCTAGACACATAAAAACAAAATGGAGACATTTCAGGTTTTTTTTTTGTTCTTCAGGTTTTTGAAAAAGTAAAAAAATAAAAGACGTGGTACAACTAGAATGTTCTACAAAACATAGTGTTGTAAGGGAACTACTGGAAGACATTTAGGCTGTGGATCCTGTCTTCTGTTGACATTTGGCCACATCACCTCATCCACATCACAGGCAATCTCCTCCATTGCCAAGCAACGGGGGAAATATCGCCTTGCATGCCGTATCAACCCTGTATGGACCTCACCTCAATGTAGCCGCATGCCTCTTCCATGGCTTGAAGAAGAGGCATGCAGGCATGTGGCTGACGGTCATAAAATTTCCAGCGCCATGCTGAAAAGAACTCCTCAATTGGATTCAAAAATGGGGTGTATGGGCTGCACAGGTAGTCAAGTGGTTAGAGTGCATGCCATGTACGCAGAGGACCCTAGTTCAAATCCAGCCAGAGGAGCTTTACTGCATGTCACACCCCCTCTCTCTCCCCTTTCCTGTCTATCCACTATCAAATAAAGGTGTCTATGCCTCAAAAAAATCTTTAAAAAAAATGGGGTGTATGGTGGCAAGTTGAGTGCAATAAATCTGTTATGGTTGATGAACCAGTCCCGGACCAGAGCAGCCCGATGGAAACTGACATTATCCCAGACGACAACAAACTGGGGCTGCTCTGGACCGTCCTGGACTACTGTGTCATGAAGTGTGTCCAGAAAGAGAATAATGAGGGCTGTGTTGTAGGACCGAGGATGGAGTGGTGATGCAGTGTCACTGTTGCCTGCTCCTCTTCTTCGTCCTCTTCCTCGTCCTGCTGCTGCTCTTACTCTCCCTCTTCCTCTTTCTGCCTCCATGTTTCCAAAGTTGGCACAAAGGAGCTGAGCTCACATCAGGTGTATTTGTAGTGCTATGGCTTAGACTGATTGGTCTACAATTAGATTTTATATGTTTACATGTGTGTGAGTCTGTGTGCTATTCCAATTTTAGTTGTGTTTTGTATTTTAAATAGACGTGTTTTCCCAATGATTGCATGAGTCTTCCTTTTTGAACAATGTGTCTTATGTAAAAAAACAGTGTGTAGCGTTTTGCAAGAAGTGTGTTGGAGAATTTCAAACACAGTGCAAAGCATATATTGTGTTTACAGGGTTGGTGCTTTTGTTTAGGGCATGGTCACCAAAGTTAGAGGTTGTGATGCTTTGGGCATAGCAACCACTTTTAGTGTTTAAGCATTAGGCAAAAACTGTAACGAAGGTATACTGAACAATAAGGGATCAGTTGAAGAATTAAAAGGGGAAATAATTAGATACAGAGAGGAAAATGATAATGGGGAAGTAGACCCAACCATTTTATGGGATGCCCTAAAAGCTGTAATAAGGGGGAGGCTGATTTCATATACAGCTTTCGCTAAAAAAGCCAGATTATAAACGTATCAGAAACAAATTGAAGAACTGAAAGAATTGGAACACAAACATAAACAGACAAAAGATCCAGTAATACTTAACCAGATTAAAGAAGTTAGTAAAAAAAGTAGACGGTATCCTTTTGGAAGAGGCGGAAAGGAAAGCTAGGTTTATAAAACAAACTTACTATGAGGGAGGATCTAAAGCCACTAAAAGTATTGCTAGATGTATAAAGAAACAGCAAGCACTAAATAAAAAACATAAAATAAGAGACCCTGCAACCTATAAAATCCTTTATGAACAAGGAGAAATAGAAAAAAATATTTGTGGAATATTACAGTAAATTATATACACAGCCTACCTCAGTGGGTGAAGAGGATTTAAGGTTCAAGTTTCTAGATCAATTAGATTTGCCAACAATAGGTACAAAACAGAATGCAACGTTGACCTAAAAAATAACAGTAGAGGAGATAGAAAAGGCAATTAGTCAGGCAAAATCAGGGAAATCACCAGGAGCCGATGGACTGGGTGCCTCCTTTTATAAAACATTTGAAGAGGAGGAAGGCAGGATCCCTCCATCATGGAAAGAGGCTAATATCTCCGTCATTCCAAAGGAAGGTAAAGATAAAGAATGTTGTTGTAACTACAGACCAATATCAATTTTAAATGTAGATTATAAACTCTACACCTCCATTATAGCCAAGAGGTTAGAGACATTTATGCAGGATTTGATTGATGAGGACCAGACTGGCTTTACTGAAGAGAGGCAAACACAAGGCAACATAAGGACTCTACATGTCACTGAAAAGGTACAAACGGAGGGAGAAAGTGTAATTTTGGTAAGCATAGATGCGGAAAAGGCTTTCAACAGTGTGAATTGGGTATTTCTGTATGAGGTTTTGGAAAAATGTGGATTTAATGAGAAATCTGTAAACTGTATTAGGTCAATATATCAGGAACCAATGGCAAAGATCAAAATAAATGGGAATTTGGGGAATGGATTCAATCTGGGAAGGGGAACAAGGCAGGGTTGTTGACTCTCACCAAGTCTCTTCGCGCTGTTTACCATTAGCTCAGATTAGGCAGGACAAAGAAGTTAAAGGGGTGACAATAGGACAGGAGGAGCACAATATAGGGTTATTCGCAGATGATTTATGAATCTTCCTTAAACAACCTAATGAAAGCTTTCCAAAAATGATGAGACTATTAGAGAACTATGGAATCTACTCAGGATACAAAAATTAATGTCACAAAAATAGATTTTGTCAATAAATGATTCTCCATCTCAAGAGATAAAGGAAACATACAACTTCAAGTGGAATGCTAAATCAATTAAATATTTAGGGGTAAATGTAAATGTCTATGATGCGAATTACACAAAAATAGATCTAGAAATTAGGAGGGACTTGGAGAGATGGTCAATAATTAGTTTAGATTTCAGCTCATGGAAAGAGATAATTAAGATAAATATTCTACCAAGGCTTCTATATCTGTTCTAATCACTGCCAGTGAGTGAATGGGATAGGTGGATATCAAGGTTTATATGGGGAGGAAAGAAACCCGGGATCAGATACAAAACTCTGCAGCTCCCAGAGGACAGAGGCGGCCTGGGTTTACCAGGCCTTAGGGAATATTTTTACGCTGCACAAATAAGACATCTGATATATCAGTGCAAGGATGAGTATGTTGCAAGATGGAAAAGTATAGAATTAGGGCAAAAAGACATTGAAATATGCAACTTAATAGCACATAAAGGACTATTGCGCAAGCTAGGTAACTAATTGGATTCAATAACCAAAACTACTGTTGAAATATGGAAAAAGATTGTTGAAAGACATAAATTGAAGAACGAGACAAAGAGTCTGAGTTGGATCACATCTGATTTGAGGTTTGTACCTGTACAAATGATAAAGGGTTTAAGCAATGGATGAAAAAAGGTATTACAGCGATATGTACCATTGTCGGGCTGGGGAAGCTGCAGAGTTTTGAAAAGTTAAAAGGAATACATTTGGACTAGATGAACATGAACAATATCGATACCGACAGATAAGGGATTATTATGAGAAGGAGATAAAAACTGTCGCTGATAATGAAGTTATTGAAAGCCTATGAAGAAAAAAAATGTAAAGTAATCTCAACCCTATACAGAGGTCTGTTGTCATGCAGGAAGACTTCCTCCCTTTATATCAAAGAAAAATGGGAAAAAGAGTTGACGGAACAAATAACCGAGGAGGAATGGTTTAATATCTGTAAAACACAGTGCACGGCCACTAGCTCCAGGAGTTGGAGAGAATTCAATTGGAAAAATATGGTCAGATTTTTTTATAACTCCAAACATTAGGAAGGAAACTGTAGGTAACCAGCAACCATGCTGGAGACTATGTGGACACATGGATGTAGCCCATATGTATATTTTTCTGGTCTTGCTAAGGGTAATAGGATATTGGGATAAAACATGGCAGGGTTTAAGAAAAATAATAGGATACGAGATGCCCAAGTCATGTCAGATACTTTATTTGGGAAATTTGACACAAGATATAAAACAAAAAGGAGGATGAGGGTGAGTATCTGGTTAAAGTTCTGCTATCAGCAAGTAAAAAAGCCATAACAAGGTTATGGTATGAAGCAGAACCACAGACCGTGGGAGCAGTGGGTGAACACTGTGGAAGAAATATTTGTAATGGAAAAAAATTACATATAAAGTATGATTGCAAGAGACAATTTCAGGAAAAATGGGGAAAATGGACAGATTATAGATCGCAGAAAGAGGACACCACCATCACCTCTGGACAATAAGGACACTGATATGTGAATAATTGCTTTGTGGAGTTTGTAAAACCTGACACTGTAATTGTTAAAAGAAAATTTCAATAAAAAATAAGTTTAAAAAAAGAAAATGAGTGGAATGCAAACTACCTAGTGTTGAGTACACTGTAACAATTGAAATGGTTACTCACCCCAAGACTTCCACAACTTTGTGCTTACATAGCTCCTCAGCAAGAACCTCAATGCTGCTGTCACTCAGGCGATTTACACACAATCTGCAGAGGAGCAGTGTGATTAGTGTGATACAACTGTACTGTATACCTTTTAAAATGTTTGTGAATATTCTTCAAAACAGATAGGAAGCAACCATGTTTATATTTAAACTGACCTCACGACTGTAATTTTACTGAAGGAGAGCTTAAGCTGCATCACCCCATAGTCACTAATGTTGTTGTTGTCCAGGTCTAGCCCTAGGGGTTTCTGACGGTGCTGCAGAACAAAGTTGAGGGCGGTGCAGTCACCTGAGAACATATTACAGTAACCCAGCTTGATCAGGCCAGCTGTGATCCCTCTGGCTGTCATCTGAGCAATATCTTTGCTCCCTGTCTCAAAGATGCACCTCAGCGTCCAAAGGAAGTTGGGCATAACATGGACTTTCTTGCCCTCGTCACTGTGGTAGTGGGGTAAGCCACGGAGGCTGGACCTGACACTGGTGGAAAGGTAGGATTTGAGTAAGGCCTGTTTTTTCTTCAATAGCACTGGCGGTACCAGATGCTCCATTAGGTTGCGTTGGGCCTTGGACAGCAGTCCACACAAGAACAGATTAGTGAACTGGAGGTGTTCGTTGACTGCAAACAGCTGATTTTCGCTGGGCTTTGAAGAGCCACTAATACAAGAGTGAAAAGGCAGACAGGCTGGTTCTCTTTTCCTGCTGCACTCTGTGAAGAACTTGAGGATGGAGCTGGCAGCAGCCTGCTCATCCAACACAAGCGCAAACGCAGCCAGAAAAGACTGGAGAGTGATGTGGACAAACTCAAATGTAACAGGGCTTTGAGTGACATCACACTCGCTGACAGGTCTAAGAAAGCCCAGGGGCAGGTCCTCCTCTGTCAGGCCACACACAGTGATCTCCTCCTGGCTGCAAATGAAGCTACCCCTCTCAATGCCCTGAAGTGCAAGTTTAGCGAAAGCTGTGAGAGGCTTGAGCCCCCGTTTAAATGTTTCTGAGATACACCGAGTGCTTTTCTTCAGCAGGGATGGTGCAGGTGAGGCTGAGCGACTCAGAAACACCTCTGACAGCAGGAGGAAGATGTCAGTGAGTGTAATGCAAGTTTCAGGCAGATGAAAACTATCGTGCATGGTGTGTAGGTGCCTAAAGCTTTTGAATACAATCCAGCAAAACAGCGGGGTGGAGCACAGTCCACACAGGTGGGGGTTAGCATCCAGCTGGACTGACACCAGCTCTCTTTGCTCCTGCTCCCTGAAGTGCAGATCAATGTAGGTCTTGAGGTGAGTGGGGGAGAAGCCTCGCAGAGCCACCTTTTTTCTGATCACGCTACTCCGGATCTCAATCCCTGTTCGGGCCGTCAGCACCTTCTGGGAGCCCTTCAGTAGTTTCCCACAGAGCAGGCTGATGAGCAGCTGGAGGGGGTGTGCCTTTTCTTCAGGTGATACCACCTCAGGTACATTGATCAGGTCCAGATCATCCTGGATCTCATCATAGCCATCAAATGTAAAAATAATCTTCTCAGGGAAGCGCAGGATGTAATCAAACACATCATTGTCTGGATCGTGATCTGGGTAGCAGTTGTACTTGAACAAAAGGTCTCTGAGGGAGACCTGCTCGGTGTCCTTCAAGATGCTGAACATCCTGCAGCGGAATTTAAAGAAGAAGATGGCATCCGTCTGTAGCTCTTTCTTGGACCAGAGGTTCTGGAGCTTCTGAAGGAGGATAGATTTTCCCACACCTACGTCCCCCATCACGTAGGTTGTTTCCCCCTGGGGATTGAAGGCAGCATGGTCTCCTAAGAGCTGGTCTATACTGTCCAAAAAGCCCAGACTTTCATTGGAGTCATTCAACATTTCCATCAGTGTGTCAGTGTACAAGTCCTCCAAGCGGGTCTCCTCTCTCTGGCCGTACGACATGATGAAGTTGGTGTCCCGGCCCATTTCATGCCTTAACTTTGAACAATACCTGCTGACTTAGAGGTACACAGTGAATTAGTGAAACACACAGTAGAAGCTTTTAGACAGTTAATCCCTCCCCAGTCTACAAAATGCCAGAATGCATCATAATTTCACAGAACTTGTGTTTTCAAATGCTTCTTTTATTCCCAACAGTCCAAAATCCAATACTCTTCATTTACTTATCATTTATTAATGTATATCTGAAGAATGACAATACAGATTCTTTATGATCCCTATATGAAATACATTTAGCAGTGGTGGCAGGACTCCAGTTTCAGTTGAATTGGGGAATGTGTAGATGTTGTGATGTGTAGATGTTCCCCAATTACCACAGTTCATCTCAAACAATGTTAAATATATCTGATGAAATAGCTAAAGACGACAAATCTTCTCATACATCTGATGACAGGTGTTAGTAGTTAACAGTTTTTGATACTCAGAGCTACAGACATGTTACCTTGTTACCTATATGCAGGTTAGCTACCTTTTATTATGTTTTAAGGATAGTCAAAGATGTTAGTAAGCAGACTAAAGCTGCTCAGTTTCTTTAACCTTGCTGTTTGATTGACCATAATGGGGACCAGACGAGCTGTTGGTTTACAGTTTGACACATCTGCATAAATGAAGTATGTTTACTGTACTATTTCTTCTCCCGGTATCTGATACTATGTTTCGGATGGAATATTGTGCTTTTTAGCTCCACTACATTGATTAAAGGGACAGTGTGTAACGATTTAAGTAATTTATTAACTCAAATTAATGTCTTCGTTCATAAGTAAGTCCTCATTGGTGTACAATTACCTCTGCTCTAGGAGGCCGCCATGTCTTTCCGGTTTTAAAAAAACTATGGCCTGCCGAGAGGGACACAAAGCACTACGTGGTACTACGTAGTGAGGCTAAACACGTTTTCGCTCAGAGCTAGCTTGACTGCGGAACTGAGAGGGAACCTCTAGTTTTATAGCCTTAATAACTAACTACATCTTTACCTCATTACTTGAATCAGTAGAAATACTCCACGCCGTTAGGAAAGAGTCCATATTTTGAAAATGAGTTTCTTGTCCGTCAGGGCCACCGTAGCTTCCGGAACATCTCCAACGTCTTCAGAACGGGAGGGGTGAGCAAAGGAGTGTTGCAATGTAGAACCTCACAGCTAGATGGCGCTAAATACTTGATATATTACACACTGTCCCTTTAAACTACTCAAAATGATGGTAAAAACAATCAGTCTCCTTTCTACTATGTGTTGAACAAAGTGGTGAAGCTCACCCCATCCTTGCTTGCTTATGAACGACAACCTTTCATGGATGTCCCTTTCATGCCTGATCATGATACTATCACCTGTCTGAATGGTGTTGTTTATCTTATCTTAATCTATCTGTAAAAAAGAACATATGAGCGGCACAGAGCACCATTAGTGACTTGATACTTACTTGGATCTGTATTAACCACTTTCATCACAGCAATGTCATCACTTGGGTTGTAGTTGATCCCTTTCAACCATGGCTGGAGGTCTATGTATGCATCACATACTTTATATATGATGTAAATGAAATATTCACAGGCCTCCTCCCCTTTGCACTGGACAAGCTCCAAGATTTTTCGCACCTAAAAAAAAAAAAAAAAATAGTTTGGTTAAATTTCCCAAACTTTCTACTTTATTTCAGGTATTTGGGGTTTTTTTGTTGAATAACAATGAAACATATCTTTAAACTGGTCCCTTTTGTGTTCCTACCTGATCTGCCTTTGTGACAGTTCTTTGTATGATCTCCACATCCTCTTCACAGATGAAGCCACAAGCCGACAGGTTGTCCAGGATGCACTGGATGCTCCTCAACCTGGACACCAGCAGCTCTCTGTGGTAGGTGAGGACGTTAAGACACGACAGCTTGGCATCTTCTCTCTGACCCATGTTTACTGTCCAGTCAGCTCTGTTGGATAACGTGACAGGTTCACTGCACTGTGAGGAGTTAAAGCACAAGATGATCCCACTTAACTCTATAAAATAACCCCATTGTAGACAGCCAGTCAATTACAATGAAAAACACATCTTATAACATCCAGAGACAACTGTTACCATGAGTAGAGACCGTATGTTTAGATCACATCATATCACATTTGCTGCTGACCATCCTAGGCTTGTTGAAAAAGCAGACACACGGAGCGAAATATGGAAATATTTCACCTACGTTGCCGACAGTTAGGGCAAGCCCACGGACACCACAAAGCCCTTCTGTAAACGATGCTTTAAATCTGTAATGACCAAGGGAGCCAACACGTCCAACTTGGCAAAACATCTAGTGACAGAGATGCGGACTTGTTCAAAGAGTTCAAAGAGCTGCAGGTTAGCGATAGATAACATAAATATCCCCCGGATGGAAGTCAGGCGAGGTTTTTTTGTTGTTGTGACAAACGAACTTTTTTCACCATCAGAGTTGCAGGAGGCAGTCAGGGGTAAAGCTAACTGTTTAACAGTCCGATGTGGTTCCACATCACTGTATGCAAACACAACGTTCACACTGGTAACATGAACTTTACCAGAACATGCGCTGGTGTTCACAAGTATGCTGATCAACAACACCACTTATAAATGATCTATTTTAAGTCAATCAGTACTAGTAATATAATCATAGCATGTACATTTTTGTCAATAATTTATAATATATATTGTAATTTATATTACTAGAAAATGGTGTGATTAGAGCACAGACCTCCACCAGGTCTGGGTCATTTGTGTTGTACTTTAGTGCACTAATGTAGTTTACAGGCTAATAATCCAGGGTTTGAATTTTATCAACATGACATGCAAACTGCAAATTTCCCCTTTGTGGAACAAATAAAGTATTATCTTATTATATGAATTGCCAGACTTACAGTTAATGTCATTTATTTTCATTATTCTTATGCTGAATAAAATTGTAGTTAATGTGCTGTTAATTTTTTTCTACTACAAGCACTGAGCTTTTAATGGAAAATCAGGTTATTTGATAATCTCTGAGAGCAAACAAGACAAATGAACAAAACAAGAAGACACTTGTCTTCTTGGATACAGATACAGAAGCTATAAAGCTCAGAAGCTTTTACAAAATATATTTTTAATTTTGATGTTTTAAGTTTAAGTATTTTAATTAATAAAAAGAAATATATCATTTTAAGTTCCACATTCTATCATCTAATATTTTATTCCATTACTTTTGATGATGTTTTAGTTTTCCGCCGTGGTATCGTTTCAGTATCGGTATCGAGATATTTTAGGCTGGTTTCATACCGAAGTCATAATTTTGGTATTGTGACAACACTGGTAGGATGGCCATCTTTATCTGTAAGGAGGGAACAGCACTGCATGATTTATATCTACAAGGCCCTGTTGCATATTTGACCTGACTATCTCACCAATTTTATCTCATTAAGAACTTATAATTTGCACACTTTCCTTGATTTTAAACATTTCCCCTCTAAGGACCTGCTTTTCAGGTCTATTCCCCTCAGAAGTGGAATTACTTACAGCATGCTCTTGAACTAAATCATCTTATTTCTTTAGATAGTTTCAAATGCCTTTTGTTCAATGTTCTGCAGTTTGAATGTCATTGTGAATTTGTGATCATATTGTGTATGTGTATTCATGTATTTTGTACACAGGGCATCATTCGAAAAATACAGCTTGCTCTCAATTGATTTTCCCTGAATGGAAAAAAAAAAAAGATTGATTCATATCACCCATCATATCACATCACCACATGTCATATCACATACAGTAAATACACAAATACATTCCGTGTGGCAATAAGTACGTTGATAACTACAGCAGTCCAAATGCTTTTTACTTCTCTTTCACTTTGACAGCCTAATGCTGCACACATCTTAATCTCGTTAAGTCTTAATAACCAATCTTTGATCACACTTCTCAAAGTGTGCCACAGCAGTATTACTGTCGCCATTGTTCCTATTGTAACCAACTGATGCGCCTCAGTAAAGACGAACCGACTGACCGACGTCAATCACCACATCGATCTTAAGTACTTTGTTATGATTTATTATTAACAGTCAGTTCTCATAAATGTCTTTCTCCGAACTGAACTCGAACGATTTGCTGAAAGAACACCGGAAGTGTCCGGCGAACTACAAGTGAAGCATATTAAAAAGCTCGTCTTGTCACCGTCCTCTGCTGTTTGTTCAGCGTGTGAGAACAGCTACGATAAGCCAAGTTCACACACTAATGCTAGGCAGTGAAAAATGACTCCTACCATGTTAGTTTCCACACCGCAGCCCTGAACACTCACTGATCCGGAACCATCTGCTGCTCGGTGTCACGGGGCTCCTGGTGCTGTTACCACACCCATCCGTTTCCAACAGTATTCAACTATTGCACAATCAGCAAGTGCTGCATTCATATCACCACGGAAATGTGAAAATTAAACCCCCACTAACTTTTTCTCTGCCTTTATTTAACAATACGATTGTACAGCAACGTACAACATTATATCTATTTCAGTGTTCTCGTTTCCTCATATGATGCAACTGCAAGGTACTTTTATACTTGTTTAATAGACATTTTATAAATCACCCAAGGTGGGTCCTGCATTATTACTTAATCTCACTGTTGCAAAGAGTAGCTTACATTAATTCTAGAATAAAAGTAAAAAATGTTATGTCAACATATTTATTCAGTAAAAGTGAAAAGCATGCACGGACCTCAATACAAACGATAATCAAGTACAAGTCTCAAAGTATCTCATATCAAATGTGCTTCAGTATTAATTTCCTTAAGTACTAAAAGAAAAAATAATGTATTGTGCATATAAACATATGGGTGACTGTATGCATAAACTTTGCACTGTAAGTGGCCAATCTAATCCAAAATTCAGCATCTATCTATAAATACACGGAACCTCTGTCTGTCTGTGTCTGTCTGTGAGTCTGTGTGTCTGTCTGTCTGTCTGTCTGTCTGTCTGTGTGTGTGTGTGTGTGTGTGTGTGTGTGTGTGTGTGTGTGTGTGTGTGTGTGTGTGTGTGTGTGTGTGTGTTCCTCAAATATCTCTGCGGATCAGGATCAGACTGACCTGAGAGTTTCAACATGGCTGCTGCGTGGTTCAATGGTGTGATATTTTGCATTTGTTTGGACTGCAATGATAATAAATTATTTCATAAATGCTTTACAAATTCCACGAGCATTGTCCACCGGAGCCACTACAGTCACGTGTGCACCAGAGCCAATCACTGCACACCGTAGCCACACGCGCACCAGAGCCAATCACTGCAGAGCCCTGCGCGACCCCCCCACCTTAAGAAACAAGCAGATTGATACCTGCAGCGGCGCGAGCTGGACCGGGATTTTGCCGGCGGTCCGGTCCCGTTCTGTTCTGTTCTGTGCATCTAAACTGACTGTTGTGGAGTAATGAGATTAAACGAGTCCGGACCGAGTCTGTTCGGGTCTGAGGAGATCCGGAGACGCGCGGACAACAAAGTGGAATCAGATCTGTGGATGTTCGTGTGCTGGCAGCTAGCCGCTAGCCGCTAGCTACACGGCCCACCTCCCGAGGCGACGGACCGGAAGCATCGGCACGTCCAAAACCGGACCTAGGGTAAATGATGTCCGCCACGCTTTTTCGCGAACATCGCCGTCACGTTTGCTTTGTGTCTGGTGCAGGAAGAAACGGTAAAAACAGGCTTTTGTCACGAAAGTGTCCAAGCAGCAAGTTTGGTTGTTGAGGAACAGGAAGTTGTGGGAGGGACCTAGGCGGATGATTGACAGGCAACGACGGTCGGTGTGTGTGAGAGTTGAGAGATTTGTGACATTAAGCGTGTTTGGAGTGTGTAGTTAGTGTGTTATGTAGTGTTTGGTGTAGTGTGTTTAGTGTGTAGTGGAGTCGGTTTTTTGTTTAATGAGGAGATGCTGAATGTGGAGCAGGCAGTGCAGCTCTTCATTCAGCTGGAAGGAGCACAGGCAGACCTGAGCATTGCCTGCATTTAAATGTAAATAGTTATATAACTTTGTACATTTTTTAAATGTACGCACACATTTAGATAAACAACAGTTTTCTACTCAGATTTCATGTTTTTTTTGGTGATTTTAGGTCCATTGTGTTAATACAGTATGTCAAAATAAAAAAAATAACTGTACAGTCACACATGTGAGGTTGTGCTGAAAATAATGACACCAAGTAAATAGCTTTTAAGGTGAAATATAATGGCAAAATCAAAAATAGTCAAAAACAGCCAATTATACCCCGGAATATCGGATTTCACAACAAACCTAAATATCCCTGACGTCCCACCTTCAAACACAGCCTCATTTGGCCATCCATGAAAAAGCTGCTTAACCTCCCACTTTTTTATAGGAATACACTTTTCTTACGGGCACTGCACTAGTTTTTCTATATGCAGAAATGTCTATTTTTGTCATCCAGCTGCTGATCAAATAAATCAATTTAAAAATGCACTGACTTGGATCTTATGTAATCTGCAAAGTAACCTGTAACTAATGTTATCAAACAGATAGTAGTAGTGGCGGTAGTAGTAACTAGTAACCAATCAGAATCAGAATTTGTAGTAGTGGTGGTAGTGGTAGTGAACAAATAAATGATTAGATGTGTCATAACTGAAAGCTGCTTCTCCATGTTTAGTTCTGACTCAAGGGACTGAAAGCAGACCTGAACCTGATGACCTCAGAGGTCTGGATAGTTCATAATGTGGCAGCAGATCAGAAATGTATTTTGGCCCGAAACTATTCAGTGCTTTCAACGCCAGGATTTTGAAACCTATTCCTTAACTGACAGGAAGCCAGTGTAAAGATGTAAGAACTGGAGTCATGTGATCTACTTTTTTGGTTCTTGTTAGTGTTCTGGATCAGCTGCAGCTGTCTCATGGATTTTTTAGAGTCCCGTAAAGACACTGTTACAGTAGTCGAGTCTGCTGAAGATAAATGCATGGACAAGTTTTTCCAGATCCTGCCGAGACATCAGTCCTTCTACCCTTGATGTATTCTGAAGGCGGACTTTGAAATTGTCTTTGTGTGGCTGCTGAAATCCAGGTCTGAGTCCACGATTACACCGAGGTTTCTGGCTCGGTTTGTAGTTTAACATTACAGATTGAAGCTGCCCAGTGAAACGAAAATTGGAAAAGAGATCTCAGTAGTGTCTCATTCATTTCTCCTAGACAACTATGAGATCTCTGTGAGACCAAAGTGAGGCTGTGGCTGATTTCTCCTGTTTCTCCATTGTTTCTCCTGAGAAACAGGTGCAGAAAATCTCCACTTGGGCTCCCTGTAAGTTTCAAAGGAGATCTCATCAAGCTCTCAATGAAGTTTCAGAATGTCTCCCCAGTGCTGGAATAGAGCAAGGTTTCAGCGGTAAAGTCCCAAGTCTCACCTATTGCTCCTATGGAATTTTAGGAGAAACAAATGAGAAATGTTTGAGACCAAAAAAGACTACAACGAGACTGAAATGAGAACTCTCATTGAGCTCCTTTATGGCTCCTTTAAGGCAGAGGCCCTGTGCGCCAAAGTTGGTGTCGCAAAACCAGCGCAGCTCCCACAAGAGAAGAGACAATCCCAAAAGCCTCACCATCTGCAGGACTAGGTAGTTGAAGCTAATTCAAACAGAACATCCATCCATGTCCTCTCCGGATGAACTCCGAACATCCTCATTCTACCCTGTCATTGACTGACTAGTGAATGAAATGGCACGACGGTTTTCAACAGAAGCAGGTGCAGTTCTCATGGGCACGTCAGCCCTCAACCCCAAAAATGCCACATTCCTTGAAAAGGACAGCCTTGAGCCCATGGCGCAGTTGTATGTGATCAAAAAGGACGACTTGCTGGCCGAGACGCACCAAATGCAGCGGCTCTTGGAAACTGCCTGTAACCTCAGCTTCATGTGAGCGCACTTTTTCCTGCATGCAGCATGTAAAAACCTACCTGAGAAACAGAATGGCAAACCCTCGACTCAGCAACATTGCCTGCCTGTCCATACACGCAGAAAGAACGAAGGCCCTGATTTGCACTTAACCACAACAATAGACACATCGTCCTCCTGTAAAACAACTCGGGTGAGTTTTTTCCTGACGTTGCGTTCATAGACTGGTTGTGATACATTTGATGTGATGATGTGACATTTAATCCGTTACACTGTAACGAATGCACAGCAGGACGTGGCATATATTTTTTGTTTGCAGTAGAACTATAATCACCAAGATTGTGATGAGCCAGTTCCTTTTACGCTCTCTAAGTGTGTGCCCAGTTAACAGACACAGGGTGTTTGCACTTCTCGCTGTGGCTTTGTATATTACTAATTCCATTTTTGACCTCATGATGTTGTGATCCGAATCATTAGACACAAGCTGTTTGCACTTCTCGTTGCGGCTGCACTTTGTAGCCTATGTTATTAATTTCACTATTAATTTAATTTCTTAAGTTATGATGTTGTGATCCGAGACAATATTGCCAATGCATAGTTTGTTTTCATTAATTATGCATATGGAATAAATACACTTGTCGCATTTTGGATGTATTGTCTGGTTAAGGGCAGGCGCATGGTTGCTGTCTGGTGCTGAATCTCTCACCTTTGCACGTGAAACATTTTTGCCATTGGCTTGTGGTCGCTTGTATTAGGCTTAGTTGTTTTGTTGAATATTCTTTGGCAAAATTCAGTAAAAACTACGTTTGTATCGAACATGCTCATTTTTGCCTAGCTCTGAAAAGAGAGAATTTTGCCTTCTGAGTCAGAATGGAATTAAGTTCATATTTTAGTCTGGTCAGATTAGTGAGATTTGAGGGGGTCATATTTTGCTTAAATACAGTTTCGGCGGCATAAATCTTCGCTTCCAAATCAAGCTGTTTTGTTATGTTAGATTTCTTCTTGAAAGAGGCATGTTGTATTATATGACCTCTAATAAAAGCCTTGAACGCTTCCCATGCCACACCAGCAGATGGTGCTGACGCCAAATTAGTTTCTATAAAAAGATTAATTTGAGCCCTTAAAGATTCTTTGAAACTTAGGTCAAGCAAAAGGCTGGAATTAAGCCTCCACCTGGGGGACTTCGGGGTATTGCAGAAAGGGGTTACACAAAGAAACACAGGAGCATGATCCGAGAGGAGAATGCTACCGATAGAGCTAGATACTATGGAGGAGATACCAAATCCAGAAACAAAAAAATAATCGATCCTAGAAAATGTATTGTGACGCGGGGAATAGAAAGTATAATCTCTTGTGGTTGGGTTTAATAACCGCCAGAAATCAACTAGGCCAGAAGCTTTGCACATTTTGTGCATAATGGTGGCTGATTTACATTGACGCTGTGATGGGGTGCTACGATCCAATATATTATCCATAACCTGATTAAAGTCACCCCCCATCAGGATCGGGTAGTCTCCCATATCGTTAAGTTTACACTCTAGTTGCCCAAAGAATGTGGGATCATCAATATTAGGAGCATAAACATTAGCTAATACTACTTTATGGCCCTGAATCTCAGCGAGAAGCAGCAGAACCCGTCCAGCATCATCAATACTTTCCTTAATACATTTGAATTGCATTTTTTTGTGGACTAGAATCGCTACCCCCCGGCTATGTCCATTCCAGCACGAGGCGGAGACATGTCCAACCCATTCCCTGCAAAGCCCTCTAGATTCTTGAGTCAATAAGTGAGTCTCTTGAAGAAATGCTATATCACATCTTTGCGACTTAATAAATGTTAGGACTTTTTTCCTTTTGATAGGGTGGTTGAGACCTCGCACGTTCCATGTCATTAGTTTCAAGGTCCTTCCTTTATCGGCCTGCATCATTAGATTGGAGTAGGTCTAGTACCCGATGCATGTAGGGGATGTAACACATCATTAGAACCGCCAACGCTGAGCAACAAGCACCTTGTACATGGGCAGAAGAAGAGTTAGGAAAAAGGAGAAAAGAAAAAAGAAAACAATATGACGAAAACATTTTTTTTAAAAAGACATGTATACATACACATACATACATGGTGACCATGAACTGTCGTCACCTGCGGGCGCACAAAAAGCACCAAACCTAACACACAAACAACTTGGTCCGTGACTTTGAACAGTCTAACAGCTCACAAGGAGGGCAGTCATGCAGCTATAATTACAGTGCTAAAAATTAGTAAGGGTTACATCAGTACAAAAACTGTATAAGGGTCATAAGCAATAAACAGTCAAATATAACCAAAATACTTTAACAAGTTAATTTTAAGTATCACTCCACTCATCCAGTGATGTCTAACTGAGGTATATGTCTTTAAGCCTTTATCAGATCTGGGTTGGTCCATAGCGCTAATGGAAATGGTGGGAAGGGGCAGAAGGAGACAAAGAAACAAAAACAAACACAAAAACACAAATATATTTCTCCACCCCAAAAGCTGGTGAAATAATAAGTAGGTGAGTAATGAAATAAAACAAGGTACATCACTAAGTTCAGGGAACGACATATATTACTGTGATGCTTCCCCTGCTATAGCAACTCTAATGCCAACACACTAATAATAATCTGAATCAGAGCACAACCAAAAATGATGGGTATAATAAAAGCCATAATGCCTCCATCTAAAACAGTAAATGAAATATCTCTTTCATATTAAGATGTGTTTAACAGTGAAAATGAGAGACGTGTACAGTTCAACTGGATGGTTCTAGGTAACTTAGGGGCAGAGTATGAATATGCTTTCACGGGGGCAGAGAGCGAATATATTCCAGTGCTTTTTTAGGTTTGTGAACTCACGTCTACCGTCCGCCGTCTTCACGCAGAGCACAGCTGGGTACAACACGGAGAACTTGATCCGACGCTCGTGAAGCAGGCGTTTGCATTGATTGAAAGCAGCCCGTTTCTCCGTGACCAGTTTGGCGTAGTCAGGAAAGACCATGATGTGATGCTCGTCCCAGTGCACCTTTCCCATCTTCCGTGCAGCTTCAGCGATCCGTTCCCTGTCCTGGAATCTCAGGAATCGAGCAAGGATCGGTCTGGGGGGCTGGCCGTCAGGTCTGCGTCTGGCAAGGGTCCGGTGCGCGCGGTCAATTTCGAGGTCCCCCTGAAAATCAATGTTCAGCATCTGTGGGATAACTTTGCGTAAAAACGCGGTGTGTCCGGGCCCTCGCATCCCTCCGGGAAACCAACAAAGCGCAGGTTGTTCCGCCGGCTCCTATTTTCCAGGTCGTCCAGCTTCTGTCGCAAGATTTCCACCTCAGTTTGAGTGGCAGGGGGATTAGTTTCTAGCGCCTGATGAGCGTCTTCAAGGAAATCTATGCGGGACTCAACATTGTTCAGGCGTGTAGCAATGTCAGATAGTTTGGCCTCCACAGCCCGAGTTGCAGACTGAATGGCATTCAGCTTGCGCTCTTGAGACTCTGAGGTTTCTTTTAAGAGTGCATAGATGCTCGATATGTCCTTAGCCATCTGGTTTGGGGGGGTAGCTCTGTCGCTGGGAGTTTTGGAGGGCGGCGGCGAGTTGTTCTTAGCCGCGGTGTTAGCTGCTTTAGCTGTGTTGCTAGCTTCGTCGGGTTTGCTAGCTGCCTCTTGGCTTCGTGTTGCAGGCTTTTGTTGCTGGCCGGGCATCGTAACACAACGAATCTAGTTTTAAAATACTCCAACATAAAATGTGTCACTCATACGTCAAAATAAAGCATAGTGTAACCCTTAATTTAAATAAATTAAGCTACTCGACTGGAGAGCCTCCGACTATGCTGCTGTCTCCGCTGCCTGCATCACGTGACTCCGCGCCTCTTTTTCAATAACTGAGTAGCTTGACTGATAGGAAGCAAAATTCCTGGAAAATAAACTGACAGGACAGTCAATGCCCTGTTCATTCTCCTGGAGCAACACAGCACCAGCTCCAACCTGACAAGCATCAACGTGCAGCTTGAACGGCCGGTTCAGCTGCGGCGCAGCCAAGACAGGAGAGGAAGAGAGAGCTTTTACACTCTCAATAGCTGAGAGTCCAGGTAAACTGCACAGAGGACTTCAAGAGGTCAGTCAACGGCGCAACTACAGAAGAAAAGTTAGGGCAAAAACTGCGGTAAAACCCTACCATGCCCAAAAAGCTCATCAACTCTTTTTTACTCGTGGGTGAGGGGTACTGGTCAATGGCCAAAGTTTTAGCCCGAATAGGACGCACTTGTCCCTGACCCACCACCTTTCCCAAGTAAGTGACTGTCGCCCTCACAAACTCACACTTTGCAAGGTTGATGGTAAAGTGGGTGTCAGAAAGGCGATGGAAAAGAGCTTTAATAATGTCCAAGTGCGCCCCCCAGCTATTGCTATGGACCACTACATCGTCTAATTACACAGCACAGCCCTCCAAACCAGCAACAACTGTGTTCATTAGGCGCTGGAAAGTGGCTGGTGCATTTCTCAACCCAAAACTCACAACTTTATAAGAGAACAAACCCTGTGATGTAATAAATGAAGAAACCTCTCTTGCCCAGTCGGTCAATGGGACTTGCCAGTGACACCTGAGGAGGTCAAACTTGCTAACAAACCTGGCAGTCCCCACCTGGTCTACACAGTCTTCAATCCTCTGAAGTGGAAAACTGTCAGGCTTTATGACAGCATTGAGTTTTCGATAGTCTGTGCAGAATCAGAACGTACCATCTGGGTTGTTAACAAGAAGTCATGGCGAAGCCCAGGCTGACGAATAAGGTTCAGCCAGTCCGTTGTTAAGGAGGTACTGCACTTCTGTGTCAATATGCTTCCTTCTTTCCTGAGAAACACGATAAAACCGCTTTCCGACTGGGGAAACCTCACCAGCATCTATGTCGTGCTGCAACAAATGGGTCTGAGTGGGAGTATTGACCAAGATAACCTTCGTCGCCTGGGTCTGAACCAGCGGCTTCCATCCCGGTCCAAAACCACCTCCTCGCGACACCGGATCATGAGAGATGCCATAATGCGGTGCTCGGGTGCTCTTCCTCACACCAAGCCGGCTATTGATGCCATCCCGAGGGACGTAGCTACTACATGGCCACAGCACTCCCCTGCTCGGACACAGAGTACTGAAAGCTCACAGCCATCGTCTCCCCGTCCTCTCTTTGCTCCTACCACACTCATCATTGGAGACTCAATCATAAGGAAAATTCGCTTTTTCAACGCAGCCACACACTGCTTTACTGGAGCCAAAATGCCGGTTATCCTTGATAAGCTTTCCGTCCTACTATGCTCTCTCCCATCATCTATTAACCGGGTAATAGTTCATGTCGGATCCAACGACACGGCTCGTCCGCAGTCGGAGCTGACTAAAAAGGACTTTAATGCCCTCTTCAGCTTCCTAAACAGCTGTAGAAAGGATTACTGGCTCAGCGGACCTCTCCCAACTCTCGGCCGTGGAGCTGGGCGTTTCTCCAGAATCCTCAGTCTGATAACCTGGCTTCAGTCCACCTGCAGAATCCACAACATTGGTTTCATCGACAACTTCAACCTCTTCTGGAACTGTCCTTCCGTACTGACGGACTTCACCCGAACAGTCCGGGTAGCACAATATTAGCAGCTAACATCTAGCATGCTATCCAGACCGCTGCTCCGCGTGATTGACAACTAACCTGCCCCGCCCACCTACCTGGAGCCTTCTTCTTCTCCACCTACTCCTGCTGCACACAGCACTGTGTCTTTCACCAGCTCCCCCTGGGAGCCAACCCAAGTACTGACACTCTCCATGGCCCCATGCCCCTACCATGGTCCACTGTCTCCTACTGGCTGTCATAGAGCTACTTCCACTGCTTTTTTAAACTCAATTCCAATTCCTATTGTTATTTCACATCGCAAATCAATACACCTGCACAGGTGTAGTCAAACTATTGATCACAGTGTGCTTGCTATTCCAGCCAGATCAGCTAACACCAAACCTCACACCAGCAATCTCACCTTTGGGTTATTTAACATCCGCTCACTGACCAACAAGAGACCTCTGCTTTTTGATCTACTGAATGATCGTAAGTTTGATTTATTTTGCCTGACTGAGACATGGCAGCAGCCTAATCATTTTTCACACCTTAATCAAACTATTCCTCCTGGATATGTCTACTCATCACAACCCCGTACCTCTGGCAGAGGGGGTGGCCTGGCGATACTATACAACCAAATATGGAAAGTGTCCTCCATCACAGTGCCTGTATATCCCTCATTTGAGTCCACTGCTCTACAAATCAAGGGCCCAACTCCCACTATTCTAGCCACTATCTATTGACCACCCAAGCTGGATTATGCCTTCCTACAGGAATTCTCAGCCTTTCTAACAATCCTATTCTCTGTGTCCCCAAACTTAATATTGCTGGGTGATTTCAACATCCACTGGGATAGCATCAACAATGTTTTCACAAAGGACTTTACCTCATGCCTTGAGAGCTTTGGACTACAGCAACATTTTGACTTTCCAACACACTCCAAAGGACACATTCTTGACCTAATCTGCTGCTCTGGTGTAACCCCCCTAAACTGTTGTGCCTCAGATTTGCCCATCTCAGACCACAAGCTAATATCCTTTGATGTCATGCTAAGATTATCCAGGACTAACATGCCTCGCTCTCTCTCTTTTCAAAACATCAAAGATATTGACTTGTCAGCCCTCTCTTAAGGAACTGATGATTTTCCCAGCAGAGACAATTTATCTACCACAGATGAACTGGTATCCTACTACAATCTCAGACTTCAGCGACTGCTAAATACTCTTGCACCTCTGAAAACAAGGTCTGTTTCCTTTACCCACTCTGCTCCTGGGTTTACACCATCGATACACAAGCTCAAAACCAAAGGCCGTCGCCTGGAACGCCTTTATGTCAAAACCGGCCTAGCAGTGCACAAAGAAATGTATCATAATCACATACTCCAATACAAGGATGCGCTTTCTCTAGCAAAAACCACATACTACTCAATCTTAAACAGGCCAGCGGATTGGAACACTAGAGCCCTATTCTCAACCATCAACAATATCCTGAAACCACCGGATGCACTACCACCTCACATACTCACAGCTGCACAGTGTGACAACTTCATGACCTTCTTCAATGCCAAAATTGAAAACATCCACCAGACGTTTACTGCTTCAAATAACTTTACACCCTCTCTGCACTCGCTGCCCACATTCTCCATCAGCTCTCCACTTGCCATTTTCAAACTGCCAGCTGTCTCCGAAATAACCGGACTCATCTTCAAATCCGAATCATCCACCTGCCAGCTAGACCCCCTGCCCACCTACCTGGTAGGAAGCTGCATGCCTGCCTTGTCCTCTCTCATAACTGATATTATTCATTCCTCACTGACTTCTGATGTTGTTCCATCAGAACTAAAGACTGCTGCATTACTCCAACTATCAAGAAACCTGGTGCAGACCCAAATGATTTGAACAACTTTCGTCCCATCTCAAACTTGCCATTTATCTCCACAATACTCGAAAGAACTGTTGCAGCTCAACTAAACACCCATCTGTCTCACTACAACCTTTTTGGACAATTTCAGTCTGGCATTTGTGCCCATCATAGCACTGAGACAGCCCTCGTGAAAATCACAAATGACCTTTTAATGGCATCTGACTCTGGTTTACTCTCCATTCTGGTTCTCATTCACCTCAGTGCAGCCTTCGACACGGTCTCTCATGACATCCTCCTGGACAGGCTGGCCTCCATTAGAATCACTGACATCCCTCTGGCTTGGCTGAAATCCTATCTCACTGGTCGCACACAATTTGTCCAACTCAAGAACCTAAGATCTTCCTCCTCTCCAGTGGTGTTCCCCAGGGGTCTGTCCTTGGCCCCCTCCTGTTCACTATTTACCTTCTGCCCCTTGGACACATTCTCAGGAAATTTCACATTCAGTTCCACTGCTTTGCTAACAATACACAGCTTTATATCTCCACCAAGCCTACTTCCACTCTACCACCCAAAGCTCTGTCCAACTGCCTACTGGAGATTCTCACACAATTTCCTTAAACTGAATAGTGACAAAACCGAGGTCCTCCTCGTTGGCGCCAGATCCACCCTGGCAAAGCACAACCCCTTCTCCATGTCCATCAACAATTCCGCTGTCCTACCTTCACCACAGGTAAAGAGCCATTCTGGCATCCTGGATGGCACCTTAACCTTTGAAGCCCACATCAATAATGTTACTCGGTCAGCATACTTCCATCTACGCAACATCAACGGCCTCACTCACTCACACCAGCCTGCACTGCTATTCTCGTAAACATCCTGGTTACATCTCGTCTGTACTACTGTAATTCTCTCCTCCATGGTCTTCCTCGGAAATAACTCCATAAACTCCAACTGGTCCAGATCGCAGCTGTGTGTATCATCACCAGAACTCCCTTTGCTGAACACATCACTCCGGCCCTGCAGCAACTCCATTGGCTCCCTATCAAATCCCGCATTGATTTAAAGATTTTACTCCTCACTTTCAAGATCCTTCATAACCTGGCACCATCATATCTCGCTGAACTGATCCATACTCACACACCCTCCCGCACTCTCTGATCCTCTTCTACCATCCAGCTCTTCACCCCATCTGCCAATCACACCACCATGGGGTCAAGAGCTTTCAGACAATCTGTCCCCAGCCTCTGGAACTCTCTCCCACTAGACATACGCACTCTGTCTCCACTTTTAAATCTCGCCTGAAAACACACGTATTCTGTGTAGCTTACTCTGTATCAGTCTAATCATATAATCACACACCTGCCTATTCGCTATTCCACGCTATTGCACTATTCTCTCCCCGGAAGCTCAACCCTGCCTAACCTGGCCCTGTTGACTTCCTATATGGTGAGGACTGCAGAGTCTAAATTCTGTGCCGAGCTGGCACCATGTAATTGCATCCTCTTACTTATCTATGTTTATTTGCACTAAATTGTTCCGTTTTGTTGTACTGTTGTTGTTGTTGTTGTTGTTATGTGTGGCGTCCTTGAGTGCTTTGAAAGGCGCCTTCAAATAAAATGTGTTGTTGTTGTTGTCTGAAAACAGCATGGGAAATTCATTAATCAAATTAATTAACTCAACATGCTTGTCCTCAGACAAGTGCCATAACAACTGTGGAAGAACACCATCATTAGGAGCCCTGATCTCCTCCTGTTCCTGCACTGTTTCTAATAGACAAAAAGTAGTCTCTATCATTTACATAGGATGTAAACCAATTTAGTTCTGTACCAGAGAGCCCCTTCCAGTTTTACAGTCGGTCTAGTAGTATATTATGATCGACTGTGTCAAACACAGCACTGAGTTCCAGCAATACTAAGACTGATTTTTTTACACCAAAAAGTTGAGAAATACAAAAACCAGGAGAACAAATGAGAAAACCAAAATAGACGCGGACTAACAAAGTAGCAACTAAGGCTAAAGCAAAGTACATCCAAAAGCAAAGTTCAAGTCAAAACGCTACAAAGAAATCAAAATCCAAAACATACCAAACAGGAGACTGGAGATACGAGGGGCAACTTCACCAGGGACATCACACGAAGCACACACAACAAACTGACAAACACAAGAGGGAAGACAAAGACTATATACACAGACACTAACGACAAGATGAGGGACAGGTGAGGTGGACCAGCAGGTGAGAGTGGAGTGTGGCTGATGAGCAGCACACTGACAGACAGAGGGAGACAAACATATAACCAGAGGGAAGGGGAAAACAGAGGAAGAAACAAAGGAGACACTGAAAGGACACAAGAGGGCATGGAAATCAAAACACAAGATAAAACAAGACACCGAACGCACATATACTGCAGAATCACACATCAAACCCATAGAAAATATATGTCAAATGATATGTGCAGGTAAAATTGCTGTTGAAACACTATATGTTTACACATATCCATATCCACTGATGTGTAATGAAATCATGTGCATGCAACCTTTCTGTGACTTTTATTGAAATTCACAAGCAGATAATTTATATATATATGAAGGAGGAGAAAAGTAGTCAGTCCCCCACTTAGAGTCCTGTGCTGCAACAATCAAAATAGAAACCCAATGTGGTCTATTTGGAGAGCCATAAATTACTTGCTTTATTGTAAGAAATATCAAACATATTACTTCACAAAACTAATGTATTTCTGTATTTGTTTACCTAATTTTAGTATTCATGTTAAATGTGGGATCCTATAAATTATGGAAAACATTAAGATTCTTTCTATGTATCCATAAAATATCGCAATTCATTTTTCATCAGTTCTAGGAATTATAAACAAGGATTTCTGATGGAAAATTATGAATAAAATTAAACTGGTGTGGGGACCCATTCATAACATTGTGTTAGCCTACCCTCTGACAGAATGCTACTGTATGACTGTGAACTGAAAGTTGCTGCTTTGAAGCCTTCCAACACTAATACATGTTGTGAGTTTCAACAACCATACTGTACAGATGTTACAGATGAGGACAGGTGGGTCTAAATGAGTAGACACATAGCCACCACAGGGACCTACCTCTGGCCATTCCTATGTGACAACTTTACAAGCAGCTAGGGATCTTAGCATTCACATATATTCTCTCCAGAAATCATGCTCGTCTTGCTTAAGTCAGTGAGTTGGCCACACTTAATATGCACCACATTTGATTTAATAAAAATACTTGTTTATTGTGATGAAATGTACATAAAGCATAAATAGGTCAGTCTCACAGGTAGTACATATTTTGGAGATAACATTAATCAATCATCATTATGACATGTTATTGTGCACAGAACAAAAAGTCAACATCACAACACACACATTCAAACAAACAGAAAATATTTTGAATTCAACGCACACGCACACTGTACACTCATAGACAACAACATTGCATTTTTATTTCATTGGAAAAACATAGAGGGAAATTCCTCCTCATCACTGAGCATAGAGAAACTGTTCAATGCCGACAGAATGTAATGAGTAAACTTAACATAAAACTGAGTGGGTAGGAAACTGACACCATGACCTGATGGAGCCACCTTTAACCAGCAGAGATTCTGTTGACAGCTTTATAGTGCAGTTCAAGATTATTTGACAACTTTAAAACAACATCATTTTCGCACACATGGGATACTGCTTTCTAGAAATTAATTTGAGTTGTTATGTACTAAACAAACAAACAAACTTTGCTGCTGGCAGATAATAATTTAAATATAAGGTGATGTGATTAATGTAAAACACTATGTGTAGACAAGACAACTGGACCAACAATATATACACAATTTTTTTGAAGGGCACCATTAAATGTACTATCAACAAATCAGTCCTGCATAGTCATTTGGCTGGTAGCCCAGTCTTGCAGAGGGGCCCTACATGAAAAAAAAAAATCTTGGTTCAAGACCAATTATTTTACTTTATACTGTGCTACAGTACAGTATGCATTTTCACAAATAAAGGCATGTTTAATCAACATATAAAAAATGGTTCCAATTAGTATTCCATCATAGGATTACTGTCGGTTTCTTGGGGGCATTAATCCAGCCCCCATGTGTCTGCTGCATGTTGTATTGGACATGCAATGCACAGAGGATGGGGGTTGAAGGGAGGATGGTCATTTACAGGGCTCGATCAGGAATGATGAGAATTGGTGGCCTGACCGATATTAATAATATGAAGACACTTACCCTTACTAGTACTAGTAACCCTTACTAGTATGGATTCAAGTAGCCGTTCGCATATAGATATAATCCTGCTTGT
Organism: Sparus aurata; assembly: GCF_900880675.1. NCBI lineage: Eukaryota > Metazoa > Chordata > Actinopteri > Spariformes > Sparidae > Sparus > Sparus aurata. Next base: position 1,677,917 of record NC_044203.1, on the reverse strand, counting down.
GGAAAACTACATAGTAAAAGAAGACAAACTAAGCGCTGTGTTTCAAATGGTACAACAGTCCTGTACGTGCGGAAGATCCTACTCCTGATCTGCCGGCTTCTGTCAGTTTGATGCAATTTCACTGAATTTGATTGGGGACCATGGAATGTCAACACAGAGCACAGGGACAGAATAAAGAGGTGGACATGATCACAGCTAGTTGCTGTAAGTGCTGTATCTCAACAGATAGATGAAATGAATGAGATGAAACCAAATACCCAGTGAAAGGGCCACAACATCAATACTGCAAAGCAGCTGCAGAGCAGCCATAGCTTCCAGTGAGAGGTAAAGCTGATAAGTCAGTGTAAAAGAAACGATCACATCTCTTCTTTGTACCACATACATCCACCACGGCTGAAAGAGATCAGTAACATAATGTAAACAGAGCCAGCAGAGATCAGATCTCACTCTCGTACGTGTGCATGTAGGTCTTGAGCGATAGGATTTCAGCGTAGCTCCGTGTGGTTCTGCGGTACAGGTCCAAGCCTGTCAGGATCTCCACATCTCTAACTCGAGCCGTGTGCATCTTCATCAGGTCCTCCACCCAGTGAGACTCCTCCTCTGAGTTCTGCAGGGAGACAGCAAAGAACACAGAAGCATTAGCATAGGTTTCCCCTCCTTGAATATTTCAACATTTGTTGAAAACATAGATACCGATCTCATGTTGAGTACAGAGCTGTACTCAAGATGAAGTTAGCATAGCTTAGCATAAAGACTAGGAAGAGAGGATAATGGCTAGCATGGCTCTGTCCAAAGTGAACAGGTCTAAATCTCACAAATTAACATGTTCTATTATTTTAATTTTTTCAACCTGCACACAAACAAAACAGCTACGCTTACACACTGGAACTATTTTTTGCAGTCAGCCTGGCTGTTGTTTACAGTGACGATGGCTAATATGTCTTGCAGTGAAGTTGCCAGGTTTGGTGCCATTGTGCCTGTATGGAAACATGTACTGCTCAGGCCTGTGAGAGCTGATTGGTTTTTCTGGTAAGGGATACTGCTTTCTACAAAAGAATTTGAGTTTTTATGTATTCAACAAAATAGTTTAGTCTGGATACAGAGTTGGAGACGCAGCCCTTATTATTCCAATGAAAGGTGCTCAGTGGTGAAATGAACCCAAAAAAGTTGCTCCTCTAGACTTTCCAAATGTCATTGGACTGAAAAGCTCAAATTCTGAAAGTAACACGAGTCATTTAGCAGGGGTTGTGATGCTGCAAAAATGTATCCACTGTTTTACAGGCGCCTCTTACACAATTTAAGCTTATGGGGAGAGTGCTGACTTACACAGTTTGACCAATATGACAAAATCACTTCCTGGGGGGATTACTCCCACCCCCTCTGCCAAGAAGCCCAGTCAGCTCCCACAGGACTGAGCAGGGACCTTCAACTATGTTTCTGCACTAGCTCTACCAGTGATTTGCAACCATGGTCATGCTAAGAGCATGGCTGACATCTTTAACTGTATAGTTGGGACACCACAACACTATGAAAAGTCAGCTCATTTAAATGCACAGTCCCTGGGTATGTTCTGTGCACTTTGCCCCATACACTTACTGCTGGAAATTTTCCACACACATGTTTATAACACAGAGACCTGCCTTATAGTCAAAACACATGGCAATCTCGCTTTCTTTGAAAGATGCAATGTTCCTTACACTGCAGCTCTCATCGTTGCTGGGTCTGTGTGGCAGGATGAAGGCAGCGCTGCTGAGTGGGCCTCTACACGAGTCTGCAGCCTGTGTGAAGTCTAGGCAGCTGGTCAGGACCACAAAGTAGTGTGTGGGGATGGGGATTGTTCCACCTACATATCTGCAATGAAAGTCATACAGAAACTTCATGTTCAAAGGACTTCATGACTCAAACTTCATGTTTTTTTATCTATAGCCTTTTCCCTTGGACAAGATTGTTTTTCTTTTTTCTAATAAGCATTTTTAATAAACAAAGGCCAAAGTCTGAAATTATTTTTATGAAGAAAAAATAGGAGGAATTAAAGCTGCAAGCAGTGATGAACGGGCCCTCGCAGTCGACACGTGTTGGGGTATGCTGCTTTCGGGGCGTGCCGTGTACCCGACCCGATTCCCTGATTATTGTGTACGCATCTCTTAACTGTCCTTGTTTCAGACAGTGCAAGAAGGGGTTAATGTCATTTCCTGTGTCCAACATGTGACATGTGGCGCTGTGACTTTGTCTCTATATTGGCCTATGTGTTCAGGGCTGGACTCTTATCAAACATGTTTGTTTCAGATATCAATGAGGAAGTTGTTCCTTTATGATCTGGTGGCCTGCTCCTGCCGGTATTTAGTAATGTGCGCTGGAGTCAGAAGAACTCTCTGCAATCTACATAAAAACAAAATGGACTACAGGTGAAAAATCCATCAAACAAATTTGTGGTCAGTTGTGTTTTGATTATTGATTGGTGGCGACACTGTTGGAGGGTGTGTTCACCTTTTGGTTGCATGTCATCTTGTAGTGTATGATATGGAGGAAATAACCTAGAAACGTCATGTAAATAGGATGTTTTCTGAATTCCTGTGTCTATTATTTGGCGTTGTGGATATGACAAAGTATTGATGCATGGAGGTAGTCAGAGCGACATCGTATACATGTGTGATAAATTTGGTGTACATGAGAAATTGTATGTTGAAGTTATAAGGACTTGATGCTTGAATAGCGAAGAATAATAATGGACTGCACCATGACACCCACCATGGTAGACATAGGCAAAAGCATTTGATAACTTTTCATGGGCAGTGGGCTGAAAGTTGCAGATAACAATAGACTGAACAAACTGATCAGAAGGGCCAGTGATGTCGTGGGGGAGGAGCTGGACACTCTGACGACTGTGGCAGAGAGGAGGATGCTGTCCAAGCTTCATATGTATATATATATATATATATACATATATATATACACATATATATATACATATGTATATAATATATACATACATAGTATACATACATATATATATATACATAACATATATATCTATATATATATTATACATATATATACTATACATATATATACATACATATATATATATATATACATACATATATATACATACATATATATATATATATAGATATATATATATATATAGACGAAACTAACTGCGTTGGAGAAAGTAAATGCCGAACTGACAGCGAAAGTTACAGACCTAGAGGGCTGCTCCAGGCGAGACAATATTAGAATCTTAAATATCAAGGAGTTGACTGAAGGAAGTGATCTGGTTCGTTTCTTTGAAGGATTTATCCCTAAGGTGCTGGAGCTACCGGTCAAATCCATCTCAATTGACCACGCACATCGGAGCCTCGGGCCGCCTACAGAGGGTCGCCCCCGCCCTGTCATTGTCAGGATCCACCGCTCCAGAGATGTCGCCATGATAATATCTGCAGCAAAACGCAAAGGGACTATCCAGTTTGACGGCCAGCTGATCCGCTTCGCTCCGGACATCCCCCCGTTGGTCCGGTCAGCCCGGAGAGCTTTCAACCCTGTCTGCGCCGACCAAGCGGAACATCCGTTTCCAGATGAACTTTCCCACGGTGCTGTCATTCAAGATAAACGGTGTACAGAAGTCATTCAAAGACCCAGAGGACGCAAAGACATTTATGGACGGTAACATGTGACTTGTCCTGTTATCTGCCTATCTTTGTTCAGCTGGCAGCCGGTGAGTCAGACATCGAACTTAAGTGCCCTCCTCCCCACACATCTCATTTATTTATCCTTTTATCTGTCAGGTGCATATAATTTCAAGTACTTTTGCTCATTTACTGTTATTTTAATTATTTATCATTGATTCTGGTTTATGGTTTTCCATGACTTAAGATTGCAGTTCAGTTAGCCATGTGAGCTGGAGAGAGATGGCCACCTTTTGGTGATTTTTTTGTTTAATTAAGGCAGTCTTTTTCTTTTCAAGCTAGATCTCGGAGTGTTTTTTTTGTGTTTTAGAAGTGATAGCTAAGCTAGCTTTTTTTTCCTCTCCAAAGGAGTCACAGACATGGGTGTCCTTGTCTTCTCCTTGCTTTGTGTTTCTGTTTGTATTGTTCAAGGTTCCCTAGTTGTTGCAGGTCCAGAGGCCTTCCTTTCCCCCCCCCTTCCCCAGCCCAAAATCTATCTCCATGGCCCTTGATTCCTCTGCCCCCTTTTTTGCCTCAATTCCTATATTGTAATGGCTGATGGTCTCCAGTTGAAATTCCTGAGTCTCAACGCAAGGGGTTTAAACAATCCAGTGAAAAGAGTTGCTATTCTAGACTTCCTTCGTAAACAAGGAGCTCATATTGCTATGCTACAAGAAACGCATATTGTCAGACGTGATGTGAATCGTTTATCTAACAGATTTTTCCGGATACTTAGTCATTCTTCTGCCTCTAATAAAACCAAAGGCGTAGCAATTATTTGCCGTCACAACTTGCACTTTAAATTGCTGGACATGTGGTCTGACAATAAAGGCAGAATAACGATTGCCAAAATTCATATAGAAAATACTGACATTGCACTTGTATCGCTCTATGCTCCTAATACCTTTGACCCACATTTTTATGAACAGATCTCTAAAATTCTGTTAGACCTCTCAGATTTCAAGTTTATCATAGGAGCTGATTTCAACGCTGTAATTGACCACTCTCTTGATAGATCCGGGCAATCTGAAAACAAAGAACAAAAACAAAGCTCTGAAGCCTTATGCGCTTGGTCAAATAACATTGGTGTGGTGGATTTGTGGCGCATGGTAAACCCTACCTCCAGAGTTTACTCATCTATCAGCAAGGCACAAATCCTTTTCACATATTGACTTTATTTTTGCCTCAAAAGGCGTGTTTCAGAAAATTCTGGAGGTTACTTTGTTGCCAGTTACTCTTTCTGATCATAAGGCGGTGGTTGATCTTGCCCTGATTCGCTCTACCCCTCTGCGGGCGCCTAAATGGCGTTTTAATACTACCTTACTCCGTGTGGAGTCATTTAGAACTCAGTTTTTGGCCCAACTTAGTGAATTCATTAACATAAACAAGAACTCAGTTACTGACCCAAGAATACTTTGGGACGCTGTAAAAGGTTTTATTAGAAACAATGCTACGCTGTATGCATCTAATCTAAGGAAGGCCCGTTCTTCCAGATTGGCTGAGCTGGAGTGCAAATTCTCAACATTTGATAACTTATTACAACAAAATTTTGATGACCAGGTTGCTTTACAGTATGACCTGGTAAAAAAAGACATTAATGCTATTCTCAAACGGCGCGCCAAGTTCTTGATACATAGAACGCGCCAAACATATTACTTTAATGGAGCCAGGCCCAGTCATTTACTCTCGCTAAGGCTGAAGGCTAATGAACATTTCTCGGACATCACCTCCATTAGATCAGATGACGGTCTTATGTTAACAGAACCCTCCGAAATGAATGCTTCTTTCCGTAGTTTCTATGCTGACTTGTATAGCTCAGAGGTTGCTCACGATAAAGATGCATGCAACAAATTCTTGAGTTCCATCCATTTACCCAGTATGACAGCCGATGATTCCCATAGCTTAAATGCCCCTATTACCTTAATGGAGCTTAAGGCAGCAGCTGATGATATGCACAGGGGTAAATCACCTGGTTTGGATGGGATCCCCCCAGAATTTTACACAACTTTCTGGCATAGTCTGGGCCCCTTACTTCTTGATATGATACAGGCCTCCTTGGAGAAAGGTTCTTTTTCCAGAGATGTGAATATAGCGATCATTTCACTGCTGTTAAAAAAAGATAAAGACCCGTCAGAGTGTGCCAATTATAGAACTTTGTCCCTTTTAAATGCTGATATTAAAATGTATGCTAAGCTCCTTGCACGTAGGCTCCAACCTTTTATGACAAAACTCATTAATTGTGACCAAACAGGATTCATCAGATCCAGGCAACCATCAGATAACGTGAGGAGATTAATACACATCTTACACAGGCCCTCCTCACTACCACTACCTTCAGCCGTCTTCTCACTAGATGCTATGAAAGCATTTGACCGTTTGGAGTGGAAGTATCTCTGGTCAGTTCTGGAGGTTTTTGAGTTAGGATCTCACTTCATACATATGATTAGAGTTTTATATAACAATCCAACAGCTATGGTACTGACAGGTAGAACTTGTTCCTCCTTGTTTAACATTGCTAGGGGTTCCAGACAGGGATGCCCTTTGCGTCCACTTCTGTTTGCACTCTCCCTGGAGCCTCTGGCGCAGTCAATATGAATGGCCAAGGATATCACTCCAATCACTGTTTGTGGGACCACACACTACATATCTTTGTATGTGGATGATATCCTCTTGTATTTAGGGAACGCTCAGCAGTCCTTACCTAATGTTCTGTCCATTTTCCAATGTTTCAGTGATATATCTGGGTACAGAATAATTTGGACGAAATCGGCTTTTTTACCTCTGAATGACCTGATGAGAAACACATCTTTACCTGCGAATATACCAGTAGTCAACCAGTTTAAGTATTTGGGCATTAAAATTTTCTCAGCAGTACAAACCACTGTCAAAACCAACTATGACGAAACCTTATCCAACATTACCCGTGACCTTGATAAATAGTCTGCGCTGCCAAACTCTTTAAGGTCCCGTATATCTATTATTAAAATGAATGTGCTTCCTTGGATTAACTTTGTGAGTGTGATGCTGCCCTTACCACCTCCCCTGCGTTTTTGGGACAAGGTCCAGAAGATAATATCTAACTTTGTCTGGAATGGTAAGCGCCCTCGTCTCAAGTTAAACAAAGCACAGAGAGATAGAGCTGATGGGGGACTATCACTGCCTTACCCTAAGCTATATCACTGGGCTTTCACTCTGCGCCCTTTGACCAGTTGGTTTGACAATAGAATCGGGACTTCGTGGCGTGCACTGGAAGAGAATATGGTTCTTCCTCTGAAACTGAATGAAGTCTTATTCTCTAATATTCCCATAAGTAAATCTCAAGTCCGCTTCGGGCCTATTGTGTGTCACGCATTAGCGGTCTGGAGGGTGGCAGAAAAAGTGTGTGGTATTTCATCTAATTGGAACCCTTATTCACCTATCTTTTATAATGATCGGTTGTTAATTGGTAAATCCTCAGTTAAGTTTGGTCAATGTCGCCAGTGGTACGATAAGGGGATTCATTCATTTGGTGACATATTTGGGGACAGGGGCCTATACTCTTTTGAAGAACTCTCATTCCGGTTTAATTTACAACATTCCACCTTTTATTTCTACCTGCAGCTTAGAACAGCCATGAAAACATATAGGGTGCCTTGGCAAGGTCCACTGGAGGAGCACTCTTTGATCAAGGTTCTGCGTCAGGCCCGAGAATCGAGAAAAATTGTGTCTAAATTGTATCGCTATTTCTTGGAAAAGTCATATGTTGCTCTGCCGGTGGATGCGTCTTGGCAGCGGATATCCCTGACCTGCACCCTGAATTTAGCTGGAATGGTGTCTGGGAGACAGTTAAACAGTCATCCAGAAATCCCGACCACCAACAGATTCATTTAAATTTCATTCACCGAACATCTATGACTCCTCATAAACTTTACAGTATGAAACTTAACGATAACTCAAACTGTACACTATGTTTTCCAGGCACAGTAGGTACCTTTTTCCACATGATTTGGGAATGCCCAGGTGTGGCTAACTTTTGGAAAATGGTGCAGGGAGAACTGTCCATCTTAATGTCCATCCCTGTTCCACTGCACCCATCTGTTTTTATTTTAAATGATCTCTCTCAGCTGAAGCTACAAAAATCCCAAAAGCGTGTGTTTCTGGCTGGCCTGACAGCAGCTAAAAAGTTGGTTGCAACCAGGTGGAAACCTCCTCATACACTAACTTGGCAACAGTGGCTACTTACATTCATAGATGTTGCGCATCTGGAACTGTCTACAGCACGCATCCATGGGGCAAGGGAGGAAGTGATAATGTGCTGGGCTCAGTCACTGGAGGATCTCAAGGGCCTTTTGATATAACCCCCCCGACCCCCCTGGTCCTGCTCTTTTTGGTTTAGGTTCCCTGTTAGGTTTTGTATTACGTCTTTTATAAATTACTATTGGCATCTAACATCTCTTGAAATGTATTTTATTATCTATTTATTTTTATTATCTATTTATTTTCTTCTTTATGTTTACTTATTTACTTTAATTATGTGTGTGTGTGTGTGTGTGTGTGTGTGTGTGTGTTATATGTGTGTATGTATGTGTATTTTCTTTTTTCCTTCTCAATTTATGTTTTACCTGCTGCCTCTGTACCTCCATTGCTAACTACTTGTTTGCATATAGGCCTATGTCTGTGTGTATCTTTATGTGTCACCTTAGTTATGCCGGAAAACAATCACTCCTTCTGGTAGATGTTGAATGTTTATTCAATTTTTTGTGGTAAATTTTGAATGTACTCTTGTACGTACTTTTTAGAGGCTGGTTATTCTTCCTATATTTTTCTGTCCCTCTGTGTTGTTTAGTGGTTTAACATCTCTGACTGCTTCTGTACTGTTGAATGTATACAGATGCCTTTCAATTCTAATAAAAATTTGATCACAAAAAAATATACAATTTCCCATGTACAACAAATTCATCACACAGGTATACGATGTCGCCCTGAATACCTCCGTGAATCAATACTGTGTCATATCCAAAGCACCATCTACTGGACACAGGAATTCAGACAAACATCCTATCTACATGACATTTATAGGTTTTTTCCTCCATATCATACACTACGACATGACATGCAACTAAAAGGTGAACACACCCTCCAACAGCGTCGCCGCCAATCAATAATCAAAACACAACTGACCACAAATCTGTTTATGTAGATTGCAGAGACTTCTCTGACATTATTTAATACCGGCAGGAGCAGGCAACCAAATCATAAAGGAACAACTTCCTCATTCCTATCTGGACCAAACTTCACATGTTTGATTAGAGTCCAGCCCTGAACACATAGGCCAATATACAGTCATAGTCACAGCGCCACATGTCACATGTTGGACACAGGGAATGACATTTAACCACTTCTTGCACTGTCTAAAACACGGACAGTTAAGAGATGCGTACACAATAATCAGGCAATGGGACCGGGTATGCTGCACACCCCGACAGCATCAAGCCCCAACGCGCGTGGACTGCGAGGGCCCGTTCAGCGCTGCTTGCAGCTTTAATTCAGACTGAATCCTAGAGCACCACAAATGAGGACATAAAGGGTGAATTGGAATGAAGTAAAATTAATGTTCTTACTCTTTTATCTTCTCAGCTGTGTCCCTGACACCATCATAGTCGTAGTCAAATATGGGTCCAATTAAAACATTCACCCCATTTCGCTCAGTGGCATACTTCTTCAGCAGTACTCTCTGGAAATAGCCCCATATTCCTGAGAGAGAGGTGTATGAGAAACAGAGGGATGTGAGAATGAAACATAAAAGATAGGATAGGAGGTGCTGCAAGAGCTGTGAAATATATTAGTGAAGCTATGAGCACTGAATTGGCTGAATTCTTGTGCAGGCGTTTGTCACAATCATAACATAGATGTTATCAACAGGACTCCAGTCATAAAGCCCTGAATCAAAGTTTTAATCTCTGACCGACTTACTCTTGAATGCAGGATACATGGGGACGGTGTTGGTAATGAGGACACCGTCATATTTTTTGTCTATAGTTGTGGACATTTCTGTCAATAAAGAAAAAAGAAACATGATGACAGGGTACAGTGTTGTGTTAGTAATGTTACTTTGGCTGATGGGAATGATGAGCAACTAAGAAAATAACAACTAGGCTGTAAAAAAACATTAATTTTCTGACACGAGACACCCAACATGAGTTGTATTGGTTGTTTCACTAGTGTAGAGCTACTGTTAAAATACATAGCAAAATAAGACAAAATGTTCAGTTCAGTTCATTGGTGGATTATTCTAACTTTAATGTATAATGCCAAAATCCTGTTCAATCATCAGAGCTGACACTGTGCACCTCTCTGATCAGTAGTCCAAATATTCACTTCCAAGTGAAAATGAAACCGCTATTAAAATGTTTGTGATTTGATATAGTGATTGTATTTCAGTGTTTCACTGATGGAGCTGCTATGGTAGACTTACGTGGCGGGTAGAGGAAGGCGTAGGTGATCTGTCTGTCTGCTCTGTAGTTTGCACAGGACTGACTGTAGGCTGGAGGGACTCTGGTATCAGGTCTCACACAGTTAGACAGCGCTTCGGGCAGAGGAGACACTTCTACCTGGGAGACCAAGCACACACAAAGAGCGGGCATATTATGAGCTGAAACCTAGTCTCAACTTTTGATGATTTTTAGTTGTTCAACAGGTGTATGTCTTATCAGACCAGCAGCATGACCCTGCAGTTAACAAAGGTGCACTGCAAATTATTTGGTTCTTACCAAGAAAAAAAAACTTAGATTTAGAAGTTTTAGATAATTTGTCTTGTTTTAAGAGTTAATTTCTTATTTAAAGTGTTCAACTTTACACTATAATTTTATATCAAGCAAACCTTATCTTTTTTGTCTCAAATAGGCAGGAAATCTTAAAATGAGGTAAATAACTGTTAAAATAAGATATATTACATCTCTCCCCCAAAGTCTCAATCAAAATAAATCTTGTTTTCAGATTCAGTAACAAACTCAACTTGCTTGATTCAAGAGTCACACAAAAAGCATCTGAAAAAACAGAGTTTATTGCTCTGACTTCAAGCAGATGATGACCAATGTTTGTTCACAAAACTGGCACAGGAAACACAAAACAGGAAACAGGCAAACTGGGTCACCCAATACATGATACATCCAGACATACTTAAAGCATTTGTTTGGACTGCAATGATACCGTGAATAAAGTTTTTCATAAATGCTTTACACATTCCGCCGAGCATTGTCCACCAGAGCCACCACAGTCACGTGCGCACCAGAGCCAATCACTGGAGAGCCCACCGCCACCCCTCACCTCCTGATTCGACGGACGCACCGGTGCTTCACGTGACCGCGGTTGTACCTGCAGCGGCGCGAGCTGGAGCGGTACATAGCCGGCAGTTCGCTAAACTGACTGTTGTGGATTAATGACACCAAGCGAGTCCGGACCGAGTATGTTCCGGTCTGAGGAGATCCGGATCCGCGAGGACAACAAACTGGAATCGGAATCTGTGGATGTTGGTGTGTAGCTAGCTGCTATACGACACACTCTTGATGTAAGTTAACATTTAGCCATAAAATCTTCACTCCCTTAGCCCTATACATTCTGGATATCTGGATACTGTCTTCACTCATCTATAAGTTACACTGTCTCAAAGTGTTTCTCCAGGCAAAACTGCATGCTGGTGCGTTTACAATTTGTTTACATTATTAATTGCCACTGCTTGCTAACGTTGTTCATCCGGCGGGATTGTTAGCAGCTAACATTAGCTAAGCCGCGTTTGCTAAGGCTAAAACATCACCCTGTTTCTCACGTTTCTAACGTTAGCTTCTTACTGGCCTGTTTGCCTCTATAGGCCCTTTTTGCTTACAATTACCGTTCGGGTATCTGAACTATAAGGGGCCTTTGTTACTTTCTCTGTTCGAAAGTTAGCCTTCTGTTATGCTTGGTTGGTCTTCGTGCTAGCATGTCGGGTGCTTGACTAACGTTGTTCATCCGGCGGGGTTGCTAGCAGCTAACTAAGGCGCGTTTGCTAAATCTAAATCATGGTTTCTCAAGTTTTTACCTTCTTACTGGCACGTTGGGCTTCTGTAGGCCCGTTTTATTTTGATGCTTACATTACCGTTTGTTTTTCATTACTATTATAGCCTTTGTTACTGTCTTTGTTTGAATTCCCCAAACCCTGCTTAGCTCTTATGGCTGTTACCACCCCATTAACTTTGAATTGAATGGTTATTGCGTTGCCAATGCTTGAATCATGACAACCGGAGTGTTTAATTATGTTGGTGTGCGTTCCATACCGATATAAAATGTTAACACATAGAACCATATTGCATTTTGAGAGGGGCTTTTGTTCATACTGTTAGTTTTGAGGAATGCTTTGGCCTGGAAAACCTCACTGCCTCACCTAGACCCCTACACGCGCCTGCCCCCCCCCTCTCTCTCATTCACACCCCACCCCAATACTGCCCCTGTCCCCACTCTCTGCTTCTTCAGACTTCCACTACTAATTTTTATCCTCATCATTTTGGTAGTTAGAAACCATTTTTTTGTGGTGGAAAACTCTCTCTCTCTCTCTCTCTCTCTCCCTCTCTCTCTCTCCCCTAGCCTATATTACAGTGCTAAATATTATGCTCTGCACAGTTCATTTTGTCGACTAGCTACAAGTTGGTCTGTTTTTACTGCCAGATTTCATCCCATTTCAGATGATGTTCGCTTTGTTCGTTGCAAATTTATATGCGCTGACTATGAGGATGACATGAATAATAGGCATCTTCAAAATTGTAAGGCCTTCTCTTGCCTCATTTCAAATTCACCAAACCCTTCTGAGCTGTGACTGTTAACACCTCATTCACTTTCAATGCGGCATTCAGGGCATGTTTTGGGCTGGAAAGTGTGTGTGTCAGAAAGTAGTCATTTTTACACTGAACAGCAGGTATTGGCACTGCTTGGCAAATGTTAATTTCCTGTCCTGCCTTTGTGAAACCAAGGGGGTTTATATTCCCTGTTCTAAATAAGCCATGTCCTTGGCAAACTGAGTAGACATGAACATGTCAATCAGATTGTCTCAGATCAGATGTGATCACTTTACATTTTATCATGTAAAAAAATGTTTTACCTAGCTGTAACATACCTTGAATATGTTCAAAACAAGGTAAAGACAAGGAATTAGTTTGTGTTTTGGCTATCTTTAAAAATACTCCAAGGAATGTTGCCTTAGTCTACAACCAACTTCTATAATTACCAGTTTAGATAGTTGATGATGATGATGATAGTGGTGAAGTTGGATATGAATGACAGCAGAAAAATTAATCAACTCTCAACAAAACATTATTTTCATTTGCCAATATTAAACTGAATCCTGTATTTTTTCTTTTCTTTTGCAGTCCAATTTGATATTCACTTACCTGTGGGTGTTAAAATGCCGAAATCCAATCGTTCAAAGAGAGAACAAGCACGTCAGGCAATGCGCCGTGCACGTGATGCTGAGTCAGCTGAAGCACGAGAAGCCCGCCGGGCCAGCGACGCTGCACTCCACTCGAGGCTCCGCGCAGCTGAAACCGACAACCAACGGACCACTCGACTGGCCAGCAACGCCGCACTCCAGTCAAGGCTCTGCGCGGCTGAAACTGACAACCAACGGACCACTCGACTGAACTTCAAGCTAACATTACTCAAACAGAAAACAGACTTAATTACGAGCAGCAAACTGTTATCTAAACAGTGATGGAGAGCGTGGAAAAGGGCCTTGGAAAGATGATAGCGCTTGATGCCAGTGGCGGGACAGGAAAAACTTTCATATTATGCCAAATCCTCAACAAAGTCCGTGCAGAAGGCAAGGTGGCTCTTGCAACAGCTGCGAGTGGCATCGCAGCTCCACTACTGCCAAAAGGCACCACCTTTCACAGCAGAACAAAATGTCCTCTCATTCTCACTGATGAATCCACTTGCAGTGTGAGTGAACATGACAGCACTGCAACACTCATTAGGATGACACACCTCATGGTCGTGGATGAAGTGACAATGATGGATCGCCGTGCATTAGAAGCTGCAGATCGTACATTTCAGTGGCTCCGAGGATCAGCCAAACCATTTGGTGGCATCACAGTGGTCTTCAGTGGCGATTGGAGGCAAATCCTTACCGTTGTACCACACGGTAGCCGCATCGAGATCATAGGAAGGTGTTGCAAGAGCTCATACCTATGGAAAAATGTTAAAACTCTTCGTCTAACAGAAAACATGGGCTCTCTCAAGCTGCAGAACATCAACAAGCTGAAGAAGACTTTGCCAGATTTCTCTTAGACCTTGGCGAGGCTAAAATTCCAGTAATGCCAGAAGAGGGTGAGTTTGCCATTAAACTCAATGACACACTGACAATTCCTGGTGACAAACTGAAAGACATTGTCCATTGGGTGTATGAAGACATGCTGGCCAACATTTCCCGTCCAACGTGGCTATGCGAACGCGTCATTTTATGCCCAACTAACTCTGAAGTCGACATAGTAAATGAGTACATGACCAAGATATTTCCAGGAGAAGAACATGTTTGCAACAGCATTGACACTGCAGATTCTGAAGGTCACCATATGTACCCAACTGAGTTTTTAAATACACTCTGCCCATCCGGAATGCCTCCTCATCGCATAACTTTAAAGGTGGGAATGGTGATTATGCTACTGCGAAACTTTGACCAACAAAATGGACATTGCAATGGCTCAAGATACATCATAGATCAAATACTGCCACACCTCTTAGTTGCAAAATCTGTAATTGGTGTCAATGCCGGACGCGCTCTTTTAATTCCAAGAATCACCCTCATACCATCTGACAACATCTTTCCATTAACCTTGCGACGGAAACAATTTCCAGTGAGACCCTGCTTTGCCATGACTGTGAATAAGTCACAGGGTCAATCTTTAGAACGCGTTGGTGTTTTCTGCACAAGAGATTTCTTCAGCCATGGACAATTCTACGTTGCTGCCAGCAGAGTTGGCAGATCAAACAGACTTCGCATACTTGCTCTAGATGAAGAAACAAAGAAAAAGCGTCACTTTCTGAGCAATGTCGTTTTTACAGAAGTGCTGACACAGTAAACACACTCTGACAACAAACCATTTAACACAGTTCTCTGGAAGTTCATGTTTCAGCCCAGAAAAATGAACCTACCAGATTAAGTCCAAGTAAATAACCAGTTTGGACTACACTGTCAGCCATACAAATGATTCTGAATTAGGTACTACTCAACGTAAAGCTGTGTGTGTATGTGTCTGTGAATATGTGTGTGTCTATGTGGGTAAGTACACGTGCGCCAACCTGTATATTCTTGTATGATGTGACATGCATGATGATTGAATTACTCCCATTTTGTTACATGCATGAATATTACATATATTTAATCATTGACCATTTATGATTTAACTCACTGCATGACCCTCACTAACACTAACCCTCACCATAACTGAACAGACAATTTCTCATTCTAATATAAACATGTTTGTTTAAACATACTAAGGGGTTGTGTTTAACACCAATGCAACAACATAACCATGATGGATAACAAATTCATACTTATTACAATATACTTACTACAATATTCAACCATATATACCCTTTAATTACCCTCAAAACAGAAATCTAACCACATTTTGCCTTCAAAACAACATCATCCTGTTGCATTACTGTTTTTGCTTTTTCCCAATGGCTAAAAAAAAGCAAAAAGGCACCGGTAGTGGTACTTTCACATTAGTGGAATGGGGTTCAACTCCCTACAGTGCCCTTGCTAAAAGCCAAAATATTTGGAAACACAATAGTTATCAATCTACACATTTCACAACAAACGTAAATATCCCTGACGCCCCATCTTCAAATACAACCTCATTTGGCCATCCATGAAAAAGCTACTTAACCTCCCACTTTTTTATAGGAACACATACTTTTTACGGGCACTGCACTAGTCTATCTATAAATACAAGGAATCTCTGTCTGTGTGTGTGTGTGTGTGTGTGTGTGTGTGTGTCTGTTGGTCAAATATCTCTGCGGATAAGGATCACACTGACCCGAGACTTTCCACATGGCTGCTGCGTGGTTCAGTGGTGTGCATCTAAGCATTTGTTTGGACTGCAATGATACCGTGAATGAATTATTTCATAAATGCTTTACAAATTCCGCCGAGCATAGTCCACCAGTGCCACCACAGTCACGTGCGCACCAGAGTAGAGCTGGGCAATATGGCCTCAAATCAATATCACGATATATTGAGCAACTCACCTCGATAACGATAAATGAACGATAAGTAACCCCCCCCCCCCCCCTCACAAAATAGTAGAGAAGTTGACATTGCTGCTTAATAATATGTTAACCTCTGGAGCATTAGAGAACTTTTTTTTACCATTATTTTCTTTATCATTATATATTTTTGATAGACACAGAATGTGTTTCAGAAGGTCAGAGGGTCACATGACATGGAAGCTATTGAGAAAAAAAATCAAGATTTCTGCATATTAATATTCATATAAAATAGAGGAAGCACTAAAGTACAATAAACATAGCTGTGTCTCATTCGTCCAGTTTACTAATACAATCTGCTGCTGGAGTCACTGGGCCCCATGACATGGAAGATATTGAAAGAACTGCAATTATTTTGTATTAATATATTTATGCTAAGTAATTTGATGACAGTCCCTAAATCAGTTTCCAGCAATTCAGTGCCATGTTCTGGGAGGTGAGCTAACCGTCCTCCTGCTGCTCACACTGGGTGAACCTCAGTAAAGTCGCGGCTGGACCCGAGTAGAGCTTAGAATCAAGCCCGACCCGAGCCCGTGCACGTTGTGTCCGAGCCCGGCCCGACACACTGAATGTTATTATGAGCCCGAGACTGATTTAAACCCGACAACAGTTTAATACGTGGGCTGTTATAACTGACGTTCTCGACTACAATTGCGAGTTGTTTGAACTACAGAAATCTTAATGAATAATGCAACAAGTGCCGCACTTAATGCACTCGACAAAGCCGACACATGTTATTATCACGGCCCACGACTTGTTTAAAATGGGTCCACAGTCACACCTCCGACTTTCCTCCAAACCTGCTCAAAGTTAATTCTACTGTTTTTTCTTTTTTTCTTTACATCTTCATGCTCCATGTTGCACTTAAGCTACACAATCAGTGATGCCGGTAACGCGTTACTAGTTTTGTCATTTTCCTTAGTAAAAAATATATTTTTTGCTTTCTTCTTGCGTCTCGGGGAGTGACGTCACGTACGCGAGAAGTCACATTTTCCAGCATGAGGACACTCACGTGTCAGAACACGCAGAAACACAAATGCAAACAACAATGGAGGGAGGAGAGAGATGCGCGCTTTCTAGCTGGAAATACAGTCATTATTTTGAGTCAATAAAAAACAAAACACAAATGTTTGATCAATGGACCAGCCCGGCCGAAGACAGTGGCCTGTTGCAGCCTTTGAACGCAGCATCATTACACAAACTGTCCGCCACTCACAGCGAGAGTGGGTTCACTTGATTACTAACCTGGCATAGCTGGTGTCGCATCAGCAGGCGGAGTTTGCCATCAAATTAATGTAAAATAAGCACATCGGTATACGCTGGGGTAGATTTGTCAAGTGGACCTAACATGTCCCCTGTCTCTTGTGGATGTTATGCCTATGACACTTAATATATACCGACATGGCCAAAATGACGTCGGTTATTGTCGTAAATTTCGGTATCGGTAAATTTTCGGGGGTTTTTTTCGCGAACATTGCCGTCACGTTTGCTTTGTGTCTGGTGCAGGAAGAAACGGTAAAAACAGGCTTTTGTCACGAAAGTGTCCAAGCAGCAAATCTGGTTGTTGAGGAACAGGAAGTTGTGGGAGGGACCTAGGCGGATGATTGACAGGCCGAACGACGGTCGGTTTGTGTGAGAGTTGAGAGATTTGTGACATTTAGCGTGTTTGGAGTGTAAAGTTAGTGTGTTATGTAGTGTTTGGTGTAGTGTGTTTAGTGAGTAGTGGAGTCGTTTTTTTGTTTAATAAGTCAGAATAATGAGGAGAAGCTGAATGTGGAGCAGGCAGTCCAATTCTTCATTCAGCTGGAAGGAGCTCAGGCAGACCTGAGCATTGCCTGCATTTAAATGTAAATAGTTACATATAACTTTGTACATTTTTGAAATGTATGCACAAATTTAGCAAACAACAATTTATATTTGCATTATAAGTAAAAAAAATGATTAAAAAAATGGTTTGTTAAACATATTTGTGGTTTTCACAGTAAAAAAATCTAACTTTTTCTACTCGTATTTCATGGTTTTTTTGTGATTTTAGGTCCATTGTGTTAATACAGTATGTCAAAATAAAAAAATAACTGTACAGTCACACATGTGAGGTTGTGCTGAAAATAATGACACCAAGTAAATTGTTTTTAAGATGAATATATATGATATAATGGCAAAATCAAAAATGGTCAAAAACAGCCAATTATACCCTGGAATATCGGATTTCACAACAAACCGAAATATCCCTGACGCCCCACCTTCAAACACAGCCTCATTTGGCCATCCATGAAAAAGCTGCTTAACCTCCCACTTTTTTATAGGAATACACTTTTCTTACGGGCACTGCACTAGTTAAATTGGTTAAGTTAAATTTTAAGTAATCTCATATTAAAACCAGCATGTTTGGCTTATTTTAAGCCTTCCAAATACCTCTGTAGAAATTCTTATTTCTAGATTTAACAATCTTAATTTAAGAAATCTTGTCAAGTGAAATTATCTTGCTGCATGGACAGATAATTTCAATTGTTTTGAGTACCTTTTCCCTCAGATTTAGTGTTTTTATCTTGTTTTTAGACCCCCCTTTTTTGCAGTGTGTCAAATAAGGGTAGAAGTCTACTGTTACCAGTAGGGGGCTTGAAGCACAGAAATTGCCAAATCAATCGCACTCACTGTGATCTGAGATAAGCTTAGTCATCTATAGGAGAAACTGTTGCTGATGTCACACATCCGTAGCTTCTAGCCACAAACACTGCTCTCTTTTACTGAGAACTCTTCCATAATAATTATAACAATAATGTTCCAAACACATTGTAGAAAAATGCAAAATCAGATAGCGATTTTTTAAAACAAGTACATTTTGTCTAGCATGAACAATGTAATCTTTAATAGTTTGGTAACTATGGCTTTAAAATGGTTATGATATGCCAGTAGTAATTATTTATACTAAATAAAAGCAAATAATGAGGTTGGCCATTTAAGTATTTGGGGAAATTCTAACATATTCTAAAACCACAAAAAATGTTGGTGAAAAATGAAGCTTTTCCCAAATATCCAAATCGCAGAGGCTGAATTTTTTTGATGAATCAAAATATGTGACAGTCCTGCAGTGAAGTCATGGGTGATGATTATTAGTATGAAATGTAGTGCATGAATAAATGAAGGACTCAGACATTGATATTCTTAGCTTAAACACATACAAAACTTTTAAACATCAAAATAATATTTATATATACACTTTACATCTACAACCTTAGTGCAACAATGACTTGCACACATAAAAGAATAGGAAGTGGCTCCCTCCCTCTAAACTAAAATAGTTAGTTAGTTAGTTAGACTAGTTCCTCTCAGGTAAAGAATCACACAGCTGTTGGATATTTGATATCGTGAAAAATATCGCATATGAAGGCAAATATCACGATATGCGATAATATCTAATATCACTCCAAGCGTACTGTAATGATGCACAAATATCATGGCATATAAATCTTCTTCACCAGATGTAAGAAAACATTTGGTACCCCAACAACTATCACATCATCATGATTTATCACTTTTCATCATTGTTTTCAGTGAAAATGGAAACTGTGATAAAAACACGATCATTCCTACTACTCGTGAATCATATCGCAACATCTGTCAACCCGACTGTAACATGGTTTTTTACTGAACCATATCGGGCATCCCCTAGTTAGATATCTCATGAACAGCCCTGTATGTAACCCTCGTAATACGTATTTATGTATTTCAGTGAGGGAGGACAATTGTGGGTCTTCCTGCATGTTGTATCAAAAATCTTCTAGCTATGAACATATGTAGGACCCTATGAAATCCATTTTATTTTTTCCCAATTTCCGTTTTATTTTTTCCCAAATTCCGTTTTTTCCATTTAAATTTTGGAAATCCAATTTTTTTTCTTACCTCTTACTCTTATTTTACTACAAAACAGTGTTTCTCTGATGTAAATGACAAGATGTACACAAATTAAATAGAAATTACCTTAAATGTATTGAGGTGACAAACACATTTCCTCAATACTGTACTGTAGAGTACACTAAAGTGCATCAAAAACATCTCATTTCATCATGTCTTCATACAGTAGTATATTTTCATTTGGGTTTCACTGAATAAAAACATGGTCAGCTCTCAGGCAGATCCAGTAAATGTTTGCATACCAAAACTGTTCTGAAAATTCAAGTTGTAAATATTAAAAAAATTTGCAAAGATGACCAACAAAATGAGAAACTATAATTGTAACGTTATGTCAATAACATACTAACCAGCTAGCAGCGAAAACACCAACCCTCCCCCTGTCCTCTGAGCTCCCAGCCCAGGCAGAGTCAGCTAAGAGGGCTGTGGCTAACGGGGCTAGCTAGCTAACAGCAGCTACCGTTAGCAGCAGTTAACAGTCACTCTGGTCTGGTGATATGCCGATAAAATGAATCGGACAGGTGGCTAACTCTCTCGCATTACACCTTTAATTATGATTTCTCAGGTCTGGTTCTTTGCAAAACAACAGTTCACCTGACACATACAAGTCGCTCAGGAGCTGCTCGGCTCTGTACTGAGGGGTTAATGTCGAGTCTCTCAGTTTTTTCGCCAACGCAGACGGAGCCGTGGGCAGTCGCTTCGCCATGCTTACATTGCTTTGACGGGGGGTGGGGGCCGGGGACATGTTGTGCCACCCAGATTTGCTTCCCTCCGTGCAGTTTTCCTCAGGCATAGGTTCCTCTTCCTCACGAAAACAACATTTCAGTGAAATTATGTCAAATTCCACGATATTCCGCGTTTAACAATAGATTCCGTTTTAATCGGCCAATTCCGCGATTCAAATCATAGGGCCCTAAGGACATAACATGCTTTTCAGGAGTTTTTTTTTTTTAGGTTCGTCTGGCTCATATATTGCTCATACTAATAATTAAATGTTTCATATTGGTGAGACTCTTTATACCATCTGTCATGCTGCAGGATGAACAGTACCTGTCTGCTGACAGTGTATGATGTCCACAGAGGCATAGAGAGAGCCTCACTGTAGCCACTGATGTAGTCACTGTGGTGGAGGATGGAGTATTTGGTGCGGAAGAGGACAGCAGGTCGACCGTGAGGCAGGTTCTTGTTATCTGAGAGGGTTGGAGCACAGAAGGACACAGCAGAAGAGACACCGGTGTGTGACAGGACCGAGCACTGCAGTTCACACTGAAGCCATCACAGTGAGGACTAATATATACATTGGGTCATGACGCAGTTTGACCTGAGACATGGTGGCTGATTCACTGCATTTTACAACTTCAACATGTTTCTGGATTAGATATGGCAGCTTTGTTCTAAACAGTATGGTGAGGAACAGGATTCATATGGTGTCATTATTTAACCTTGATAGTGAGTTCATTCTCCAAGTTTGATACGTGGTATTAAAAAACAGATCATAATCAGTAACATCTTGAAACACTGACCATCAATAGCTTGCCTCAGTCGCTGATTTAGCTCCTCCACTTTGTTCTGTAAGAGACAGAGCCAGAGTGACTCCAGGTTATAGCCTCGTACAAGGGTCACTTTCAAACCTCTCTGGCCCCTACTTTTTACACGCAACTGCAAAAAGATTGGAGATTGAAACAATCTCTTACCAGAGATCTACATGGGAATCACAAACACAGTTAAGATGAAGTGCCATACTGCAGAGAAGGGCTGAGACCAACTCACTTCCAGTCCAAACAATGCAGGACACTGATAATGTAGAGAATGAGCAGACAGTCATTGTGAGCAGCACAACACACTGCCTTTTGTTGGCAAATTATCTACAGATTTTTGTTAAATGCATTGATTGACTTGAATGTGAATCGACTCCAGCTCTGCAGCAGAAAGCAAACAGACAACATGGTTATTTCTGTTTTAAAAGGAGGCAGAATAGAAGAAGTAATCAAGTAAATCAATACATCTTTACAAACCAAAAAGGCTCATTCACATACAGTCACACACAAGCCATCAAAAAATCATGGTTTAAAGGTCCATGCGGATTATTTTTTTTTTTACATAGTCACAGGTTTAAAGGTCCAGTCTGTAGGATTTAGTAGCCTCTAGCAGTGTGGTTTCAGATTGCTACCAACTGAACACCCCAATTCTAACAGTAACTGCTTAAAATGCCAAAAACAAATTAAAACGGTCTCTAGAACCAGTGTTCGGTTTGTCCATTCTGAGCTACTGTCAACGCAGTGTTTCCTCTACATTCATTTAGGAGTGGCGGCCCACCAAATCCTAGACGCCTCTCCTTCAAATTTCTTTTTTTTTTTTGAATTGTCGCAAATACACCACCGCCGCATCATATCTCCACCTTCACAGCAGAGTCCTGCACTGGGTCGGGTGTCGCGAGTGCTGAGGTAAACTAGATAACTATCTTGCTCAGTATCTACTCTTTGGAGTAGATTCCCCCCCCTCCCAAGAACTTACTGGTGCCATCGACGTTCGTTAACTACTCGCGAGAGCGCGGTCTTGAAAGTGACATCATGTCAAGCACCCAGGCACCAGGTCAGAGAGTCAGAGGAGTGTCATCTCTCTATAAAAGTGAGAAATCTCTGTCTGTCTGTCTGTGTGTGTGTGTTCCTCAAATATCTCTGCAGATCAGGATCAGACTGACCTGAGACTTTCAACATGGCTGCTGCGTGGTTCAGTGGTGTGCAATAAGCATTTGCTTGGACTGCAATGATAATGTGAACAAATTATTTCATAAATGCTTTACAAATTCTGCAAGCATTGTCCACCGGAGCCACCACAGTCACGTGCGCACCAGAGCCAATCACTGCAGAGCTCAAGCCCACGACATACCTGAAGAAACAAGTGGATTTATACCTGCAGCTGCGCGAGCTGGACCGGGATTTTGCCGGTGGTTCGGGTCTGTTCTGTGCTTCTAAACTGACTGTTGTGTATTAATGAGATTAAACAAGTCCAAGTCTTTTCGGGTCTGAGGAGATCCAGAGACACACGGACAACAAAGTGGGATCGAATCTGTGGATGTTCGTGTACACGACCCACCGCCCGAGTCGACGGAGCGGACGCACTGGCATGTCCAAAACCAGATTTAGGGTAAATAATGTCCAACACGCTTTTTCGCGAACATTGCCGTTATGTTTGCTTTGTGTCTGGTGCAGGAAGAAACAGTAAAAATGTGCTTTTGTCACAAGTGGATTTATACCTGCAGCAGCGCGAGCTGGACCGGGATTTTGCCGGCGGTTCGGTCCCGTTCTGTTCATCTAAACTGACTGTTGTGGATTGTAATGAGATTAAACAAGTCCAGACCGAGTCTGTTCGGGTCTGAGCAGATCCGGAGACGCGCGGTCAACAAAGTGGGATCTGAATCTGTGGATGTTCGTGTGTAGCTAGCTGCTAGCCGCTAACCGACCCACACGGCCCACCTCCCGAGGCGACTGACCGGAAGCATCGGCACGTCCAAAACCGGACCTAGGGTAAATAATGTCCGCCACGCTTTTTCGCGAACATTGCCGTTACGTTTGCTTTATGTCTGGTGCAAGAAGAAACAGTAAAAATGTGCTTTTGTCACGAAAGTGTCCAAGCAGCAAGTTTGGTTGTTGAGGAACAGGAAGATGTGGGAGGGACATCGGCGGATGATTGACGGCAGCAGTGATGTGTTGGAGACGCGACAGATATAGCGAGTTTTGAGAGTTGAGAGATTTGTGACATATAGCGTGTTTGGAGTGTGTAGTTAGTGTGTTACGTAATATTTGGTGTGGTGTGTTCAGTGTGTAGTGGAGTCATGTTGTGAGGCAAACCAAGGAGGAGACGGCTGAATGTGGAACAGGCAGGAATGAGCTGAGGAGCCTGAGGCATTGCCTGCATTTAAATGTAAATAGTTACACATAACTTTGTAAATTTCAAAAACTTATGCACCAATTTAGTAAACAACAATTTATATTTGCATTATAACTAATGCAATTGGTTCATTAAACATATTTGTGGTTTTCACAGTAAAAAAACAAACTTTTTCTACTCTGATTTTATGTTATTTTGTGATTTTAGGTCCATAGTGTTAATATAGTACCTTAAAATGAAAAAATAACTGTACAGTCACACATCAGGGTTCATACACATTTTTCAAGGTCAAATTCAAGCACTTTTCAAGCACTTTTAAGGGTCATTTTCAAATTTTTCCAGCACCTTATTGCTGGGGTAAAATACATATCTACAGGAATATATACACTCATTTTTGTACATTGTATTATGCTGCGAACATCTAAAATCATGTTTCATAATAGCAAGAAGTTTAGAAATTAAAGGAGAACACAAAGTTTTATCCAAAAAAAGGGAAGCCACTTGGCGTTCTTCAGACACACTCGCACCGAGACAATGAGAGACTGAGAGCACCCTGTAATTTTCTTTTTTGACATAGATTTTTATGTTTCAGAATGCAGTGTTGGGAGTAACGCGTTACAAAAGTAATGCAATTACTGTAATGCATTACAGCTGTTGCTGTAACACAGTAATGTAAGGCATTACAAAAACAAAAAAAGGTAATATTTTACTCAGTACAAATCTCAGTAACGCGTGTTATAATGCATATAATGAGAACTTTTGATCGAGGAGAAGATGACTGGAAGGATGTGAAGAACATTATAGTTAAGTGCATTTTGTGTGCAAAACCAAAAGATCCCTCTACCTCGCAAAATAGCACAAGTCCTTTAACGAAACATCTAGAGCGGTGTCACACTAACATTAAGCTAGTGACCAAAAGAAAGCAAACTGAGCATGAGAGCGGAGAAAAAAACATTCTCCTGTACTGCGATGCTTAAAGCTCAAGAAGCGAGGAGACTGGTGGCAGAGTATGTTGTCAAAGACATGCTGCCACTTTCAACAGTGGATTCTCCGTCTTTTATAAAAATTGTGAGCAAGATCCCCGTCCAGGCGAGCAATGACAAGGTAAGCTATTATTGCCTCAACAGGTTAGTGCTGTTGGGCTACTGACTGTAATATAAATATAGCGACATAATGTCAGTCTGTGTTACATCAGTTTGTATCCAGATAAAACATACAAAAACTTCTGTTAAACACAATAAACATTAGCTAAAGGGCCTTACAATGTAGGCTCCCCCCTGTTTTTGAAAGGTCTGCCCAAACTGAATTTGAGTGTTATCGACCATTTTGAGATGTACGACCACTTTCTGCCCCATGAACAGATTTAGGCTACACTGGAAATCAACGTGTGTGTTTCAAAAAATGTCAATACAATGTAGATGCATTCTAAGAATATGTACTGTCCCTGATATATAGAGGATGGTGGGACATCACATCTAGAGGACATAAGCTTTTAGAAAATGCTTTCCCTTACGTTAATAACGATCAAGGTGTTGACATACAAAAAGTTATGACACATACTGATTTTTCAATGTAAATATTCTCATGAAACAGGTACTGCACCCCAAATGTTTCAATTTTAACACTGCAATTCATGTTCAGTATGGCCAGCCCTTTCAAAAACTGTTGTTTTCAGTGTTAGTGGTTGTATATGTTGTGAAAGTAACTTAAAAGTAATGCAATAGTAGTGTAATGCCTTACAATTAGAATACAGTAATATCACAATGTAATAAAGTTACTGAAATGACAGTAACAAGTAATAAATAATGCATTACATGTTTGGAGCAACTTGCCCAACACTGTGAAAATGTGTCACCTATCTGTAAGAAGTCTTGGCTTGCCATCTAATTTACTTTATTAGAAGTAAGTAATGAAAAGTGGAGACAGTGAACATTCCCTTTTCACACTTCAAGCTCTGACTGACGTCAGTGCCTGGTGTGACGTCACAGAGGCAAACTGAACAGTCAGTTTCTGACTCTGGCACTTTAGCTCTGGTGTTAGCTCTGGTGTTAACCAGTGTGAGTGACTCCTCTGTTGACAGCCTGTCAGCAGCAGGAGAGATGCTCTGTGCAGCATAGAGCGCTGTTCGCTTATTCATCAAAGTTATTAATATTGAACGTGTCATCAGTCCAAATTGCATCAAATTCCACCTTCTCCTCAGCCATCCTTCTATTGCTACCAGGCTGCATGTGTGACGATACACACACACAAGCCACAGACTGCATACACAGACAGTCAGGCGCTAACTTAACGAGGTCACGTAACGTGATTAATGGTCCGCTAATTATTCCTTAGCTTGTTATGGTTTAGCTAACGTTAGCGGTTAGCATAAACAAAGTGTTAACGTGCAGCGTTGGCCTAAGTTACTCAAAAAGTCTACACTTACATGTCATGTGACTTTAGAGCGCAGACTCTCCCACTGCACACACCTGCACATCTCTTTTGCAGACTTTGCATGACGCCACTCTTTGATTCGGTCCTCGTCATAACCATAGTTTGTACTTATAATTTTCAAGCCAATGCTCGTTAACACAGCAGCCTCCCAGCATTTTGTCATCTCCTACTGTCGCTCTTCTAAGAGGGGCGGGGCTACACACAGACTGGCAGGTCGCAGAGAGGAGCAGAGAGGCTCAGCGGAGCCCAGGAGGAAACATCTCCACATAAGGTTTTCTTACCCATTTTATTTCTCCTTGTAATAAGCAAACTATCCAGTCCATCGCAATTTTGTGAAAGACATAGAGTTATAATGTCAAGCACTTAAACTAAAATCCAAGCACTTTTTAGGCCTTGAAAATACAACATTGAAATTCAAGCACTTTCACGGATTTCAAGCACCCGTACGAACCCTGACACATGTGAGGTTGTGCTAAAAATAATTACACCAAGTAAGGCAAGGTAAATAGTTTTTAAGGTGAAATATAATGGTATAATCAAAAGTAGTCAAAAACAGCCAATTATATCCCTGACGTCCCACCTTCAAACACAGCCTCATTTGGCCATCCATGAAAAAGCTACTTAACCTCCCACTTTTCTATAGGAATGCATGCTTCCTACGGGTAATGCACTAGTCTTGTAAATAGGGCAATGACTCACCGGAGAAAAGGTAGACTTATTATCTTAAGAAAACTTATAATAGATTTTATAAGTTCAATAGACATTCGCAAAATATTGATGGCCAGCTAAGGTTACGTAACATATCGGTAGCTTAATTAATTGGGCCCGGTGCCAACTCAACTCAGTGTCGCTAACGTGAGTAAACTAATTGATAGCATTAAGCGAATATATACACGCCATGATGTAACTGCTGACTGCATTTTCAGATGAGCTTGTTCAAATATTTCTCAAAACCCAGAAAAATTCATTGTTCTGAGCCTGGGTGCAATCTTTGCCACTGATTCTACAGCCCCATCAAGAAATTATTATTTATTGTTTTATTTATTTATTTTTATTTTATTGTTGTATTTTTGTTATTATTTTTTATTTTTACATTCAGCCTTTAAAAAGCCATTTTCCATGCCAGCCATTCAATAAAAAGGGGGATTATGCTGGGCATAAAAGTCAAATCTGCAGTCAAGTGTCATTTGTTTACGCCGCCACGGCTCCCCGGAGAGCCTGCCCCCACTGCTGAAAAAAATCAGAGAGGAAACACTGCAACGCATAGCTGTGAATCGTGGCAGCTCCATGGAAGAGGACCTGCTCTCTCTGTAGGTATGAACAGCTCATTCTAAGGTAACAAAACACCTTAAATACCACACACTGGACCTTCAATTGTACTGTAAAAACAAACAAACAAACAAACAAACAAAAAGAATACAAAAATGATAACATCTGTATTCAAAAGCCCTTCAGTCACTTCAGCCACAATGTTTGGGAGGTTTGATGGACAATGATGGCTTTTCTGACCCTGACATAGCTGCTACAGACACGTTCTGCTCTACAGATTTATTTTCAGCATTTGAAAACATTAATTTGATCCATAAATGGAAACTGTTTCTGATAACAAATAGGAAGCTGCCAGTTGACAGCGTCCTGGGGTCAAGTCATATATTTTCTGTTTGTGTAGATCTTTTCGCTCTATGACTAAGAGGTCTGAAGTAAAGTAGCACTGAATGTGAATATACTGGCTGCTACATAGTCAAAACAAATATATGCATAAAAATATATCATGAGGAGATCTGCACTGACAACTCAAAGGGTCCAAAAACGGTTTGGTTGGCATTTTAAAGATTCTTTGTACAAATTCTTTACAATAGTTGTGATGGTATCCCTGTAAGACGAGAGAACCAGTCAAGACTATCTCCGCTCAAATTGGAAGTAAGTGCTTTAGCACTTGTGAGAGGCAGGTAGAGATTTTCATCCACCTCACAGGCAGTCAGGATCAGCTCTGGCATCACCTGCTGGATCAGCTGTAGACAGGCCTGGCCACATTTTTTAGTTCTTAGTTACATTTTCTTTTTAAAAAATAGAATCATTTACCAAAACTCTCTTCTGCACTGACAGTAACTTTGACAGAAATTTGCTGATTTATATTTGGTGTAATGAATATACTGTGCATTTTCTCTATTAAATTAACAATGATAATAATAATAAACAATAAACTGCTGTTGATACAGCAAACACAGTTACGTGTTGGCCTCTTGCCAGCTACAGAGCCAGGTTAGTTACACTCTGTTGGACTTTAAGGGCCTTATTTGCCCCAAGGGAATCAGTTCAGTGTCATATAAATCTTTTGACTGTGATTACAGAAGAGGGAGCTTTAACATAAGATGCAACCCTGGATGTCATTATATACAGGAAACCTTTTGAGAACATGATGAATAGCAGTTGTACCAATGTTTATGTGAACAGTTGTTTATCATTCATATACATTGTGAGCTTAATACTGAGGGCAACCACAGCTTATGACAGTAAAAATGCATTATTACATTATTCCCTCCTGCTGCTGTCAGACTTTATAACCAGCACTGCTCCCAGTAGACCTCACTGTACAATACAACTCTATACATAACTAATTTCTCCTTTTTGGTTTGCACTATCTGGACAATTTTTTAATATCCATATTCATTATTTGTAAATAACAACACACTGCCACCACTGTTATAATTACATGTTCATATTGTACAATATTATATTTGTATGTGTATACAAGTCTATTCTATTTCTTACCTTTTGATTATATTGTTTATTTATTACTATAATTATTGTTTTTTTGTAATATTACTGTCCATTGGCTGCTGTGGCAAAGACATTTCCCTGTTTGCGGGACCATAAAGGAATTCTGATTCTGAATTCTGAGACCAGGGTTGTTCATGTGTATTATCACACTGTGTCATACAAGATCATTTTTGGAGACTGGCTTGTTGAATAACTAACCTAAAAAGTGATGCAAACATACAATCAGTACCAAAAGTTAACTCCAGCACTCCATGCCAACTACCGGTACTTATACTACACCTTGTTTAGACAAAAACATTGTCCTCACTAAGGGGACAGAGATTTCAGCAACTGAAACTGGCTTTTAATTAGGTGGCCTGAGGGTTTTTACTGTTAAATCAAGGAAGTATTATCAACTTCAGCTGTAATTACATTGTACCTAGAAAAAACACAGCAACGGATTTACATACTATCACTTATTCATAGTAAAGTGTTAGCATGGAGCACCAGGGCAGGTGATAAAGACCAGGATGACTTTGGTTTAACTGTTGGCAGTTACTACTATTCCAAGTGATAGACAAGCCAATCTCCTAAACAACAGCATTGATCCCAGACCATTCACTGATTGATCACGGCTGACCTTGTCATCACAGCTGCAGCCCAGGTCATCTGTTACTGCAGGAACCAGCCCAGAGGCTGCTGGTCTGGAGACCTCCTCCGGAATGGTGGGTCTGTATGGAGGGGCTCTGAGCAGGTGGTTCAGACTGCCATGGGTTCCGTTATTGGGAACTGGTTTCAGACCGAGAAGATCTGAGAATAAATAAAAATCAGTCAACCAGTCAACACACATATTGGTTAAAAACCCACTTTGGACACAAAAATATGCCTTACCACACATGACATTGTAAAGCTCAATGTTTTCAAAGGCTGGGACTTTAGTCCTGAATTTAAATGTTGGTCCATACCCCAAGAAAATTGTCTGAAAATGAAAGTTGATAGCATATCATTTGATTTGTCACAGTAAACAACAGTCTGCATCGTACTACTCACAATTTTTCAATACTCCCAATGCTAAGTACAATACTATTATGGCCACTAGAACATTACTTGTAGTATTACTTTAATGTGCTGCTGCACTGGGTATTAAACGACAGTCAGCTATAGATTATTGAGAGTACTGTACCTGCATGCTGTTAATCTTATTGTCATACCCATGGTCACCAGAGAAGCCACAGTGCCTCTTCCCTTCAGGAACTTTCCTGTAATGAACAATATGAGTCAAATGTCAGAATTTACTTGATGAATATTGTGATTTGGGGCTGCTACTTGCAATTATTTTCATTCTCAATTAATCTGCCAATTATTTTTATGATGATTATGTTTGGACATCAACAGGAAGTTGCACTGTGCTACCCCTGGCAATTACTGTTGCTGCGAAAAAGAAGTTGATCGCTAATGTGTAACGTTAAGTAGAGCTAATGAACCTAACTGACAAGTAGCAGAGTCTCGTTTCTAAATTATGTGGTAGAGGAGTCAGATAGAGGTAGCAACATGTCAGCTATTTGACAATACTTTACTCTGGATCATCCCACCAGTAAAACGGTAACATGTTCAGTAAGGCTGTAATACAGCAAGGCTGTAATTTGGGGGGACGGCTTGAGTGTTGCCAATTTCAACACCAGCAACCGTATAAGAGTGCAACAAAACTGCTCTCCCCAATCTTTAAGAGACAGTGAGGAATGTCAAAATAGAAAGTAAAAGGGGGCTCACGTGATGGCAAGCTAGAGGACAGACATGTCGACGCGAGCTCCGCATTTATTGATTAAAGCAACGATTCATATGTACTGACAGTCTAAAATAAAAGCGCGAACCGCTTGCCAACAGGGACGGATTTTCATCCTCATACATGTCTAAAACGAGGAAGATGACAGGTAGAAGACAATCGGGCGCAGCTACTACAACAGCTAGCAAACAAGCTAAAGCCACGCTACCCGCCATGTCTGAGCAGGGAGAAGGTACGGAACGGGAATACAGCTCAGCCGAAATAATGGCTGCTATCAACGAGGGCAACAAAGCGATAACCAGCAGGATTGAGGATTTAAACTTGACTCTAAAAACTTTGCAACATAAAACAACACTCATTGAGAAGAAACAAGAAGACATGGAAGGTGGTCTCAACAGGCTCGACAGCGACGTGGATAACCTGTCCAGGCGCCTCGCCCAGACGGAACAAACTGTGCAGGATTTGAGGGCGAAGATGGACGACATGGAAAACCGCTCCAGGAGATGCAACCTCCGCTTGACAGGACTACCAGAAGGATGCGAAGGAGGTTCCCCCATAAAATATGTGGAGAAACTACTGCAAAACATCCTGGGAGCTGACAACTTTCCAAACGGAGTGGAGCTGCAGCGCGCCCATAGATCACTCGCGCCGAGGCCGAAGCCGGGTCAACCACCGCGGGCGTTAATAATGCAGTTCCTCCGGTACCAGGATAAGGAGCGGCAGTGGCGGTTCTAGACCAGTTTTAATAGGGGGGCCAGGTTGGGGCCGGCTTTTTTGTAAGGGGGCACATACAACCCGGAAAAAAGGATAAATCCCTCATTCAGACAAAGCAGTGTTTACAATTTCAACAATTTTGATTGGGTAGTAAACTGCTGAGACACTTTATTTCTGCCTTTCCCTTCAGAACAAAATCATTGCAAGAAATCTGTCATTGTATTATTGATGCAGACTCCCTGTCAGGGGGGCCACAGGGGGGTCCAGACTCAGAGTTACAGGGGCACTGGCCCCTGTTGGCCCCCCCCAGAACCGCCCCTGAGGAGCGGGCCTTGACGGCGGCGCGACAGCTGGGCACGCTGCGACGCGAAAACAACATCATCCGACTCTACCCGGATTATTCGTTTGAGCTTCAGCAGAAACGGCGAAGATTCGACGAGACAAAGGAAATCTTGCGGGAGAAAAGAGTGGAGTATCGGCTGGTTTATCCTGCTTGCCTGCTCCTGAAACATGCCGGTAAGGATCTAACCTACACAGACCCAGGTGAAGCCCGTAAAGTCGCCGAAAACCTGTCCACTGCGCACTGAACCAAAAAAAAAAACCCAAAACGCCTGGAGACTACCTGTTCCCCATTTATTCAACATCAGTTAACACTCTGCATGGGCTGAGTAACATGCGGGCTCTCTTGGCGCCCGCCCCTGACCCTGGCGCCTATATTGGAGTAAGTGAATTACAGCAAAGCCTGCACCCTCGTTGTGAATAAACTTTTAAGGTCTCCGGACTTTTTGCTGGTGAGACTGTTTATCCGGAGTGATGATGGACACAGCCCAGTTATTTCTGGATTACTGGCCACCCAGTGTAGGAGATATGGGATGATTAACAGTTTTGTCTCTTTTTCTTTTCTAGAGGATAAACAATGGACATGATAATAATACCAAGTGCCATTTTTCTTTCTTTCTTATGCCACTTCGATGTTCTTCTTTTATTTCTTTCATTTAAATAGCACGTTTTTGTCTAACAAGGTGTAGTATAAATACCGGTAGTTGGCATGGAGTGCTGGGAGTTAACTTTTGGTACTGATTGTATGTTTGCATCACTTTTTAGGTTAGTTATTCAACAAGCCAGTCTCCAAAATGATCTTGTATGACACAGTGTGATAATACACATGAACACCCTGGGCCTCAGATTCAGAATCAGAAGTCATTATGGTCCCGGTTCATTTATATAGGCTACTGTAAATTGTCTTTTCACAACCCTTGAATTAATAATGCCTAATTTGATAAAAACGCTACGATCTTATTTGAATTTATTGCTATAATACTCACTAGCCTATGTGATGTTGTGAATCTCTGATTTGAGGCTGTTTGGTTGAATTTATTGGTCAGGCTTATATCGACTTTGTATGGTTTATTAGTCAGGAATTAAGGACCTCTGATACTAGATGTCTCCTAGTTGCAACATGT
This sequence comes from Sparus aurata, assembly GCF_900880675.1. Taxonomy (NCBI): domain Eukaryota; kingdom Metazoa; phylum Chordata; class Actinopteri; order Spariformes; family Sparidae; genus Sparus; species Sparus aurata. The sequence continues at coordinate 1,645,020 of NC_044203.1, read as the reverse complement.
CCCTATTTAACCTTTACGTTGTGAATATTCATTCAGTACATAATACGGAGACCGCTACGTTACCACCTATCAATGCGCTTTATGTGTACTAAGGAGGAGTACAAACTCGCGCATGTGTTCTTTTGGGTGATTTTCAACTCCCACTGTTCAGGGAAGGGGGTTGATGGGGGAGGGAAGGGGGAGCGGGGAGTGGGTAAAGTGTTTTCTTTATATACATTCTCACGTTTATTTTCATTAATTTTCTCTTTCCTTATTTTTGTGATGAGAACTTCATTTTGGTGCAGCACAGCTAAACTTAAATCCAACACTAGAAAATTACCTACCAACTTGGGATGCCCTCACACCAACATTCATGCCAGGGAAATATTTAGGATCTAAATACATTCAATACCACTTCTAATGACTACTTGGCGATCATTATCATGGAATATTAATGGCATACATAACCCAGTAAAGAGGAAACAAATTCCAACTTATTTAAAGAGAAACAGGACAGATGTGTTTCCTGCAGGAGACTCATTCAAATATAAAAGAACATGAAAAATTAGGCAAGATATGGGGTGGCCAGATATTCTTCAGCTCCTTTACCTCTAGCTCCAGAGGAGTTTGCATTCTTATAAACAAACATTTTCCTTTCATACTAGGGCTGCACAATTCTGGAAAAAATGTGAATCACGATTTTTTGCTTAGAATTGAGATCACGATTCTCTGGCACGATTTCTTTTCACAAAATGTTTATTGCACTAATGAACTTGAACAAAACAAAAAAAACATTGTAGAATGCAAAGCAATGTTTTTTTTGTTTTGTACCAAGTTCTATCATTGGATGAGAAATGATTTTTACAAAAGTAAAAAAAAAAATTTGGGCATCCTTTAATACCTCATGTTGTACAGGGGCCGTATCTTTGGTAGGTGATTTGTGATAGCTGCTGTGATCGGCTTTCTAAAACGGAGGCATAATACTCCTCCTTTTCCAAAAGCCACCTCAGAGGAAGGCGTAAACATGTGACGTGACGTGAAGCTCGAAGTTGGGCTGTGAACAGTTGATGACGAATTTGTCTTCAAAATAAGAGCTTTACATTGCACCCCATTGGAGTTTAGAACTGGGTTCTTAGCGGGGGGCTTTTAATTTGAAAGTAGCGACCCTTCCTAGCTTGTCGCTACAACAACAAGCTAACACAACCATACAGCTAGAGAGACGCTAACATCTCCAGGATTTCAGCGGCTGTCCAGTTGCTCATCTAGCAGGTGAGGCGAAAATAAGTTTACCCTCCGAGGCGGCAAATCGGCGGACCAAAACAGACCCCCAACTTGCCGCCTCCTGTCTAAAACCGTGGACCTAGCCGCCAAAAGGACGGGCAGATTGGCGGCTTGCTGCCCCGTCTAAAAACGGCTTCTCATTCACTCCTTCCAAACACTCAACTGCAGGCGGGCTTCCTCCACTGAATCACGTGTTGTAAAGACGCTTTACCACAGGTTGAGGGCAGAGGCAGCGGCAGTGCTGCGTTTGGGGGCGCTTAAAAAATAATCCGGGAGGAAAATAGGAGCATTTGTTTGTGATTCAGCTCGAGATATAAAATGCTTCAGAATCGCTGTGCGTAGAAATGAGATCACGTGTATGTGTGAATCGAGATGGCGATTTTTTAACGATTTTTTGTGCAGCCCTACTTCATACCAGAAAAAGTAGAACGTGACCCAGGTGGAAGATTTATAGTGGTAAAGGGTAAGGTGCTATCGGAGGCTATTACCCTGGTTAACATTTACGCTCCAAATCATGATGATTTGAACTTCTTCCAAACTCTATTCTTAAAACTATCTGAAATAGAGGGGGATATAATTATGGCCGGCGATCTTAACTTGACCCTAAACACTAAACTGGATCGCTCTTCTGATAAAAATCCAATGAAATGCAGATCGAGAAAAGTAGTTAACTCCTATATGAAGGACCTGGGGCTTTGTGACATATGGAGATACACACACCCAAAAACAAAGGAGTACTCATTCTTTTCGCCAGTGCATAACTCCTTTACTCGAATAGACTATTTCATTATATCTATGACAATGGTGCACAGGGTTAGCAGCTGCGAATATCTACCCCGGGTAATGTCAGACCACGCCCCCATTTCTATGGTAATGCTTCCTAAAGACAACATTGAGAAATTTTATAGGTGTAGAGTTAACCCCACGCTACTACACAATCCAGAATTTGATAAATTGATCACCTCCCATATTAAATTATTTTTAGAGACTAACTCTGAAACTGCTCCGTCACCCTCTATCCTTTGGGAAGCCCTAAAGGCCTACCTGAGAGGACAAATAATTTCTTTCTCAAGTCACAGGAAAAAAGAATATTGGAAAGAACTGGAACTTTTAGAAGCAGAAATAAAGAGCTTGGAAAAGGAACATTTTAAAACAAGATCGGAAGGCATACACAGGGCACTCTTAAGAAAACGTAACCAATATAATGTATCGAACACCTACAAGACAGAGAAAGCATTACTTAGAACTAGACAAAGGTATTACGAACTGGGGGATAAGGGAAACAAACTGTTGGCCTGGCCACTGAAAAAACAAATTTCCACCTCCATGATACAGAAAATTAAAAAACCTGATAACTCCACCACATGCAACCCAAAAGAGATAAATAACTGCTTTCAAAAGTTTTACGAGAATCTATACTCATGATCACGAGTGCGAGAACACGGCAGATAAATGTGAGAAATTTCTATCCTCCTTGAATTTACCAAAAATATCATTCTTAGAACAAGCTGTTTTAGAACAACCACTAACGAGTAATGACATTTTAAGAGCTTTAATGTCTCTTCAGTCCGGAAAAGCCCCTGGAATAGACGGGTTCACACCTGAATTTTATAAAAAATACCAGAGCCACTTGATGAACACTTTAATGGATATGTACCGCTACTCAATTGAGAACAAGACATTGCCCCCAACGACTCAAGAAGCCCTCATTACACTAATCTGCAAACCAGAGAAAGATCCCGAACTTATGGGCTCTTATTGTCCCATTTCTTTGCTCGCGGTGGAAAGTAAGATTTTCGCCAAGGCAATGGCGACAAGGCTAGAAAATCCCCTATCATCACTCGTTCACAAAGATCAGACTGGTTTTATAAAAAACAGATTCGCGATGAACAATTTGAGATGCCTTTTCTACATAACATCAGAGGCAGGAAGTTCAAAGGATACACCTGTAATTGCTTCGCTAGACACCGAAAAAGCGTTCCATCGTGTTGAGTGGTGCTACATGTTTAAAGTTCTAGAACATCTTAATTTTGGTAATTACGTTATAAATTGTGTGAGGCTTTTATATGATAAACCTAGGGCCAGAGTGCGCACCAACGGAACTGTATCTGGCTCCTTCACTATTGGGCGTGGCACAAGACAGGGGTGCCCCCTGTCGCCCCTGATCTTTGCTCTCATCCTGGAACCTTTGGCTCAACAAATTAGAGAAGATCCCAACATAATAGGGAACACTACACACAAAATTGCATTGTACGCTGACGATATACTTTTGTTTTTAACTAATCCGGAAACATCACTTAAAGCCTTACTACACCTAATTGACTGCTTCAGCAGCTTTTCTGGCTACAAAATAAAACTACAAAATAAACTGGACTAAAAGCGAACTCCTCCCATTATCTAAGCCCGGCTTATCCACAAGGACTCTCTGTACGCTCTTTCAGGTCAAACCTAAGATCAAATATTTAGGAATCATAACAGACGGTACTCTTAAGAACCTGTATAAGCTCAACTACCTACCTCTACTACAAAAGATTGAAAAAGACTTGGCTAGATGGACAACCCTTCCTCTGAGCCTTATAGGCAGAGTAAACGTCATTAAAATGAACATATGTCCTAGACTTATGTACTTATTCCAATCGATACCAATTGATCTTCCACGTTCCTTCTTCAACAAATACAATAAAATAGCCGGAAAGTTCATCTGGAGTAACAAGGCCCCAAGGATTAACAAGGTCCACGCTATGTTTACCGGTAGAGAGAGGAGGACTAGGACATCCAGATATACAATTATACTTATGGGCTGCCCAATTACGACCACTTTTTTACTGATTCGGAGGTGATGAGACTCCCTCCTGGACACGAATAGAAAGCTATATCTTAAACATAGAAGACTTATCACACATACCATACTGTTTTAATATTAAAACTGTAAAAAAAACACACAAATAACCCAATCATTATTCACTCATTTAAAATCTGGGACAAAATTAACCGTTATTTAGGACAAGTAACTTCTTTATCTCCACTCACCCCTATAATGTCCAACCCTTCCTTAGAATTTGTACAGAAGGACCTGGGTTTTAAGGTGTGGGCCCAGAAGAATATAATTAAGATTGATGACCTATATGATGGTAACACACTAAAATCGTTTCAGCAGCTGAGAGACTCCCATCATATTCCAGCCACGCATTTTTATAGATATCTCCAGCTACGTCACTTTATACGATCACAGCTGGGGGGAACCTTGGAAAAACCGCAGCTTTCTCAATTGGAATCGCTGCTTACTCAAAGAATTAATAGAAAACATATTTCAAGAACTTACAATCTCTTAATGACTAATAATAAAGCTAGCACTATTCTGGTCAAAGAAAAATGCGAGAAAGACCTTGGAGCTCAAATAGACGACGATCGTCGGTCCTCATTACTCGCTTATGCACAAAAAAGATTCATTAACACAAGATACAAAATCTGTAATTTTAAAACTATGCACAGAGTATATTACACTCCTGAAAAAGTTAGCCGTTTCAAAGGCAATATATCTCCACATTGCAACAGATGTAAAACTAAGATTGGGGATTTCCTACATATGATCTGGACTTGTCCACAGCTAGAACAATGGTGGAAGGATATAGAACATACACTCAAAGAAAGTCCTAAAAATGATATTTACCTTATCGCCTTCTATAGTACTCCTCGGTGACTACTCTAATCTCCGGTTCAACTCAACACACTCAGCTGATTTCTTTGGGCTGGCCATGACGGCGGCAAAAAAATTTATTCTGTCCAAATGGATAGCTGAGGACCCCCCTAATCACTCTCACTGGGTAAACGAACTTAACTACTGTATGCCCTTAGAAAAGATCACATATAATGTAAAAGGTAACCCACAGAGATTTTTACAAAAATGGCAATCCTGGATTAACTTTCTAGAAACATGATTTGGTGAATCTGTGCAGCACCACCACTTCTCATTTCATTTTAATTTTATCTTTTATTTTCTCATTCTCATTTTTTTTTTTTTCTTTTTTTTAATTATTACTTTTATTTTATCTATCCTTTTGTTTAATTTCCCTCTATACCGATCCAGCACTCACTATGCAATGTCTAGGGTACTCTTGTGTAAATGTAGGTGGGGTCGCTTATATGAGAATGAATGTGTGATTATATCTAGAACCATCCATATATTTTTGACTATACACTTGGTAATTCACCGGTGCTGATCTGTCTCTATATGAGTCATCAGAACTGTGTAAATATTGTATGGATATTATGAGGTGTGGATCGAATGTGGTATTAATAGGCTAGATGGAGGATGTTATATATTTGAACTGAGTGAAGAATGCAACTTTTACAGATGGAAGAATATCTTGCCACACCACAGCACTGAGAAATGGTCGCTGCATAGCTAAACGGAAATTGGGCTCACTATTTTTATTTTTATTTGGTCTACCCACCTACCCCTTTTCCTGTATAAGTACGCATATGCGGATACGCATATGTCTGTGCGAATGCTTGTGTAGCCGTGTATGTGTGTGTGGGCAAACCTATGTATAAGTCTGCATATGTGTGACTGTACGTGTATATTAAGACTGATATATACATACATTTGTAACTATTATTTATTTATTTCTTTTCTTATTTTATTTAAAAAAAAATTTTTTTTTTTGTTTATGTTATTTTTGTGTAGATACATTATTATATCTTGATTTATTCTTACTCTTTGTTTTGTACTCTAAAAGTTCAATAAAAATAATGTTCCAAAAAAATAGAAAATAAAAGAACATTGTGAGGGGGCGCCGTTTAGCTTAGTTGGTAGAGCGAGTGGCCAATTTACAGAGGCTGTGTCCTCGCTGCAGCAGCCCCGGGTTCGAGTCCCGGCCTGGGGTCCTTTGCTGCGTGTTATTCCCCCTCTCCCTTAACCTATTTCCTGTCTGTCTTCAGCTGTTCTGTCAAAAGATGCCAAAAAAAAAAATAGTATTAAAAGAATGTTGTAAGGCAATCATCCTCTGCAAAGAAATTCTAGACTCTGCTGGGAGGCGCAAACTGAAAAAGACCCTTACTTTAGCCATTTTCAGCTGAAGCTAACAGCTGCAGACATAAATAATAACTGTTACTGTTGTCCATTATCCTTGCCAAACTGTGGTCAAATAAGATCAGATCAAATCTGGCTCAGTTCAAAGTATTTAGAAGGAGTTTATTTCATTTTGTGGACAGTAAATGCGTGCAACAGCATACAGCGGTGTTATAGAGTGTTATTCTGTCATATGTATGTGTGTATATGACAAATCTCATCTGAGCTATGGCACAGAATGTTTTTTGCAGAACTTTATGATGTCACAATGAAGCTGACCTTTGACCTTTTGGACATAAAATGTGATAACTTCATAATTCTCCTGATTTGTGTTAAAGTTTTTGTCAAAATTGAAAAAAAAAAAAATTAATTGCAAAAATGTGAGTCCAAGGAGACGTTTTAGCATTGAAGGAATTCTCTCATTGCATTTCTGAGAAATAGTATTTAAGAGAATGAGACACCATGAGGTCACAGTGACCTTGACCTTCCACCACCAAAAGGTTATCATTTATTCCTGAGTCCAAGCTGACTTTTGTGCCAAATTTGAAGAAATTCCCTTGAGGCATTGTTGAGATAACATGTTCACGAGAATGTGCGGACAGACGTACGGACAACCAGAGTTGCATTAACATGAATGTGCTTCCGGGGAGTAACGTGGTACGCCCGCCCAAGATGGCTGCTTAGGGAGAAGCAGAGCTCGCATTTCCCCTAAATCCCCCTAAAAAACTTAAATTTAAGTCGTTGTTTTGATCTCATTTGGTTTTCTGACATTCTTGGGAGGTGGCATGAGTCCTAAAAGTCACTACTTTACACGAATCAGCCTCTTAATTCCAGAAGAAAGCCAGCACCGGACCCCCAGCTAACGCCACGGCCTAAAATGGCTGAGACACCTGTTACATCTGAGAGTCCTCCTATAGAGAGCGTGGCGGCTGAGTTGACCAGCATCCGATCTATCCTCGAGATCCTGGCTAAAGACATGAACGAGTTGAAAAACGGAGTCGAGTCTTTGAACGAAACTGTTAATATCCTCGGCGGTAGGATCACGGAAGCTGAGGAGAGAATCTCCCGGCAGAGGACGAAGAAGCTAAAGCTAACCCAATCCTGAAAAACTTGGTGAAACAGAACCAGCAGTTGCGGGAGAAAGTGACGGCACTGGAGGGATTTTCCTGACGCCAGAATATCAGAATCTCTGGTATTAGAGAGGGAATGGAGGGCCGGGATTTGGAAGGATGCTTCAAAACTCTGTTAAATGAGGCGCTGGACATTGAAGCTGATGCTTGGTTTGAGATAGACAGAATCCACCGCGTCGGCCCTGCTCCTGCTAACGACGCAAGGCCGAGGCACATCATTGTCCACTTTGTGCGGGACAAAGCAAAGGCCGCGGTTCTCACAGCTGCAAGGAATAATAAGCAGATCACCTGGAGGGACATGAGGGTCCGTTTTTTCAAGACTACGCCCAAGAGATACAGGAAAAACGCCAGAAATATGATGAGGTACGGTGTATACTGCAACAACGCAAGATTGATTACTTATTGCATTACCCTGCTGTTATGACTTTCACATTGGATAACCGGCGACACCGATTAACAATCCCTGCGGAGGTGAAGAGTTTTTTCAGCGGCCGGGAAGCAACGGAGTCTCCCGCTGAGGACGGTGGGGGATAGGTGCCACTCAATACGGGCGAAAAAGGAAGAATCAGTTTATCGTGGATTAATCTAAATTAACTGACTCATTATCACCGCTTACAATGTGGAGGACAACTGGACTCAGATGGAGGTCTGATTTTGGATGAGCGCCTTATTTATTTTATTTTTTATTTTTTCTGTCCGGTTATACACTCATGGCCCGCTGAGATGTTACTGACCATTTAAAACTTAAGTTAATTGTGGACAATGCGCTCGATTTTGTTTGAAGGTTTTTCCTTTTTTTGTATGTTCTTCACTGAACGGGTAAGGTATGATTTAATCTACTTTCCACACCCACTTAACTCCAACAATAGTATATTGCATATGTGAAGGTGTCAATGTACGTTATAGAGGTGGATTGATTTCGGACATAGACCTATATAGTTCTTCCGCAGTTTGAGAGTGATCTAAGTAAACTCAACGACTTTAATAACCTGAGTGATGTGAATGAGTAAGGGATGGGAATGGGCGAGCTAGGAGGAGGGGAGTTTTTTTTTGTTTTTTCCTGTTCGTTTTACTGTGCCTACAATGTTGTACAATTATGCTCATTTTGTCCAATGATTCTTGCCAGGAAATTACTTATAACTCTGCGTGGATTGGACAGACAGAGCTCTGTGGGGGTTGCTACCTATTTAGACAAATTTAATAAAACACTGCCAGATGACTATGTGTAAAATAGTGTCATGAAATATAGCAGGGTGCCACAATGTTGTGAAAAGGAAAAAGATCCTCACCTATTTGAAACAGAAAAAAACCACTTAGCTTTTATTCAGGAGACGCATTTAAATGATGATAAATCTGTAAAATTAAAAAGGGATTGGGTGGGTCAAGTTTATTTTAGCACTTATTCCAATATGAAAAGAGGGGTGATCACATTAGTTAGGAAGAACATAGACTTTGGAGTACTGAAACATTACTCTCATCATGAAGGTAGATGGGTAATTTTGGATGCTGTGTTAGAGGGTCAGAAAATAGCTTTTGTAAATGTTTATGCGCCAAACGCATCACAACCAGGCACGTGGGAAGATGTTTTAAGTAGGGGGGGCTGCCAACTGAATGAATGAATGAGTGACGTCATTGTATTTTTTTCTGCTACTTTACCCTAGCGCATCGCACACTACTGCTGTTTTGATCTTCCTTGTTGTCCTCCTCCTCGGTGATATTCGTTTTTTTTTTTTTTTATATGGGCACAGTAACATTACTTGTGAAAAAATCCAATATTCCTTTCTGTTTTACTCCACGTCCATGGTTGTCACTCGCCATTGTTGTTCGACTATTCATTTGAATATGCTGAAGCGGCTTCCTGGTGAGGGAGTCTCCTCCACAAATATTTTTTTTTTAAATGTATTTTCCCACACATTCCCACAACTCTATTTACACCCCATATAATTTATAGATATTATATATACACTACTCACAATAAGTTAGGGATATTGTTATTTAAATGAGTGCTTTTCCTATTTGGTCTGAATTTTAATGAAATAAGTAAAAGTTCCCTTTGATATTACTAATAATGAATGAGAAGAAACACCATTTTCATTAGTTTAATATTTATTACCCCAAAATTTTAGACAATAACAAGGATAGCCCCAAATAACAAAAATTGACAATGTCAGTAGCGGGTGTTTCCACCATTTGACGCAATGACAGCTTGACAGCGACGTCTCATGCTCCTCACTAGCCTCATGATGTTGTTCTGAGGCAATGCGTTCCACTCCTCCACAAGTGCTACACACAGTTCTGCCAGGTCACGTGGGGGTGAGGTACGATCATCCAGTCTCTGCTTCAGCTGGTCCCAGACGTGCTCTATGGGGTTCAGGTCAGGGGACATTGCTGGCCATACCATATGAGGCACTCCGACTTCCTGAAGTCGAGCTGTGACAATTCTGGCACGATGTGGTGGAGCATTATCATCCATGAACAGAAAGTTGGGGGTGTGCTGGCGGAATTGGGGGATGATGATGGGTTCTATGATGTCTCTGAGGTAAGAACGTGCAGTGACTGAGCCATCTACAATAACCAAATCTGTTTTGCGCTGACTGGTGATGCCTGCCCAGACTGTTGCACCTCCTCCACCAAAGGGAACCCTGGGGACCATGTTGACCTCGGCGTATCGCTCACCTCGCCTTCTCCAGCAACGCTGACGACCATCATTTCTGTGCAAGGTGACCCGACACTCATCAGTGAACAGGACGGTAGACCACTGCTGCATTGTCCAGGTCACATGGTCTTGTGCCCACTGCAAACATTCACGGCGGTGTCTTGGTGTCAGTGGAGTCACCTGCAACGGTCATCTGGCATTCAAGCCAAAGCAGTGGAGTCAGTTTCGAATGGTTTGTCTGGAAACCCTAGTACCCCTCACACCTCGTAACTGGGCCTGCAGCTGTGTGGCAGTTGCATAACGATGTCTGAGTGCATAGGTCCTTAGGTACTGGTCATCGTTGCGGTCTGTCACTCGTGGGGCTCCACTCCTGGGTCTGTCACGAACTCTGCCAGTAGTTCTGTGTCTTGATGCAAGTCTGCTGATGACACTTTGAGACACACCAAGTTCACGAGCAACATCTGACTGCCTGCCACTGACCCGAAGGCGCGCTATGGCCAGGTGGCGCTGCTCGTCCGTTAAGTGACGTTGTGTGTTCATGGCTGTTTGAATGATGAACTTGGAATGACTTACTGACAATACCAGCTTTTTATACCCACAGAATGTTGAAATTGATGCCACATTGAAAAGGGTTGTCTTTTAGTTTTTTGGTATTGGCCCCAATATGTAAGGCACACTGTACACAGTGAGACCATTACGTGGAAAACACAAAATGAGGTGTGTCTATCACCCCAATACAATTGCCTCCCTATCCCAAAACTCTCTGAAGTGAAACAAACACCGTATGTATGAAATCCACTGAGTCTCTCACAATATCCCTAACTTATTGTGAGTAGTGTGTATATATATATATATATATATATATATATATATATATATATATATACTTTATTTTTTTTTATATACCGTATTGACCCGAATATAGGACGAGGTTTTTTTTGGTGAAAATTATGTGAAAAAGTGGGGTCGTCTTATAATTGGGGTCTAACCGTTGACACATGCTGATAGTTGTCTGGGTCGCTACATGACCTCAACAGCAGAGGGCGCCAGCCTATTGTAGAGACGTCACTGACACTGTGGCTGGCTTATCTGTCAATCACAGAGCAGAAGAAGTGACAGGAGACGAAAAATGGAGAGACGCAGTGATTTTACGGAGCAAAGTGGATCAAGTGTGGGGCAAGTTAACAGACATCTGAGGCGGAGCTATGATGCTGATTTTAAGATAATGGTGATCAATGCAGCGGAGGCGCCAAACAACTGTCAGCCAGCCAAGAAATATGGAGTTACGGAGTGTAACGTCCGAAGATGGCGGGTCCAAAAAGATCGTCTGACAACGCTAACAGTAAGAGAAAAGCTTATCCTGGTCCTCTAAGCGGCTGCTTCCAAGAGACTGACAGGAGGGTATGTGAATTTGTTATTGAGAAACAAATTTTAGTTATCAGAGTCTTTTTCTGAAGATTAGTCTTGAAAAGAGGGGTCGTCTTATAATCAGGGTCGTCCTATATTCAGGTCAATACGGTATATTTATTTCAAACATTTAGGTTTACAGTGACGTTACACCCTGCAGCCACCACCGGGGGGGCTGCAGCCCCGGCAGCACCCCCCTTCCCGCGCTACTGATCACAACCAGTTTTTTCACGAAATCTGCAATATAGTAAGGAGAATAGGGAATGTTAACATCATAATTGGAGGAGACTTTAACCAGGTTAGGGATGTGTATTTGGATAATCCTCCCAACCTAGGCCAGTTAATGACCCAGCATGCGCTGCTGTAGATGTGATGATGGAAGATTTGGGATTGGTTGATGTGTGGAGATTATTCTATCCCCAAGAAAAAGATTATACGTTTTTCTCTAACCCACACTCTGCCTATTCCAGAACTGATTATTTCCTGATCTCCCGCTCGCTGGTTAGTCAAACTCTTAGTGCCACAGTTGGCAACATAGTTTTAACTGACCATGCTCCAGTGGATATAGCCATATCTATCACAGAAAACACAAAATCTACAATGAGGTGGCGCTTGAATAACCTATTACTAAATAGTGAGGAATATTGTGAGTACATAAGAAACGTAATAAAGGAATTTTGGGAGTTTAATGAGGGCTCAATTGATGATATTGGCATAACTTGGGATGCTTTTAAAGCCTTTGTAAGGGGGCGTCTTATTCAATATAGCTCTCGAATTAAAAAAGCGGAGAGGGATAAATTACAGAAGCTAGAGCAAGATATCAAGGAACTTGAGAAACAACATATGCAGCACCCTGAGAGGGAGATATGGAACAAGTTAATTAAGTTAAAATATGAGCTGAATAATAATCTACAGAAAAAAGTTGAATATGCACTATTCTGTTCCAAGCAAAAGTATTTTGAACAAGGTGAGAGAGTGGGTAAGGTATTAGCACATAGGGTAAAACAGATGCAAACCTCTAACTTAATTCCATCCATATTTGATCACAATAACAAGCTGCTAACAGATAAAAAGGCAAATAATTAAGTTTTTCAAATATTTTATAAAAAATTATATACATTGCAAGGAGACATTGATGAAGTGAAAATGACGGATTTCTTTTTCTCCATTAAAATTCCAACTCTAACGGAGGAACAAAAAAACTTATTAGAAGGAGAAATAACATTAGCAGAAGTTAAACAGGCAATTCACAGTCTCCGGTTAGGCAAAGCTCCTGGTAATGATGGACTTCCGTCTGATTTTTATAAGAAATATAATTGTGGAAGATCTTGCTCCAAGATTGTTAGCTGTATACCAGGATGCATTGCGAAAGGGTAAACTCCCAGCTAGTATGAGATCAGCTGTTATTACTCTACTCCATAAAAAAGACAAAGACCCACAATACTGTGGAAATTATTGTCCAATCTCGTTAATTAATGTCGATGAAAAAATCATCTCCAAGGTGCTTGCTGCCAGGCTGGAGCTGGTGCTTTGTTAAAGATAGGTGCTCAGCTGACAATCTCCACAGAATATTACACATAATGTGGAAATGCAGGAATGATGTAGACCCTATAGTTGCCTTCTCCCTAGATGCGGAGAAGGCTTTTTATAAAGTTGAATTTGCTTTCCTCTTTCATACATTGGAGAAATTTGGGTTCGGTCCATCCTTTATGCAGTGGTTACAGTTAGTATATACAGAGCCGATGGCTACAGTAATTACTAATGGTGTGATGTCACCTTCATTCAAACTTAGTCGTGGCACTAGACAGGGTTCGCCCTTGTCAGCGCTAATATCTGCCTTATTTCTGGAACCATTGGCAATTGCATTGTAGGAAAGTAAGGACATCAAAGGGGTTGAAATGGGCCATGAAGTACATAAGCTTTTTTTTATATGCGGATGACATTCTTTTGATTACAAGTAACCCAAACACAGCAGTATCCAAGATCTCTTCCATTATTGACATGTTTTCAGATATCTCTGGCTATACGATTAATTGGACGAAGTCAGAGGCCATGCCAATCTCTAAAATATGTCCTCCGGCCATTAGGGAATCATGGCAGTACAAGTGGATGCCAGCAGGCCTGACCTATTTAGGGATCAAGCTGACACCAGGATTGGACAAAATAATGCAATCTAACATTTCTCCAGTTATTCAAGCTATTCAACCTCTCTTACAAAACTGGGCTTAATTGAATATATCTTTGTTGGGTAGGATTAACTTGGTCAAGATGATCATTTCCACTAAAATCCAATACATCCTTTATATGCTGCCATTAAGTTTTCCTCCTAGCCTTTTGAAACTATAAAATTCTGTCGTGGAGAGTTATATATGGGCAGGCAAAAAAACAAGCTTTAACCGATCAAAGTTATATGCTGCCAAAGGAAGTGGAGGCTTATCTTTGCCTAAAATAGAGTGGTTCAATGCGCTTTTTCACTCTCCCAGTTAGCTAAGATAAATAATTCACGGGAGCGAGTGCCTTCCTGGGTTGAAATAGAAGAGGAACTTGTGGCTCCAACCTCCCTTGAGGCATTTCTGACTCAGATGGGAAGACCGGTACCCTTTAAGGATCCTGTTTTGACCTTTGTACAAGAAACCTGGATGAGTGCTCATCAACATATAAAATGTAGTCCGCATCTTACCCCTAAATCCTCTATTTGGTATAACAAAAAAATATTAATTGGCAAAAAACCTATTATGTGGGAGAAATGGGCAAAAGCTGGAATAAACTTGCTTCGTGATTTGCTTAGCGAAAATGGACTGAAGTCATTTGATGAAGTTGAGCAAGAATATAACCTTGCACAAGAGGATTTTTGGAAATTCCTACAAATTGGGCACTGCATTAAAGCTACTCGGGGGAAGAACCCTGACCCCGTGACCAGGATTCAGGAGTTAGTCCAGGTAACTAAACATAAAAAATGTGGAGCCTCTAAATTCTATGGGATTCTCAGGGAGGCACGACCACCCCACCTGGAGGGGTTGAGACTGTGCTGGGAGAAAGATGTGGGCAAACAGATTTCAGCTGATAAATGGATGAAGTTGGTTGCATCCTGGCATGGCTGCTCTCGTGAGGCACAGTCTCAGCTTATTCAGTACAAATTGTTTAACAGAAACCACTGGACTCCCAGTAAAATGGCCAAGCTAAAACTTAGGGACAGTAACTCATGTTGGAGGTGTAAGAAGGAAGTGGAGACTCTTGTACATATGTTGTATTATTGTGAAAAAAAATGCCAATTTGTGGGAAGGGGTTGTTGCCCTCTTAAATGATTTATTCGGATTACAACTCACCAAGACTCCAGCTCTATGTATTCTGGGTCTGCTGCCAGACAATAACACTTTAACTGGAAGACAAAAATTATGGATACGTTTGGCTACTATAACAGGATGTAGAATAATTCTGAGACACTGGAAGTCTTCTACTCTGTGCTGTTTTAAGGAATGGACTGAACAAATGACAAGAATGGTTACATATGAGCGAGTCACTTTCAGAGTAATGAGGAGAGAGGATATCTTTAATGAAGTCTGGGGCCCCTTCTTGATGTCAATAGAGGGGTCTTTCTGAATATAAGGCATCGGATGTGATCCAATTCAGTATAGCATTTGAGTGGTAGAATAAGAGGACAAATGTAAGTGTAAGGCACATGTTTTTTGTCTTTTCTTTTCTTCTTTCTCTAATTTTAAAATGGGACAGTGGATGATGTATATATGTCTTATAATCTGTGATGGAGACACATGTTGTACTGTCTGTCAAAATATTAATAAAAAAAATAAAATAAAAAAAAACATGAATGTGCTTCCAAGTTTTTCGTATCTTTTCCAATGTCTGCCAGTCTTTTAATCCAAATCCTTTCTTACATACAATAAACAAACAAATTTGCTCTTTTCTATGGAAGGGCAGGACCCCCAGGATCAGGAGTGAGTTGTAACAATGACATAGATCTGTAAATGGATTGGCGCTTCCTAACCTAAGGAACTACTGTTGGGCAGCTAGTATACACAAAATGATCATCTTAATCCTGGAACTGGTGTGAATTTGAAGCAAAATCTTGACCATTTACTTCTCTTTCAGCCAACCCAATTTTCATGTAAGCCAAATGTTGCCTCCACTTTAAGAATCTGGGGCCGTATTTATCAAGCTTCTTAGAATTACTCCTAAGAACCCTGCTAAGAGCTGACTTATGAGTAAAAAAATTCTTCGCTGAAAGCTGCACTTAAAAGTTAGTTATCAAGCGTCTTACTCACACTTTCAGCGAAGTGTAGGACTGAATCTTAAGTGTCACTCTCAGAGCTGAATTACGACATTCCTATGTGCCGTAAACGGAATTTTAGGTGACGTCACTTCTGTGTCCATAGAAATGACCAATCACGGAAGGGAATCCCTTGTCTAAGAATAAAGAAATATTTTAGAAATATTTAAGTGGACAATGGGAGTGTATATTTTGACAATAATCTACAAAATAATACAAAACATATTGGCAATTAATCAAAAATACATGTTTCCTTTTCTTTCGTTAATTAATTAGGCAACTAACTTGAAACTGGTGTGGGTGGCTCTATATATACTAGCCTACTGCAACCACATACAGAAATCAACATGGAATCAAAAAGAAAACGCAATTGGCGAGAGGAGGAGATACTGTTCTTAGTGGAGCTAGTTGAGGAAAGGAAGCTCATAATTAAAGGCAAGTTCAGCCCAACGCTTACCAGCCACGATAAAAAACAGGCATGGGAAGACATAGGGAATCAACTATACACTTCTCAAGCCTTCAGCCATCTGTCACCAGCTGACTGCGAGAAAAAGTGGTATAACGTTCTCTCGAAAAGCAGACCTGAAATCGCAGCTTTCAAGGCCTGCTCCATGCGCACTGGTATGTAGTGCTTCTTTTTCATTTGCTTGCATGCCACCCTATTCGCTCATATCTAATTAATTCATTTTTATATTCTTATGCAGGTGGAGGACCACCTGGCAAAGACTTGAGCGCAGTTGCAGAAGTTGTGCAGCGCATACTTGGAGAAGATAACCCCAGCATCTCCGTGTTGGACGGCGGCCAGGATCCAGCTGCGATGAAGCTCGAGTTGCTTTCAAAAGGGTGAGTTCACAAATTATTCCTGTTACAACTCTAGGGATATTGCGCTGCTCCTGGGTGTGTTTTGATGAGAGAGATACGTGCGTAATTGTTGTTGGATAATTGCCAGGCCACTGTTCAGTAAATGTCTAAAATGTGTGTTTGTTCAAGTTTTAACCATAACAACAATAGAAGCATTTCTGATATTTCAGCCATATTCTTTATGTTTCAGTTTGGATCGAGATGCATTAAGAGAGTCTCCTGTGTCCCCGGGCATCTCTGACGCGCACTCTCCCTGTGCTTTGACGCGGTGCAGCCAGGCGCAAGCACTTCATGTGAGGCAATGGGCATCAATCTCGCCTCAGTGCCATCCCCTGCTGGCAACTCCTAACCACTTAGGACACCTCTGGAGGTCTCTTAAATATCTGGGAGAGTAGTAGTGATTCTTAGACTTAAGAAAGTTGATAAATAGCTTTTATTCTTAAGTTTGAGAGTAGGACTAAATTTCACAAATTCTCAGGACTGAAGTGTAAAATGGCACTCTAAGACGCTTGATAAATACGGCCCCTGGTCCCAGTTTAGATTTGCTTTTAGATTCCAGGGATTATCTAACCACAACCCAATTCACAATAACGAACAATAACGATCTCTTTCTCCCTGATATTGCATTGATAAGGTATTTTCTCTATGGCAAAGATCAGGCCTTGTCAGGTCCCTCAACCTTTACATTGACAATGTCAGTGATCTGTGTGGAAAATTTGACCTCTCAAAATCTCGAATTTAAACACTTCCATGTTCAGAATCAGAATTAGCTTTATTGGCGAAGTATGTGCACACAAACAAGGAATTTGACTCTGGTTACGTTTGCTCCCAATGTACAGGGAATAGTATAATAAACATGACATCTGAAAGAAAAATAAATAATTGAAAAATGTAGATGAAAGACGTGCAAGATTGTGCAATTGTTAGGGGTGTAGAATATTATTTACATTAGTATTTACATTAAAAAAAAAAAAAAAACAGTGGCAGAACTTCTCCTGAAGTCCACTGTCATCTCCACAGTCTTGAGCTTGAGTTTAACAGAAGAGTACCCTGATGTGCCGTCATTCGTGTGGAGGGAGACAAGCAATGGCAAGAGGACTATGGAGCCAGAATGGTGACTTTAAAATTTGGCATCCAAAAAAAAAAATTGGCATTGAAAACAAAACCAGTACTGAAAAAAGAAACATTGTCATTGAAACATTTGTATTGAAACAGTTGTATTGGCATTGAAACAAGTATTGGCACTGAAAAAAGAAAGTAATTCAAATAATTCAAATCCGAAAATCTTATCATTTTATTTTATTTGGATTTTTTTGTATTTTTCAATGACAATCTTCAGATTTTTTCTTCATGTCACTTTTTTTTCAGTGACAGATTTTTTTACAATGTCAGTTTTTTTTCAGTGTCACTGATTTTCAGTTTCAACTTTCTGTAACTGTTTTGGTGTTGAGAGGGAGGGGCCTGAGGGGAGGGGCAAGTAGAGCGTGGTTTGCATATCATTTGAGAAGGTAATGGCAGCAGCCTGCGGGAAGGCGGGGCTAGACGGTCCAGCCATAATACACCATGTTAGGGCCCGTGTGCCGGCCGTCTCTGAGCAACACAGAGTCCAACTAACTCGCAGACTTTTCTTCAAGCTCTCTCCTGATGTGTCCAAGTCTCTGTGTATCTGGTTCTGTCCCGGAGCTCCTGAGCTCCGGTCTCTATATGTGTAAGGAGTGTGGTGGTAGCACCGGGGCGCCGAGCACGAAGCATTAGCCACAGTTAGCACAACAGTAGAACAGCCTGTTGCTCCGAGCCGGGGCTGCCTCGCCGACAGCAGCGCTCCGTCTGCTCCCTGAGCTCTGTAACACCGCACCGCTGCACACACATACAGAGACCGGACAATAAAGGAGAGTGCTTGGAGAAAAGTCAGTCAGTTATGAAAATATGTGTCTGTTACTTGATTACAGCCGTCTGTTGTACTTTACTATGAACCACAGTAGCACAATCACAGCTGACTTTACCCGCATACTGACTTGTTGAGTTTATTCGCTTCGACTCAAAGGAGTCATTGTAGGAATATTCACATGAACTTAGTTTATAGGGGAGCTCTGGTCTCTGGTCTCCGGTAGCGATGCGGTGGCACAGAGCTTGGGGAGCAGACCAGAGCACTGCTGTCAGCTGCTAACTGTGGCTAATGCTCCGTGCTCGGCGCCCAGGTACTACTACCACACTCCATACACATATAGAGACCGGACCTCGGGAGCTCTGGGACAGAACCAAATACACAGAGACTTGGACACATCAGGAGAGAGCTTGAAGAAAAGTCCGCGAGGTAGTTGGACTCTGTGTTGCCCAGAGACGGCCGGCACACGGGCCCTAACATGGTGTATTATGGCTGGACCGTCCAGCCCCGTCTTCCCGCAGGCTGCTGCCATTACCTTCTCAAATGATATGCAAACCACGCTCTACTTGCCCCTCCCCTCAGGCCCCTCCCTCTCGATGCCAAAACAGTGACAGAAAGTTGAAACTGAAAATCAGTGATACTGAAAAAAAAGTGACATTGTAAAAAAATCTGTCACTGAAAAAAAAGTGACATGAAGAAAAAATCTGAAGATTGTCATTGAAAAATACAAAAAAATCCAAATAAAATAAAATGATAAGATTTTCGGATTTGAATTATTTAAATTACTTTATTTTTTCAGTGCCAATACTTGTTTCAATGCCAGTACAACTGTTTTCAATACAAATGTTTCAATGACAATGTTTCTTTTTTCAGTACTGGTTTTGTTTTCGATGCCAATTTTTTTTTTGGATGCCAAATTTTAAAGTCACCGTTCTGGCTCCATAGAGGACACACCCCCCGGGGGGTGCCAGTGATGAAAGTTGGTATGGTGGGTGTTAAGGGCGTCACGATTTCGATTTTAAATCGAAATCGACGGAAATTAAGTCAAAATCTCGAACTTGGAATTAAAAAATGGGATCGTCGATGCTGCCACACCCCCATGTCACGTCTGGTCGGCTTGCCAAGCGGAAAAAAACACACACGGTAAGTGTTGAAGTGCTGCGAGTCAACCTCCTCTAACTTAGCTACTAGCTAAGCCAGCAGCTATTAGCTACAGCCAGCCAAACGATAGCATGGTGTTACACCATTCCTGTTCGGCTCCCAGACCGTGGTCGGGAAGCACAGGGGAGATGATTTCCTGTGGGGCCGAAGTTTGTGTTTACTGTCGGTGATCCCCTTTCACGTGTTAAGCTGGTCGGGAAATAATACCAGGGAGCTTTGCTGTATTGTAAACTTTACTGCTGTCACTACTACTGCGACTTCTTTCGCTTTTCCTTTCTCTCCCATTCCTTCACTGTCCGCACGTACGCACGCTCCCTCACTCTCGCTCGCCCACTCACACCTTACGCACGCACCTCACACACCGCCCTATTCCTGAAAGGGGCTCCGCCACTCTTACAACAATGGAGACCCATCGACAGAACTTGAATCCCCTCCTCTTTCACTGAAGTCGCAGGTGTGGAAGTATTTTGGATTTCCAGTGAGTTATGTTGACAAAAAAGCCACAGTTTGCAAGCTCTGCAGAAACTAGATGGCAGGTTATTCTGTTGAAGTTTCTAATTGACGGAAGATATAAGTTATTGTTACATTATGTTGTTAATAAATGTTTTAAATTTGACAATGTAGTGTGGTGCATTGCAACAAAGGTCAGATATTATATATTGCATAAAAGTCTAGTCTAAAAATGGCATAGCAGCCTGTGCTTTAAAAAAAATAAATGTAAAAATCGAGAATCGAATCGAACCGTGACCTTAGAATCGAAAATTGAAATGAATCGAGGATTTTGAGAATCGTGACACCCCTAGTGGATGTGATGCTCCCCAGCCTCACCTGTTGCATCCTGTCAGTGAGTAAGCTGACAGTTGGGGGCTGGTACAGTGAGCTGGGTGAGCTTGTGGTGGAGGATCTGAAGGATGATGGTCTTGAATGCCATGTCCACAAACAGGATCCTTGCTTAGGTCCTTGGAAAGTTGAGGTGATGCAGGATGTAGAGCAGGCCCATGTTGACTGCATCATCCACCAACCTGTTTGTTCGGTAGGCAAACTGCTGGGGGTTCAGGAGGGGGTCTTCAGGTGGCTCAACACCAGTCTCTCGAAGGGTTTCATTACCACAGACATCAGGGCAAGAGGCTTGTGGTCATTTAATCCTGTTATTGACTGATTGTTTCTTGGGGACCTGGATGACAGTTGAGCATTTGAAGCAGGAGTGCACTCGATCTGTGTGAAGATGGGGGCCAATTGGTCAGCATGGACTCTCAGGCAGGAAGGGGACACACCATCAGGTCCTTGGGCCTTCCTGATCTTCTTTCTCGGGAAGAGCTGCCACCTATCCTCGTCACAGATCTTTAGTGCAGGTGGGGGTTCAGAGGGGCGTGAAAGAGTTCCTTTTAAACCTAGTGTAGAAGGTGTTAAGATCATCTGCCAGTTGGGGGTTTTCCACGAAGTGTGGGGAAACACGTTCATAAATACACACAGACATCATCATCTTGACGCGTAACGTCATGCCTCCTGAGGGTCCGCGGTGCCGGCTTTCTGTGTGAATTACACACTGGTTTGTCTTTACGCCGGAGTTGCTTGGCTCTGTGTGAACAAACTGCAGATAATTTGCGAACCACCACTGTGGCAATAATATGGCGTCTCTGTGTGTGAGTTTTTGGGCCCCTACTTAGATCAGTGTTTCCCAACCTTTTTTGAGCCACGGCACATATTTTACATTAGAAAAATCACACGGCATACCACCAAACAAAAATGTCACAAAAAGTACATATAATGAAATATAATGAAAATCTAATAATTTACCCACAATTTACTTACTCAGTGTGAAACCTGGGCCTGTTTAGTTGAACACAAAGCTGATATTCATGCAGGAATTGAAGAAAGACACACACGAAGATCTTCCTCAACAGCTCCAAGTCTCTTTTCGTCTTTATAGCAGTCATGCTTGAAAAGGTAGATCAGCAAAGCTCAGCTTTAGACCACGATTTTGTCTCAGTTCAGTTATTTCTTCCTGCTCCTGCAAAGTCATGTCCTTTCCAACTGCAGTTGAGCTATATGGGTTCCTAACCCAGTCAAGGCAATCAGTGGAAAGTGAAGGGAAATACAATGACAACTTTTGCTCAAGAATTTGCAGATTGTTTACCTATTGTCTCACACAGTGCAAAACTGTTGACATCCTGCCATTTCTGGGTGTGTGGGAACATGTCAAGGTTGGCACTTTCCACATGTTGTTTCCAGAGCTGCACCTTTGAAAGCTATCCCTTTATCTTATCTTTATTTCATCTGAGCAGGTTTTCATTTTGGACTTGTATTTGTGCGTTCAGGTCACTCAGATGTTGAAATATATCTGCCAGATATGCCAGTCTTGCACACCACTCGTCACTTGAGAGCAACATACTTCCGCCATCAAACTTCTCCTTTGTCAAAAACACTTTAAAGTCCGTGTAAAGCAAATTCCGCCGTTTTCTTCTAAACACATTAAAAAGGTCATAAATGTATTTCCTTAAATAATGTAAAAAGCCATTCAACCATTTAGAATTTAATTGTGGAGCTAGGCTCACAAACTGTGTTTCAAAATTTCTGTGTTCAGGATTTAATGGGCGGGTCAGAAATTATGGCGACGTTACGTAACTCGGCCATGATTTGCATAAACCCGGCCCTGCTGTGGAAGCGGTATAAATACATTCAGCACATTAGCTTCGTTGGTTTTTTCGCTGAGTCTTGGATAGCATCTCTTTAGAATAGTTTGCAGCTAGCTAACCAGTCAACCAGTCAGCTA
Organism: Sparus aurata; assembly: GCF_900880675.1. NCBI lineage: Eukaryota > Metazoa > Chordata > Actinopteri > Spariformes > Sparidae > Sparus > Sparus aurata. Next base: position 1,622,531 of record NC_044203.1, on the reverse strand, counting down.
AACAGTCATGTCTCCTCCACATCGCTCGTGCATCTTTCCTGGATGCCACAGTGTGCAGGGTAACGGCGCAGTTAGGTTATTTAAGTTTCCTACGGACGACAATGTAAATGGTGGATCGACTTTGTCAAGAGGAGCTACTGTGGAGAGTTCAAAATCACCACCAACACCCGTCTCTGCAGTGTCCACTTTACCCCCAATAGTTACAGCAACTGTCACCAGGTAAAGTCTGGTGGAAACGTCACCAACCCTCTCCGTCCTGCCAACAACAGATGCTTTCATCTCCGCCACCGGCATTACATGCCCACCAGAGAGTGTAAATGTTAGCAAATGTTTATTTTAATAAACATTAAAGCATTTAATCATGACATGATTTGGCCTCATTCCCTGAGCGGAGTCCATCTGACAGCACAATGATAATCTTCAGGTAATATTTTATGTGCAGCAATATAGCTATGACAAGGAATTATATGTAGACTGGGGTTTTACGTTTGTGTGTAATTAAAACATGGACTGATCAGTGTCTGACTCAGAGTCAGTTTCTGGCTCTGATGGCTCGAACAGGTCGGGCTGGGTCTGTCCGATGCTGCTGTTAGCTTCCATTGTTACTGTAGGTTACGTCCTTGTACAGTACATGGAGGAGGCTCCCCTCCCGCACGTGGGCGTGGTTCCAGCGCCCCAGGTCAGATTGAGTACTTTTTCTTTTCAAATAGTTATCCATTGCTATTACCTGCGCTGTGTCACTTGAAGCATGACTATGTACTTCTGTATTTAGCGCGATACGTCCAGCAGATGGCAGTGAAATGTTCAACTGCCCTCTAGTAGTAGAACATTTAATTGTTCTGCCTGTCACAACACGCTGCTTGCTTAGAGTACCAATCAGGCGAAATTGGATAATCTTCCACGGCACACCTGATGATTTTTCATGGCACACCTATGTGCCGCGGCACAGCGGTTGGGAATCACTAACTTAGACATCTAAAATTAAAATACTGCGGGACAAATGAGGCACTCACTGTTAATATACACTTTGTCAATACATCATTCCAGACACCGGACAAGACAGGTCGACAGAACACGACAGGATGTGTAAAAACGCCCAGAGAATCATTGGTACCCATCTACAGAGCATCAGGGTGAGTTGTGGTGTCTGCACAGAGCACAAAGAATACAAAAGACAACACTCAGCCAGCCACAGTCTGTTCACCATGCTGCCATCTGTTAAAGGATACAGAAGTATTAGCTGCAATACCAGCAGACAGAGTAGCTACTTCCCTCAGACTGGGAGACATCTCAATTCATCCTCAACATGCCACTGTAAACAATATTGTTTTTTGCATAATGTAGCATTTAGGAACTTTAGAGTAACTTAAACTTCATGAACTCAAATTTCATCCTACAACCCTGGTGTTGTAAATTGACCATTACATGAACCTTTAACCTAGAAAGGCCTGATGCAGGATGCCATCAGGTTCGTACAGGTTTTATGGGTTGAACTGTGTTAAATTCAGTTGAACTGCAATGTGTTGTCAGTATTCACCTACTTGAGCCCTCAGCCCAGGACAATCCCCTTTTCATACAACTCAAGCCACAGTCCTCTAATTGAAAAACAGACATTTCTTATTAAGTGTCCATTAAAACACTGCCTCCAGTTATACACCTCAATATATGTGTGTGTAAGTGTCTTTGGGTGTAAAATGTGTGCATGTCAAGGGAGAAGAAGCCACAAGTATGTTAAAAATGTAAATGACTAGCTGATGGGGAAATGAGACAAACTCAGTGTTTCATTTGGTGTGAACAGTTAGTTGGTTTGGGATTTACGCAGACATTGACTAATGTATATGTGCCTGTGTGCCTCTTTGTGTATGTGTGTGTGTGAGTGTAAATGCTCCAACACTCCACTCACAGCTCCACTGCTAATGATTAGCCCTAGCGTCTATCTGAGCTCTACAGAAACCTCAAAGATCTCTTTCATTCAGCAGCCCTGTGTGTTTGCGTGTGTCTTTCTGTGTGTGTGTGTTACTGAGACAGAATATGGCTCTCCCACGGTTCACCACAGACACACACACACACACACACACACACACACACACACACACACACAAACCATTAGCTGGTTAGGTGGTTTGTTTTTACACTGAGTCTTGATGACTTCATGGTTTGCTTTGTCACTGAACCACTGCAGTGAGGCTCATCAGTGCTTTACATCAAACGTTTCTTTTCCATGTGTGTGGCTTCATGTGTTAATGATGTGTTGACAGCCGCCATGTTGACACAAAATGTGTTTTTAATTAAAGCAAGATGTGCAGTAAAAAGCTTGAGTGATGGGTGGGCTGAAAACGCCATAGAACATACAGAACATTAGATCATGTTCCTGGAAGCAGATGCAGCAACAGATTGACACTAAATTAGGCAAAACTTCTTCTTATTCATTCTTTTATCATCAGGGTAGGTCAGCTTGTTTTTTCTGATTTTCTGCCAGTATTTCCACGGGTTTGTTGTCCACAGGAACCGCAGGGAAGGACAATGTAAATGTTTCAACAAAAGGAAATAAGTCTGACATGCTTTCACATGGAGCTGCAGCCTGTACAGCTCTGACAATAGAGCATTCTAGTATCTTATATAAAGCAAGATGTCAATCTGTCTGTTTGTCTTTCTTTCTTTCTGTGGTTCAGTGCCAGATTGGGTGCAATTTGGACAAATGTAATCTTTTATATTAACAGAATTTGAGGGGCTTAAGGCTCAACTCAAGTTACTGAGAAACACACACCCACACACACAGTAGTGAGACAACTGTAGAAAGGCTGAATTTGCAGAACAGTAGTTACTAAAACCTTGCATGCTATTTGCTGCCACTGAAGAAAAATCAAGTGTCCTGCAGAGTTGAAAAGTAATGAGCCACGCTTGGCCTGACTAGGGTCGAATTGGCATATCAGCTGACATTTAACACTGAACGGTGCTCAGTGCACTTCCCATGTGCTTATTCATACTGTGTCCATTTGACACAGCAAGTGTGTGTTTTTAGAGATGTCAACATTAGCTTCAAAACATGACACTGTTCATGTTCATTCATATGTAATAGTACTTTGTGTTGTAGTGGTTGGCACCCTACCTGGCAATGTGCCACTTCCTCTCCACCAGCAGGTGAATGTCTTCGATGCGTCGGCTGTTGGCGTAGTGCAGCCTCTTAGGCAGATGCTGCTTCATGTATGGCTTAAAGTGCTGGTCTGCTTTCTTACACTGAAACAAAGAAACACTTATTGGCATTGTGATATCAGAAGGGCCAATAAGAGAGGGGACAGATACTATATCAATACTTAGTATTGCAGGTTCTACAATTTCTGTGCTGCATGATATAATTCTGTTCTTTTCTTGTTCTAAATTTCTTTTAGGTTAGGTTTTAAGGTTTTTTAGACAATCAAAGATAGTGCTATTGACCAGTGTCTGCATATTTGTTGTCTGTTATGCATCAATATGAAAGCTTTAAAAAAAAAAAAAAATGTTTACACAACATTAAGCAGCTTTGGGCTTCTATAACAATTTAATTCCCAGGGAAGTTCACTCTTTCAGTGCACTGTTGTATTTTTGGACAATAAAGTTGTCAGATTGTAAAATATCCTTCTACCATTACATATCTTTGTAACAAGTGTTTATGGATATATTCTGTTTGTATAAGAATATTGACCACTAACTCAGTTTGGAGTTGTTTTACTCCCTTGTAACTGTATCAGCATCAACCCCAAAAACGTTTCACTTAACACAAAAGTTCACAGATTTTTTTATTCAACCTGAATACTTACTGTTAGGTTTGCAACAACAGCTTTGGGGTCATCTGAAAAAAGAAAATGTTCAGAGCGGTGAAAGTTATTGCCGTTTCAAATGAACGTAGAGAAAATGGCTGTATTACAGTGAAGCCACTGAAAGTGCTGTACACACTGCCAATGATCAGATCATAGGCTCTTTGATCCTGCCTACAAGTTATTGTGTTATGTTGACTATAAAGGTCTTAAGCTACAGGCTGTGAATACAGTGGAGTCTGTACAAATAGAAGGGCAGAGATCTGAAAATTAACAAGCAAAAAAGAAAGAAAGAAAAGATACAACAAGGAAGCTAGAAAGAATAACAGGGTGAAATATCTCAGAAAGGAATCCACAGCTATCACTCTCTCACAATTAGGATTGTTGGGGTATCTTGAACGTATTCTGCCTAGAGACCCAGGGATGAGGATGATGTCATCAATGTTGGTCAGGTAGTTGCTGAGGAACTCAGTGCGATCACAGTGGGCCTCCTCCATACCTGGGAACACACAGGAGGGTGAATGAGTGTGTGTGTGATTGACTGTTGAAATCTAAATTGCAGTGAATGAGCAGTGCTCTTCAGCGCCTCTGTGTCTACTGCCAGTGTACCTTTGAGCATTGCACTTCTACCTAAGTTACTTTAGTCGGAAGCACAGTGTGTGTTTGTGTCCGTGAGTGTGTCTGTACCATGATCCCCCACCAGGATGATGTTGACACAGCGGTGCAGTTTCATCTGTTTAAGTCCATTCATCAATTGGCCAACAATCCTGTCAATTACCCTCAGTGGGTTGTTCAACTGAAGCATACAAAAAGAGTCACTGAGTGTGTGTTTGAATGATATACAACAACCACAAAAATCTCAAGGAATTTGTAATGTGTCTCTTTGTGACTGGTGTGTACTTTGTGTGTATCAAGTGCTTTTCATACATTCTTAAACATCCCTGGTACACATACAATCACAGATGCAGATTGTACTCACTTCTGTGCTCATGGGCCCCATTTTGTGTCCATATGTGTCTGGTTGTTCGGAATGCATGGCGTAGATGTAGGGCCTGTAACAACACACATTGGTTATTTGTTTATGGTTGTTGTAACAAATGATCTTTAAAATTCTGCACACTGTGTAAAACATAAATAAATACAGGATGCAATGATTTGCAAACAAATTGTATTTACAGCCAACAGTTTTATGTTCCTGGGCACAAGTTATAGCATCCTTCCTACAATCCTGTGTTTCACAAAGCAGTGAGCCTCACCCCATCCTTACTGGTGAACAACGGAGCCTTTTGAGAATGTCCCTTTCATACCCTCTTCAAAGTAACTCATTTGTTATTTATTTGACATTTATTTCCATTTCAACCTTCCTGACTGTCAGAAGCAATGCTTATCACTGAATATCTTCCGTCTCATGCATGTGCAAGTTGAGTATTAATATAAACACAGTCACATGTGACCTTGGATGACCTCTGACCAGTTATAACTACCTGTGTCATCAAGGCGATCAGTCCCGTATCAAACGCATAGTTGCACTGAGTTGAATTATCTGATGTCAAAAGTTTACTGAGAGCTTTCTGCGTGTAGTCTTGTGATCATATCGACCAGAGTTGCTGTCTCAGCCTGGATTAATTGGTACGGTGCAGAGAGTGTTCCTGCTCCCTTGTCACTGTAGGGCTGTACATTGAGTAACATCTCACAGTTAGCAGGGTGCTCTCACCCAGGCCAATTTGTTGGGTAGCTAGCAAGCGTGCCTTTAATATCAGCTGGATTTGACCTTTGCTGTGCTAGTGAAGAGAGTGTTTCTGCTCCCCTCTCACTGCAGTGTTATATTTTGTTTCATGTCTTGTTCACAGATGCAGAGTGCCCTCGCTTTTTTAGTCATTGTAGTGCTCTTGCCCATTCAGACTTTATCTGGCTTTAGCATCTGATGTTGTCTCTATGATCAAGGTGAAGTCCTCCCCTGCCTCTAAACCTGGTTTTTGGCTCAGAGTTGCAGCTTGATTTGCGACAGTCAGAGCCAGCACCTGCTAATGCTTTTTTCAGGCACACTTCAGCCCCTGCCACCTTTTCTGTTCCTTCCTCTGAGGAATATCTTAAGGAGCCACATGCATGCTGAAGGGACCCCAATCATTTCCCCTGATGAAGCTCTGAGGCCAGATGCCAGGTGTCCTTGACCCCAATATCGGGTCACAGATGACCTCCTCTATGATGCAGAGGTGCACTTGAGCCATATGAGTGACTCCCTCTCTCACCTCATGCTTGCCCTTTTGGCTTCCTTGCAGCAGATTGCAGTTGACGCATATTACATAAGCATTAGTGATGCTTCATTGCACGCCTATGCTGTCATGTTGATGGATCTTGGGCATATAATGTCCACTCTGGTTCAGACTCACAGTCAGGTTGCATGGAGGTTGTACTGGTGTACAGTTCAGAAATAAGACCTAGCACATTGCTCTGTGCCTATGATCATTGAGTTTCTGCAATCTCTCCTGGACCAAAGCCGTTCTCCCTCTACCCTGAGGGTGTATGTGGCTGCCATTTCCTCCTAGCATGTTAAGGTTGAAAATGAGACAATAGGGAGCCACAAGTTAGTTTACCTCTTTTAAAGGGGGCCCTCAAATTAAATCCCCCAAGTGCCCCAATGGCTCCTGTATGGTGTTGGACACTCTGTGCCTGCCTCCCTTTGAACCCTTAGCACAGTCAAAGCTCAAATGGCTGTCTGTCAAAAGACCATTTCTTTCAGCAAAGCATATTGGAGAGATACATGCCTCATCTGTGAGCAATTCCTGTATGCCTGTGGCCAAATACAGCATTCCTCTCTAAGGGGCTTGCTTACAAGGACCTCAGTCATACCTCAGTCAGTCGAAGGTGATGATCAGCCATGCATATGATGGTCTGTTATGCTAAGAAAAGGTTGTGCTCTCTCCAAAAAGCGCCCGTCCCATTGGGCATTGTAATGCAATCGCTAATAATCAAAGCGCAATGTGCCGTGCTATGCCAACTGGGGTAAAGTGCCACTCTACCAAGAGTGTCTCCACATCATGGGAAATCCTGACATTTTCCAGATACTCCAGTGTGAACATGGTCAACCCTCATCCACTGGGTGTAGTTCTTCAGCCGAGCTCCTCTGCTTCGTCCTTGTTAGGTGGGTACTCGAATTCCTAGTGACTCAGTTGCCATAAGTCATCCAATGATAAGCACTGCCTTTGGCAGTCAGTACGGGTGAAATAGAATGAATGTTACAAATCTAACCACAGTTCTATGTATCCTGAATGACTGCCAGAGTTCTCAGTCATTCAGAAGCTGTGAGGGCCCTGAGCCCACAGTTTGGAACCACTGAACTAAACTAATAAACTCTATGTACAGTGCATTCAGAAACTATTCAGACCCCTTCATTTTTATCACATCTTTCTTCACTGCCTTGGCTGTGCATTTAGGGTCAATGTCCTGCTGGAAGGTGAACCTTTGGCACAGTCTGAGATCTGGAGCACTCTGGACCAGGTTTTCATTCAAGATATCTCTGTAAATTGCTCTGTTCATTTTGGCGTGGTGGCCATCTCTAGGAACTCCTGCTTGTTCTTCTTCCATATAAGAGTTACAGAGGCCACTGTTGCCCTATGGCTTTTTTTTAGTATTCCCCAGATCTGTGCTTTGACACAATCCTGTCTCTGAGCTTGGCAGGCAGTTCTTTCAACCTCGTGGGTTGGTTTATTCTCTGTCGTGCACTGTCAAAGATCTCAAAGCTGATCAAGAAAAATGGGAGGCACCTGAGCTAAATTTCACATGTCAAAGCAAAGGCTCTGAATACTTATGTCAATGTCATATTTCAGTGTTCTTCCTTCCTTTTAATCACAATTGCACAAATTTCTAAAATTCTGTTTCCACTGTGCCAGTTTGGTGTATTGAGTGTAGATTGATGATGGGAATTTTTTTTTATGGATTTTAGCACAAGGTTGCAACATAACAAAGTGTGAAATAAGTGACGGGTCTGAATACTTTCCAAATGAACTGTAAAGTGGACAAAACTAGCTTCACTATGACATTGATAAAATGCACTTTCCAAACTGATGCTATAAAGCTGCTGTAATCTTTATCGTCATTTTAGATACCTTCTTTTCCCTTTTACAGTTAGCAACCCCCTCCCTCCTTCTCTGTCCTGACAGGATAAAGTGGGGAGGGACACCTACATTTTTTTCCTCTTTTGCTACATAAGCTGAGGGAGGATAGACATGGGTTATTGACCAAACCTTCCATCACAGTGAATATACAGCTATTCAACACTTATTCTAATAAAAATATATCACTTACAGCAGCTTTAAGGTTTTTTTGTTGAAATGCAGAATAATGTTAAGCTGAGATGAAAAACCTGAATAAATGAGAGGAGAAACACAACAATGATGGCTTTGCTGTCATGTTTTGGTTCCACTTATTCCCAACAAAAATCCAACTTAAACCCGTTAAGATCTGGCTTCTGTGTGCAATGGGAATGTGTAAACTCTGAATTTACACCCAGGTCAATTAACTCAGCAGTAGACACTGGTTTTTTATTACCTTGGCTCAGTTTGGCTTTGATCTAAAAGATCCGGATGAACACGTTAAATTCCACCACGTGAAGAGATAGCGCATTATAAACATCCAGTGGTGGTGCGTAAATAAGGAAGGAATTTGGGATGTGGTATATTAAGGACGTTTTATCACTGGACACAGTGTTGGAGGTGGAGTCCTGTTTATTCCCATGAAAGCTGCTCAGTGGTGTTTTGAAGCCCAAAAAGGCTTGACTTTCCAGCTTTGAAAATACCTGGCTCACCGACCGAGCCAACTAACTTCCACTTTAGCGCCCCACTAACTTGAAGGGGCTAAAATAATTTAATCATGCGGCTCTTCTAGACTTTCCAAATGTTATTGGACTGAATGGCTCAAATTATGATTGTGAAACAAGTCATTTCGCGGGGGTTGTGACTCTCATAAGAATTTATCCACAGTTTTAGAGACATTTCTTTCAAATTGAGTCAATTGTTTTCTTTCTTCTATTACAACTGTTTCCAGCACATTTGTGCGTGAAACATGACATCAATGATGTACAACGTAATGTTTCAGATTAAAAAAAAATAATAAATCAATGGGCTGCCTTGTCTGAGGGAAGTGGGAATGGGGTCATTTGGCGTTTTTTAGCGGGTGTACCCACATTTAAAGAAATTGTGTAGACCTGCAAATTTCGGTGGAAGAGCAGTATTAGAGGGAAGGGTCACTATGAATCAATACAAAGTTGTTCTGAGTGATCATACAGCATGGAGGGATCGCTGAATGGTTTGAGTATGAAAATGATGTGAATGATATGCCTCTGTCATTTTGGAACATTGTGTCAGACGGTGCCCTCCACCACCATCATCATCAAAACACAAAATCAGGGAATATCTTTTGGAAACAATGTGTTTTCTCTTTAATTTGTCATCCATTTATATATTTTTATTCTGAAAATCAAATGTAAATGTGGGATATGGTGGAACTGATCCCACTCCTGCTAAGCTGTGGTTGCATATGTTAACAAGATTAAAAATAAAGAATGAGAAAAGAGGAAGATGAAAGACAAAAAAGGAAAAACTGATTTTACCTCTCTCCTTCAGGAAGGTGGAGCCACTGCAGCATAGTCAGTATCCGCCTCTCCAATGGGATAGAACTGGAACACACATTAAAAACTTTCACACAGACTTACAATTATAAACTCTGGTTCTGGCACCAGAGAGCCATATAAAGCTGAGGCTTGTGGAGTACAACACATTCATATCCCCCTGACTGTTTTAAGTGTCTGAAAGCCAAAGTCTGCCTGTATGCTGCATCCTGTGTTGTGATGAGGCCACCAACCACGCTGCTGGCTGTTAAACAGTCCACACCTGTCAACCATCAAGCCATGGACTGAGGCCCTGAACGGGGCTTGATGTTTGGGGCAATGGGGGCAGGATGGAGGATCAAGAAGGTGTGGTACACAGTGTTAACAGTTTCCTCTCCATGATTCCCTCCTTTCTTAAGTCTATGCTAAGTCTATTTCTTTTACCAGTGCCATTACTACTATTATTTCGAAATATTATATAAGCCCACAGCAACATAACGTCATAGCAACGACGATTAAATAACGGAGAGGGCTTTATTTTTGGGCTCCTGGCTCGTTGCTCTGTACCTGTCCTCTGTGAGCTGGGCGGGTCGAGAGGCAAGCTGCCTGAATCTGACCGGACTGGGACCCCAAGACCAAGAGAGAGATTTATTGATACTGTGGTGGAATTACAAGGTCCAAAAGACTGAAACCATCCGCCACCCAGTGAAAGAAAAGAAGGAAAGAAGAGGAAGACGTGAAGAAGATAGAGGTACAGTAACGTCAATGTGATGAAGGGAATGAAATTAATAGTTTAATGATCGTAGTTACTGTTGTTGGAGCAGAGTGTTAGCTTGCTAGCTTACTTCAGACGATAGCAGCATTGTTTAATAATCAATAAATAGCTGAGTCGACGTGTGTTAATGTTACTCCACCTTAAATTCATCAGGGACATTTGGAAAGTTAACATTAGGCCTGTTCAGGTGTTATTTTACAGGTGTCTTTACTGCTTGTATGTCAGTTAAATGCTATTAGTTTTCCATCCCCTTTGTAATAGTGTAGTTGTAAGGCTTTGGTTTGTTGTGTCACACTTTGTATGTTAAAGTTTACACCAGTGTTAAAGTGCAGTTAAAGTGTATTACTGTTAATACCCCACACCTTAGCTTTCCCATATCATTCATAGGCGAAATATATACACTGCACTTGCACTCTGGTGAGACTGAATTGCATTGCAATGATAATAAAGTTGAATGAATCTCATCAAATGTTCATTATTAGTCTATATCAGTCTTATGTATAGCACACATCAAGCATCTGTTTTTTTTGTTTTTTAAATCTAACATGCAGTGGTCACATATACTTCTCTTCTCTCTTCAGATGCACTCTTAACATATTTCACCACCAGCAGCCCAGTGACACAGAATCAGGTGCTCCTGTCCTCTACCTCAGCACAGCAGAGAGACACAGCATCAGGTGTTCCTGTCCTCTACCTCAGCACAGCAGAGTGACACAGCATCAGGTGCTCCTGTCCTCTACCTCAGCACAGCAGAGTGACACAGCATCAGGTGCTCCTGTCCTCTACCTCAGCACAGCAGAGTGACACAGCATCAGGTGCTCCTGTCCTCTACCTCAGCACAGCAGAGAGACACAGCATCAGGTGCTCCTGTCCTCTACCTCAGCACAGCAGAGAGACACAGCATCAGGTGCTCCTGTCCTCTACCTCAGCACAGCAGAGTGACACAGCATCAGGTGCTCCTGTCCTCTACCTCAGCACAGCAGAGTGACACAGCATCAGGTGCTCCTGTCCTCTACCCCAGCACAGCAGAGAGACACAGCATCAGGTGCTCCTGTCCTCTACCTCAGCACAGCAGAGTGACACAGCATCAGGTGCTCCTGTCCTCTACCTCAGCACAGCAGAGTGACACAGCATCAGGTGCTCCTGTCCTCTACCTCAGCACAGCAGAGAGACACAGCATCAGGTGCTCCTGTCCTCTACCTCAGCACAGCAGAGTGACACAGCATCAGGTGCTCCTGTCCTCTACCTCAGCACAGCAGAGTGACACAGCATCAGGTGCTCCTGTCCTCTACCTCAGAACAGCAGAGTGACACAGCATCAGGTGCTCCTGTCCTCTACCTCAGAACAGCAGAGTGACACAGAATCAGGTGCTCCTGTCCTCTACCTCAGCACAGCACAGTGACACAGCATCAGGTGCTCCTGTCCTCTACCTCAGCACAGCAGAGTGACACAGCATCAGGTGCTCCTGTCCTCTACCTCAGCACAGCAGAGAGACACAGCATCAGGTGCTCCTGTCCTCTACCTCAGCACAGCATCAGGTGCTCCTGTCCTCTACCTCAGCACAGCAGAGAGACACAGCATCAGGTGCTCCTGTCCTCTACCTCAGCACAGCAGAGTGACACAGCATCAGGTGCTCCTGTCCTCTACCTCAGCACAGCAGAGTGACACAGCATCAGGTGCTCCTGTCCTCTACCTCAGCACAGCAGAGTGACACAGCATCAGGTGCTCCTGTCCTCTACCTCAGCACAGCAGAGTGACACAGCATCAGGTGCTCCTGTCCTCTACCTCAGCACAGCATCAGGTGCTCCTGTCCTCTACCTCAGCACAGCAGAGAGACACAGCATCAGGTGCTCCTGTCCCTCTACCTCAGCACAGCAGAGAGACACAGCATCAGGTGCTCCTGTCCTCTACCTCAGCACAGCAGAGAGACACAGCATCAGGTGCTCCTGTCCTCTACCTCAGCACAGCAGAGAGACACAGCATCAGGTGCTCCTGTCCTCTACCTCAGCGCAGCAGAGTGACACAGCATCAGGTGCTCCTGTCCTCTACCTCAGCACAGCACAGTGACACAGAATCCGGTGCTCCTGTCCTCTACCTAAGCGCAGCAGAGTGACACAGCATCAGGTGCTCCGGTCCCTCTACCTCAGCGCAGCAGAGTGACACAGCATCAGGTGCTCCGGTCCCTCTACCTCAGCACAGCAGAGTGACACAGCATCAGGTGCTCCTGTCCTCTACCTCAGCACAGCAGAGTGACACAGCATCAGGTGCTCCTGTCCTCTACCTCAGCACAGCAGAGAGACACAGCATCAGGTGCTCCTGTCCCCTACCTCAGCACAGCAGAGTGACACAGCATCAGGTGCTCCTGTCCTCTACCTCAGCACAGCAGAGTGACACAGCATCAGGTGCTCCTGTCCTCTACCTCAGCACAGCAGAGAGACACAGCATCAGGTGCTCCTGTCCTCTACCCCAGCGCAGCAGAGTGACACAGCATCAGGTGCTCCTGTCCCTCTACCCCAGCGCAGCAGAGTGACACAGCATCAGGTGCTCCTGTCCTCTACCTCAGCACAGCAGAGAGACACAGCATCAGGTGCTCCTGTCCTCTACCTCAGCACAGCAGAGTGACACAGCATCAGGTGCTCCTGTCCTCTACCTCAGCACAGCAGAGAGACACAGCATCAGGTGCTCCTGTCCTCTACCTCAGCACAGCAGAGAGACACAGCATCAGGTGCTCCTGTCCTCTACCTCAGCACAGCAGAGTGACACAGCATCAGGTGCTCCTGTCCTCTACCTCAGCACAGCAGAGAGACACAGCATCAGGTGCTCCTGTCCTCTACCTCAGCACAGCAGAGTGACACAGCATCAGGTGCTCCTGTCCTCTACCTCAGCACAGCAGAGAGACACAGCATCAGGTGCTCCTGTCCTCTACCTCAGCACAGCAGAGAGACACAGCATCAGGTGCTCCTGTCCTCTACCTCAGCACAGCAGAGTGACACAGCATCAGGTGCTCCTGTCCTCTACCTCAGCACAGCATCAGGTGCTCCTGTCCTCTACCTCAGCACAGCACAGTGACACAGAATCCGGTGCTCCTGTCCTCTACCTCAGCACAGCACAGTGACACAGCATCAGGTGCTCCTGTCCTCTACCTCAGCACAGCACAGTGACACAGCATCAGGTGCTCCTGTCCTCTACCTCAGCACAGCAGAGTGACACAGCATCAGGTGCTCCTGTCCTCTACCTCAGCACAGCAGAGAGACACAGCATCAGGTGCTCCTGTCCTCTACCTCAGCACAGCAGAGAGACACAGCATCAGGTGCTCCTGTCCTCTACCTCAGCACAGCACAGTGACACAGCATCAGGTGCTCCTGTCCTCTACCTCAGCACAGCAGAGAGACACAGCATCAGGTGCTCCTGTCCTCTACCTCAGCACAGCAGAGAGACACAGCATCAGGTGCTCCTGTCCTCTACCTCAGCACAGCACAGTGACACAGAATCCGGTGCTCCTGTCCTCTACCTCAGCACAGCACAGTGACACAGCATCAGGTGCTCCTGTCCTCTACCTCAGCACAGCACAGTGACACAGCATCAGGTGCTCCTGTCCTCTACCTCAGCACAGCAGAGTGACACAGCATCAGGTGCTCCTGTCCTCTACCTCAGCACAGCAGAGAGACACAGCATCAGGTGCTCCTGTCCTCTACCTCAGCACAGCAGAGAGACACAGCATCAGGTGCTCCTGTCCTCTACCTCAGCACAGCAGAGAGACACAGCATCAGGTGCTCCTGTCCTCTACCTCAGCACAGCAGAGAGACACAGCATCAGGTGCTCCTGTCCTCTACCTCAGCACAGCAGAGTGACACAGCATCAGGTGCTCCTGTCCTCTACCTCAGCACAGCAGAGAGACACAGCATCAGGTGCTCCTGTCCTCTACCTCAGCACAGCAGAGAGACACAGCATCAGGTGCTCCTGTCCTCTACCTCAGCACAGCAGAGTGACACAGCATCAGGTGCTCCTGTCCTCTACCTCAGCACAGCATCAGGTGCTCCTGTCCTCTACCTCAGCACAGCACAGTGACACAGAATCCGGTGCTCCTGTCCTCTACCTCAGCACAGCACAGTGACACAGCATCAGGTGCTCCTGTCCTCTACCTCAGCACAGCACAGTGACACAGCATCAGGTGCTCCTGTCCTCTACCTCAGCACAGCAGAGTGACACAGCATCAGGTGCTCCTGTCCTCTACCTCAGCACAGCAGAGAGACACAGCATCAGGTGCTCCTGTCCTCTACCTCAGCACAGCAGAGAGACACAGCATCAGGTGCTCCTGTCCTCTACCTCAGCACAGCACAGTGACACAGCATCAGGTGCTCCTGTCCTCTACCTCAGCACAGCAGAGAGACACAGCATCAGGTGCTCCTGTCCTCTACCTCAGCACAGCAGAGAGACACAGCATCAGGTGCTCCTGTCCTCTACCTCAGCACAGCACAGTGACACAGAATCCGGTGCTCCTGTCCTCTACCTCAGCACAGCACAGTGACACAGCATCAGGTGCTCCTGTCCTCTACCTCAGCACAGCACAGTGACACAGCATCAGGTGCTCCTGTCCTCTACCTCAGCACAGCAGAGTGACACAGCATCAGGTGCTCCTGTCCTCTACCTCAGCACAGCAGAGAGACACAGCATCAGGTGCTCCTGTCCTCTACCTCAGCACAGCCCAGTGACACAGCATCAGGTGCTCCTGTCCTCTACCTCAGCACAGCAGAGTGACACAGCATCAGGTGTTCCTGTTCTCTACCTCAGCACAGCAGAGAGACACAGCATCAGGTGCTCCTGTCCCCTACCTCAGCACAGCAGAGTGACACAGCATCAGGTGCTCCTGTCCTCTACCTCAGCACAGCAGAGAGACACAGCATCAGGTGCTCCTGTCCTCTACCTCAGCACAGCAGAGTGACACAGCATCAGGTGCTCCTGTCCTCTACCTCAGCACAGCAGAGAGACACAGCATCAGGTGCTCCTGTCCTCTACCTCAGCACAGCAGAGAGACACAGCATCAGGTGCTCCTGTCCTCTACCTCAGCACAGCAGAGTGACACAGCATCAGGTGCTCCTGTCCTCTACCTCAGCACAGCAGAGAGACACAGCATCAGGTGCTCCTGTCCTCTACCTCAGCACAGCAGAGTGACACAGCATCAGGTGCTCCTGTCCTCTACCTCAGCACAGCAGAGAGACACAGCATCAGGTGCTCCTGTCCTCTACCTCAGCACAGCAGAGAGACACAGCATCAGGTGCTCCTGTCCTCTACCTCAGCACAGCAGAGAGACACAGCATCAGGTGCTCCTGTCCTCTACCTCAGCACAGCACAGTGACACAGCATCAGGTGCTCCTGTCCTCTACCTCAGCACAGCAGAGTGACACAGCATCAGGACTAAAGGCACCAATAGACCTGCTGACTGGACATCACTTCTGACTAGTTCACAGAGGACCATTTCAAATAAGAAAGCAGTTACACATTTTCTAAAAACAAAAATGGGAGAGTGTCAACATGACTTTTGTAACAGAGTCTTAGTCAATGCTGAACAAATCAAAAGAAGCTGGCTGATGTACTCAAACAGAAATGATAGCTTGCACTGCTTCTGCTGCTAAATGTTTTCTCCAAAAGAATACAGACTTAATAAGGAAGGACTAAAGGACTGGAATAATGCAAGCCACTTGCTGAAGGTTCATGAGGATAGCCAGGAGCACAATACCTACATGGCAACATGGAAGGAGATAAGTGAGAGATGGCACTCTGAGGCTGAGAGATAATATGTTTGTACAATGCGTTATTTATATTGTATTTTCATCACTTGTTTCTTTCTTCAGTTTTTATTTGGTGTGATATTTTTGACTTAAAAGAAATAAAATCTTGAATACATACATGCAGTTTCTGTGTGAGTGTATGAAAATTGATTGTGAAATTGACAGCAATGCAATTGATTTTAGCCCTCAGCTAAGATCTTGCCGAGGGCACCAAATTACTCAGGGCCGACACTGAGTCTATGTTCACCTTTGCAACTAAAAGCTCTCTCATCTTGTTGTCTGTTTTATATACTCTTTCTTTCTTCTTCTCCTCTCTTGTTCTTGTCCTCATTTGTTCTTTGTTTGTGGTTTAGGGGGGACCTCCAAGACAGCTGAACTCATCACAGACCTTCAACCCTGCAGCCATTAAGCAACAAGCCCTAGTCCCTATTAACAACCCAATCCCATAGTGCTACAATAATACTTAACAATAACACTTAACTCTGAGGAAAGGGAGGCCCTAGCATCACTCAAAAGAGACCAGAACATCCCCATCTTGCTGCAGATGAAGGCAGATGCACTGTAGTGCTGCTAAACACAGTGGACTACCACACCATAGTCACTGATCTGCTTAGTGATACTAACAACTATGATACATTAAGCCCAGATCATACCAATAGCTACAAAAAGAAGGCTATAGAATATCTGCAAAAACTGGATAAGGACAAAGTAATTGACAGGTCATTATATTACAGACTGTACCCTGGGGAAAATCAGTCCTTTATGGACAACAATGTACACATGGTGGCCAGAGAAGAAAGATGGCTTGAAAGAGGAGTTAACAATGGAACAACCGTCTTTGAGTAGAGGAGGTTGCCTACGATATTCTTTATCACCCACCTACAATGCTGTACTGAGTTCTCTCCCCAGACAGCTAACAACCATTCACACCTGGGTTCACCTAGCCTTAGCAACCCACGTGAAGGGTCAACAACCCCCTAGGGCCCTGACGACTGTGAAACTCAGAGCTATGAAACTCTGTGTTGGAGTGTCCTTAAAGACTCTGTAAGGACACTCCAACACAGAGTTTCAAATCCTGCGACTCCCCTCCAGTTAGTTAGAACTGAAGAAGCCTCTTGAATGAGAGCTGAAACATCTTTCAAATTCTGGTCCTTTTGGTTCTATGGAGTCTGCAACCCAGGTTCACAGAGGAATCCTGCATAGTGTAAACAGGCCCATTTGCACAAATTGCTGTGAAAACAGCCCAACACCATCCCTCTACTGAGATCTGCCTCACACTCCATCAAGACCTTCTCTGTGCTGACAGATGTGGGCACCTTTGTGTTCCACAGGTTATAGGTTTAGCGCAGAGTTAGCAGGAAGAACATTTATGGGCATGATCTGATGACCTCAATCAACAAGTCATTTACAGTCCCCCAATTATGACTGATAAGACGAGGCATCTGCATGGGTCTTTTAAGGTGTAATTAAAGAGTGCCAGAATTTGAAAGCAGCTCTGAAACTATAGTGGGCAGCATAAATGCTTACTGTGGTATACACGTGCCTCTTGTGACTAGCTGACATCAGCAGCTGATGGGGGAAGACACCGGGGCTCAGCTCAACCCAGGCTCAGTATCCTCCTAGTGAACACAGCTGGACACCAAAGTGCAACTAACAGTCTCTGAGACAGACAGCGGCCAGTTTGAAGACAGGGGATACAGTACAGAGGTGATTTACAGTGGCTCTGACCAGGACTAGGAATGTGCGGGATATGAAGACACAACAGGCGGAGACACGAGACATGATGAGTCAGAAGAGAAAGAGCGTGTCGGACATCAGCAGCTGGTGAAAAATATTTTCAAGTCTGACACTGTGAATTAAGGAATTATTTAGCGAAACCAGAAGTGATTTTGGAAAGAGACAAACCAAGACTTTTTTGGTGGGTTTTATTTTGTTTAAAGTTTGTATCAAGTGTAAACTCGTCTTACAGGCTGGCCACACTGGATGCTTTTGTAGTGCTGCTGTTTAATTGTTTTTATGTGTTCACATTGATCAGCTTATGCCTGCCCTATCTTTTTACATGGAGTTTGCCTTTGATAATTATCAGTAAATATGATGAAGTGAATTTCTTTTACCCCTGTTGAAAGAGCGTGAAAGCATGATGGTGAAAGAAAGGTAGGGAGAGAAAGAAAAAGAGTGCACAGGAGAAAAAAACCTGTTGTGTGTATTCTTTTTATGTCTATAACATATTTTACAGATAACAACATCAAAACCGTGGTAAAACGCTTGTATGATGTCGATATGATTGTCCAACGTTCATTTTCAGGTATACTGTTGCATTCTAATTTTTAGCTGAAGAGCCGCTACAACCTTGCTTGACCCACGCCAGAGAAACGTGACTTCCGCAGCCAATGTAGCTGGTCTAATCTGTAAACATGAGCCGTTTTTACACAAAGACTCACTATTATCGCCAGAAAGAAGGTTTGCCTTTACACTGCCTTCACTGGTTCATGGGAGTTAAAGTTTTTAACTCACACAGATGGCGAATTGGAATATCGGCGCAAGATTCCCGCCTTGAAAGGGCAGTGAGAATGTGGCTATAGGTCATTCTGTTTACTATTTGGAGTGAATAACATCGATAAAGCACAAGAATGTTTACGAGTATCAGCAAATAAGATGATGATTAAGCTAACCGGCTAAGGTTCAGGAAGGATGTTTATGTATTTCTGCTGATTCCTGTAGATTGGTAACACAAGTAAGGTGTGCGATAACCCAGACATGCTGTGGACAAAACTGAACAGCGGGGTCGGCAGGGGAGATAGAGCACACCTAGGTCAAGGTGTGTGACACCTTGGCACGCGAGCTGCACACCGGAGTGAGAAATAAGCAACTACTGTTGTCTAGTCAAGTCTAGAGTCTCTATTCTAGTCTGTAGTGACTTGTAGCTAGAGCAAATGACTAGGACACAGAGATAAGTGTTTGAAGTCATAAGCTAACTAAGGTTTACCATCAGTGTGACGTGCAGTGAGGAAAAATATTTTGTTTATTTTATACTGATTACCTCAAATCCTCAAAATTGCATTGTTAATGCTGTTTCTCTTACACATTGCAGTCAGAGAATAAAAGACACACAATAATTATTAAACTGTGTCCGGTGTCCTCATTCATGACCGGGCCACATTCACATTTTGTTTACTTTCTAGTATCTAATTTGTCACTTTTTCATCTCCCAACTCAAATTAAGGGGTTATCAGACTATCGCCTCTTTCAGTACAAAGTGGTATTAGGAGACAGGACAGGCCAGGTATAGCTGGTTAGCATGCTTACTTCAGTAGATGTATCTTTGTCATGTTTTGAACCAACATTCCTGCTATGTCTTACAAACTGCCCCTTCAAGGCTTATTGGCATCAAACATGCTTATCTAAACTCTGGAGGGTTAACGTTTTTTGTTTTATGGTTTTGGGCAGATGAAAACAGTACCATATGAGCTCAGGTGGCACTACATCAGGTCTCTGTAATGCAACCAGGCTCTACGAAACCTGCAGTGCAGTGCAGTTAGTTGTGCGGACATAATCCAAATCAAAAACAGGATACAGCCCCAATACTCAAGGTCTAGCAGCTATGAAGATATTGATGTTGCCATCTGATTGGCCAACAATTACTCCTGGATATAGAGGCTCCAATATAAATATAGGTGCTCATTTTTGACAACTTTTGAATGTGTTCATTCTGGAGAAATTAGAACAAACAGTGCATTCAGTGTATTAAACAAACTACAGCTGACTCCCAGTGAGTTTTGTTTACAATTTGTGATTTGCCTATCGGGTAACATGAGCAAATATTTAAATGCCAAAGGAAAGTACTCCAGACCAGCTCAGAACAAACAAAACACCATTTAGAAGTGCTGTGCTAAAACTTTATCAGCTTCTTGAAATTGTGCTGTCCAAGCAGAAAGTTGGCAAAGTCAGGAGAGGCAGTCAGTGAAAGCATCCAGCCAATAGTGGTCAATGTGTAAAATTGTTACATTATTGAAATTATTGAGAAATCTTCATTAAATACAACCAAAGCATTAATAAAGAGGACATAATATTGAAAAAGTGAAATTATGTCATTTACTGTCAATTTATGAAATATTATCTTTAAGACATCCAAGGCTTACGCAGAGCACCAACCATCAGCACTAAAAGGCTGTAGAATGTATTTAGGGAACTATTTGGTGACAGACAGCTTCACATGTAGACTTACACAGGCCAGAAGAAGGACGCAGCCTTCACTCCCTGTTTGGTTGCTGTGATCCAGATCTAGGAGACAAACAGTACAGTCTCATTATTTCATCAGCTTGACAGCATTCAGTTGGATACTATTGAACAATTACCCTGGATAAAAACAATAACATGGGTGAGTAAGCCTCAGTACAGTACATGCATGATATCACACTGTGTGTGGGTGCTTGATTATAGAGCAGCTTCTGTTACTCCAATTCATACAAAAAAACACACAGCAGGTTGGATTTGTTGGCGTCATATTTTCTTTTAGTTAGCAGTGCATCCTGATCGAAATTCATAAAACCTGAAGCTCTAAACAGTTTCAGATTGCTTAATGTCAGGTTTCGGTCTTACGAGAACTAAAAGTGTTTGCAACCAAGTGTTCATAATCACATATTAACATCTGTTGTTCATCAGCACATAATAAAGCCCATCAGGCTTAGCTTGTTAGATCCATAGGTGTGATTGGCAAAGGACAAAAATGCAGGAAAATATATGGCTCCACTATGTCTCTCTTTACTTTTTTTATGTCCCGTTGTTGGCTTCAGCCAAGAAAAAAAATAGTTTCGCCCCACACATCCAAAAGTCTTATAACACAGTGTTTCCCCCTTTTTTTTTTAAAATAGCAGTGGTGCCCTGAGTCAGCAACCAGCAACTTTAGGGGGTTCTGGGGGCATGGCCCCCCAGAAGAAAATTTTGAAAAATAACCCTTTAAATGGTGACTACTGGTGAGATTTTTGAAAAAAAATCATTTTCAGAATCAGAATCTAAGACATGAGACAAAATAGTGTAGAAGTTGACATTGCTGCTTGACAATATGTTAACCTCTTGAGCATTAGAGAATTTTTTTACCATTATTTTCTTTATTATTATATATTTTGTATGGAAACAGAATCTGTTTCAGAAGTCAGTGGGCCACATGACATGGAAGTTATTGAGAAAAAATTCATAATTTCTGCATATCAATATTCATATAAAATAGAGGAAGCACTAAAGAACAATACAAAGAGCTGTGTCTAATTTCTCCAGTTTACTAATACAATCTGCTGCTGGATTGGAATCACTGGGCCACATGACATGGAAGATATCAAAAACACTGCAATTATTTTGTATTAATATATTTATGCCAAGTAATTTAATGACGGTCCCTAAATCAGTTTCCAGTGATTCAGTGCGAGGCTCTGGAGGTGAGCTGACCGTCCTCCTGCTGCTAAAACTGGGTGAACCTCAGTAAAGTCGCGGCTGGACCCGAGTGAATGTCCACCGAAAATCCAACCTGACACTAACTTCACTCTGGTTCGATGAGTCGCCTGTTGCAACCTTTGAATAGGATGACAAGGATTTCAGTCACTCAACTTAAATGGTGACTTGTAGAAATTATACAAATAGCAGTAATGACAATAATAATCGATTTCAAGATAACTTAGGGTGCAGTGCTTTCACTGCGTGCAACTTTGCCATTCGCCCGTGATATTAAACCTACAAAAATCATGTCTGCAAAATTTTGCGGTGGCGCTGAAAATCCTTCAGCAGAATGCATATAGGAGAAACACTGACACATCAGATAACCTTCAGCAATGACTGCAGGCTCTTTGGTGGAGCTCTGCTTTGAATGAAGTGTCGTCGTGACAAATGAATGGACGACTTGCAGAGTGACATGAAGACATGAATCAGAGGCACAAAATACCTTAACAGCAGTGGCCGGTCATTATGTTTACCAATACCTGAGCCGTGCCTTGCCCCCCCCCCCCCCCAAAAAAAAAAAAAAAAAAAAAGATTTGCATGATTTACGAGAGCCTCATTTTCAGGTCGGAAAAGCCGGATGTCTTTCCTGCCTCTGTTGGCCTCTGGCATGTTAGATAAATAAAAAACAACACTAACATTCATAGCAATCCATAAAAGTTATCCATTGTCAAAGCATGAAGAAAAACATAACACAATCTCTGTTGGCACAGAAATAAATGTACAATAACAGCATTGATGGAACACAGGGAAGGGAAGTGACAATACTTACTGGCTGTCCTCCCCACCAGCGATGATTGAGTTTCTCTCTGCTTCTCAGGGTGAAGGTGGCATCAAACACTGGGTCATACATGGAGTTGCCAATGATCCCATGAGACTCCGGGTAAAGACCCTGAGAGAGATACACACTGAGATTATGCTTAGGCCGATAATATATGTTTTTTTAATTTTCTCTGTGTCTCATTTTCAGTGGTGGACTGTATAATCACATTTATTCAAATACTCGTTGCAAACAATTTTGAGGATCTGTAGCGCCGCATTATGTAATAATGTAATACATTTTCACTTCATTATGTAATAACGCCGCATTATGTAATAATGTAATACATTTTCACTTCATTATGTAATAACGCCGCATTTCGTAATAATCTGCCACATTTTGTAATAAAATTCTTGAACTCAATATGTAATAAACTTTGCCGCATTATGTAATAAGTTATTACATATTGGGTCAGTTATTACAAAATGCAGGTGTTGCACTTTTTTTTTACCAAGAAAATGTAATAAGTTGGTGCATTATGTAATAAAACACCAAATTGGATGTCTTAATTACAAAAAAACATTATACCATCAGAAGGACATTGACTTTAAGCATACCAGCATGAATCATAAATATGAATTAATTTTAAAACTAGTAGGATGTTTCATTGGTCAAATCTAAATCAAATATAACTGAATTCACAGAGAATGTGTTTGAAAGCTCATAGAGACAAAAACTGCACCAAATGAGTGTTACTGGCAAGAACATATCGGTTCACTGAAATGACATACATACATGCAATCTGGATTATGATATGCAAATATTATACGTGATAGAAAGCAGACAAAACACAAAAACAAATATCTAACAGAAAAAACTTTATTCCAGCTCCATTGCAATTACTCCATGCAACATTGATGTCAAGAGAGAGAGAGAGAGCTTTGGTCCAGAGACATAGATAGTGAGCAAGCTGTGGGAGATTATAACGAAATGTGGCGTTATTACATAATGAAGTGAAAATGTTGATGCAAAAGATTATTTACACTGTTTTTAGTTGGTTTAGTTTTGATGGTCATTTATTTTTATCCACTATAAGAAAGGACATCAACGTTGCATTGAGTCATTGCATGCTGATTCAGTGACAGCGCAAACGTAATTCTCGTCCTCAACAGATCATTCAACGTCATTCACGTCCTGACGTCCCTCGTTCGCGAACGACCTGCTGAGGACGCGAATCAAGTTCGCGCTGTCATTCACATTCGCGAACGTGATTCACGTCCTCAGCAGGTCATTCGCGAACGAGGGACGTCAGGACTTGAATGACGTTCACGCTGTCACTCACTCATGATTTGCGTCACTGAGGACGTGATTCTCGTTCACGTACTGTGCTGAAAGTGATGCTGTGTTCAGGGCTGAATTTTGAACTGAATGACAGATCGTTTGACTATTTATCAGTTCAGGGAGTTGGAGAGCACTGAATCTTTTGAACGAATAATTTTAATGAACGGATCCTAGAGATTCAGTACAGTAAAAAGAACTGCCGTTCCCATCACCAATTCTCTGTGAATTCATGGTCTGCTTTTTTACATGGTAAATGGTCTGCATTTTTATAGCGCTTTTCCAGTCTAATGACAGCTCAAAGTGCTGTACAATACATGCCGATTTCACCCATTCACACACATTCATACATGATGACGGAGGCTGCCATGCAAGGCGCCAACTGCTCATCAGGAGGGTTCAGTATCTTGCTCAAGGACACTTCAACATGTAACTAGGGCGAGCCGGGAATCGAACTGGTGACCTTCCGAACACTAGACGACCCGCTCTACCCACTGAGCCACAGCTGCTCAAATTCAGTTATATTTGATTTAGATTTGACAAACGAAACATCCTACTAGTTTTAAAATTAATTCATATTTATGATTCATGCTGGTATGCTTAACGTCAGTGTCGTTCTGATGGTATAATGTTTTTTTTGTAATTAAGACATCCAATTTGGTGATTTATTACAAAATGCACCAACTTATTACATTTTCTTGGTAAAAAAAGTGCAACACCTGCATTTTGTAATAACTGACCCGATATGAAATAACTTATTACATAATGCGGCAAAGTTTATTACATATTGCGTTCAAGAATTGTATTACAAAATGTGGCAGATTATTACGAAATGCGGCGTTATTACATAATGAAGTGAAAATGTATTACATTATTACATAATGCGGCATTATTACATAATGAAGTGAAAATGTATTACATTATTACATAATGCGGCGTTATTACATAATGAAGTGAAAATGTATTACATTATTACATAATGCGGCATTATTACATAATGAAGTGAAAATGTATTACATTATTACATAATCCGGCATTATTACATAATGAAGTGAAAATGTATTACATTATTACATAATCCGGCATTATTACATAATGAAGTGAAAATGTATTACATTATTACATAATGCGGCGTTATTACATAATGAAGTGAAAATGTATTACATTATTACATAATGCGGCGTTATTACATAATGAAGTGAAAATGTATTACATTATTACATAATCCGGCATTATTACATAATGAAGTGAAAATGTATTACATTATTACATAATGCGGCGTTATTACATAATGAAGTGAAAATGTATTACATTATTACATAATCCGGCATTATTACATAATGAAGTGAAAATGTATTACATTATTACATCATGCGGCGTTATTACATAATGCGGCGCTATTACATAATGCAGCACTACAGGATCTTTAATTTACTTGTGTGTTTATTCTATGCTACTTTCTACTAACTACATTTTGGAGGGCTAAATTCTACTTTCGTCTTCCCTACATTCAATTGACAGCATAAATACAAGTACAAATGTTAGCATGCTCTAGGCCAGTGTCAGAAACTTTGCCAGTACTGCAGAAAATGCAGGTATCAGCATCGAGAGTATCGGTGAGTCTATGCACCAATCCAATATCACGTAAATTCATAACAGGACCATGCTACTTCAAAGTTAGGTTGATTAACTCTGCTTAACATTACACACCGGAAATGAATTGTTTTATACTGCTCTAAAAGCCAACACAGGAAGTTGCACTGTAGCCCTGGCAACTACTTTTTAAAGTGGCTGTGAAGAAAAGGTTGATTTCATGCGAGTCAGATGGAGTGAGCAACCTGTCAGCTATTTGGCAATACTTTACTCCGGTTCACCCCACCAGTGAAACGGTGACATGTTCAGTATGCAAGGCTGTAATTTGGAGGGGCGGCATGTGTTGCCAATTTCAACACCAGCAAACTTATAAAGATTTACTAGTGACATTTGGACCTCCAACATGGGACATGTGCCCCATGGGTGTGCACACTGGATGGACACAGTATTGCGAGTTTGAAGGGATTATTTATTTATTCCTAGTTTCATTTAAGTTTCTGCTGCACTACTGTTTTAAACTGTCCTATTTAAAAAGCGGCTGCTTGTTTCCTAGGAAAAAAATTGGATGGAAGTTTGAAGGCTTTTAAGTCACACTGTGTAACAGATAAAAACATGATAAAAAAAAACAACTCATTTTTAATAATGAATTCTACTTGATTCATAGGCTACAGAGATGCCACTAAGGGGGCACTCACACTTGGCCCAGTAGCTTTGTACTGTGCCAAAGTTGGATTGCTCCTCCTCCCCAGTCCCCCGCAGGCCTGCACTCACATTGCTCCAGCCCTAACTGGGCCTGAGAATGTTTACCTATTGTACATACATGTCCATGTTGCATACCCGTGTCATGCAAGAGCAACCATACTGTGCAGAGGCACACCTCTTCTCACAATGCCAGGTCCAAGAAAGTTTACCATGCTTGAGCATGGAATGGGGCTGCCTTCACACAAGGGAAACAAACTGGATTTTGGGAGTCAAACGTGCTTGGGAAGGTCTATTGCCTAGTGTGAATGTAATACTTTGCCAGGCTTGTTGCTTTTAAGCCGGTCTCATGTTTTTGGTGTTAGCAGTTGAATTTGAGACACAGCTGAGGGTAACAACTGTGGTTGAATATTTTTATGACATGACACTAACAACAACTGACAATCTGATTGTTGATGACAACATAGATGCTCTTGTGCCATACCGTAGCCAGTGAGTAGAGGTTGGGAAAAGTTTTGGAGGGATAAACGGGCCTCATGTATGGAGCATGGGTTCCACATGTTCCTGAAAATGGAAAAAAGAGCAAAGAAACTCCTGTATTAGCACAGAGACCTCCATTAAATATCTCTCAAAATCCCACACAGTCTTACTCAGTTTCTCGATGTTGGGTATGACAGTGTTTCCTCTCTTCACATAAGAAGCTCTAAATCCATCTACTGAGAGCATGATCAGAGGCGGGCGAACAAAGCTGGACAGACACACAAAATACGAAGGGTTTAAACAAAGAAAAAAACTGCACTTTGCTGAACAGAGTAAAAGTGAAAAAAAAGTTAAACTTAATTCTATTTGACTGCTCATGTGAAAACATACCCAGCAGGACATTCAGCTGTCTTGATCTCCTCACACTCATCCTGCAGCCACAAAGTGTCTCCTGAAAGAAAAAGATTAGAGAAGGGAGAAAGAGATATGGAATGATGTATAAAAGCCTAGCTGGTCCATGGCTTGTTTGAAACTGTGACAACAGCAAAAATGTAAATCCTGCTTTTCAAATGTATTGTTAATGCAGAATTGTTTGGTTTAAAGAAATGAAGCAAAAGTCAGTAAACAGATTCCAA